>NC_090183.1:10963635-11293917 GCF_024679245.1 Pseudorasbora parva | reverse complement strand
CAACACCCTTGTAACCATCTAGAACACTCTAGCAACAGACTGACAAGGTAGTTGTTATAGCTTACTATGGTGGTTGGGGGATTATTGGGCTGTTGTTAAGGTGTTCTATGTAGTGTCTAGGTCATGGTTGCAAGGATGTTGCTAGGCAGTTGCTTAGGTGTTCTAAGTATTTGCTAGAACATTGCTAGGTGGTTGTTAGGCAAATGATAAAGTGTTCATGCTGTTACAAGGGCATTTGGGGGTGTTATGGCACTGCTACACAGTTGTTAGGATTTTGCTATGGTGTTCTAGACCGTAGCTAGGTCACTGTTAGATGTTTGCTAGGGTGGGGTAAGGGAGAGTTCTAGGTGCTTATTCTGGTGATGCTAGGCAGTTGTTAGGGTGTTCTAGATGGCTACTAGATGGTTCTGGTGTTGCGGCTGGTTGCTAGCCATTTGCTAAGGTGGGTATTCTGGGTATTTAATAGGTGGTTGCATTAGTGGTAGCCTCTCTGTGGTAGGCAGGTGGTTGGTAGGCAGTTGTTATAGATGTTTATTAGGGCCCTTTGGGAGGTTGTTAAGGTGTTGCTAGGTGATTGTAGCATTTGTAGTTTCTGATGTGTTTTGGGAGGTTTCTGGAATGTTTCTAGAGCATTGCTAAGTTGGTTTCTCTACTCCTTTATAGTAAGAAATATTTCTCTCATAAAAACTTGTTTAAATAGAATCGCATTACGTTGGCTTTGTCTATTCAGTTTAGTTTTTAATTAGTGCAGTCAGTCCTTAACTGGAGTTGAGAGTTACTAACACAATTTCTTACACACGAACAGAGATCAGTAACAACTAGCGTGTGTGCGTGCACTACCTCTTTAGTGTGGGTGTGAAAAGACACTGAGATATCCAGCAGGAGTTTCCTCTGCTCCACCCTTCGTACAAACTCCTGAACTCTGACCTCCAGGTGATGGGCAGCAGCGTAAATCTCTTCTGGATCACACTCTCCCGTCTGAGCCAGCTGCTCCGCTGCTTCCAAGAGCTTATCCGCATTAGTATAAGTGTTCTGGAGTGAAAGAGAGTGAGAGAGAGAGAGAGAGCATTTAAAACATTTTCCATGAACATTAACAGGAAACTTAGAATGATGAATGAGATCACTGCTACTGCTCATTATTTGCTCGTCTCTCATCAGGCAAAAATACCCACACAACAGAAACAGAGTGGGTCCTAACCTGTGCCACCTCCTGAAAGTCATCGTGTCGTTTTTGTAGCGCTCGTGCTCTGTGTACAGACTTCCCAACTCCTGTATGTTTACTGAGGAATGCCTCTCCATGGTTTTCAATCCAGTCCAAGACCTAAGCATGCACGCGCGCGCACACACACACACACACAAACACAATGGTCTACTACAAATTTAAAGGAACATTTCAAATTAAGATATCTCCAATTCTTCCTTTGTGAAAAAGGAATTTGCTTTGAAATGTGCACTTGTACTGTACTTTAAATCTTATTGACATATAAAAATAAAGTATAAAAAAACTATACTTGCAGCCAATATAATATAAATAAAATAAAATACCACTTAAGTGTAGTTAAAAGAATTATACTTTGATAACTGTTTCTTAGCACACTTTGTAATCATGTCACATTAAAAGTTTGAAGCACAGTTGAAGCAATTAAATCACAGTTTATATCATTGTGTTTTAATAGTATTTTTGTTGTGTTTTTTAAAGAACTACACTTATTTTGATGCGTTGACTAACATACTAAAGTACATGTAATACTTGATTACAATTTTAATTGTAATGTGCTAATTGATTTTATATTTAAATGTAATATTTTAAATGTATTAAACTGCATCTTCATCATTACAAATGTGTAATTACAAATGTATTTAAATACAAGTTTCAATAAGAAAGACATTTGGAAATACAATTTAGAAGTAATTATGAAATTATATAAAAAGATGTACTTAAGTTAATTAAGTCAAAAAGCACTCTTAACTCAAAGGGTTAACTTAAACTGTGTTCTGAAGATGAACGGAGGTCTTACGGGTGTGGAACGACATTAGGGTGAGTCATTAATGACATCAATTTCATTTTTGGGTGAACTAACCCTTTAATTGCATTCAATATAAATGTATCGTGTCAGAAAATATTACATTATTTATTACAATATTACCCAAAAATAATATACTTAAGAGAAAATACTTAAATGCAAACTACTTAAGTGTTTTCACTTAAGTATATTATTTCTGTAATACAGTAAGTATGCAAAGGTTTACTTCTTTTCACACAGGTTGCCTATGTGTAATGTTTCTTTCTTCAGAGCCTCAGTTGATTTTTGAAACGGTTCGACAAACTTCATCAGTTAGAAGTCAAAGTTCTTTAGTTCACTGCACAAGCTCAATGCTCGTGTAGGCCTCATTTCTGTCTAAAGAGGTCCTGGAAAAGATCCAGTCACATCAAAGAAAAAACACAGTTCTGACAGAGAACCGGTGAAGGTACAACAAAAAGCCCCTGAAAGCGACAGCCACAGGAAGGGGAGTGTATTGTTAGATGAATTGACTAAAGGCCAAGCACAATACTGCCGTCCCTCGAGGATGCTGAGGCAATCTCAGTCAACTCTATGAGTCAGAGTCCATGTCACTTCCTTGTCACTTCCTTTAATACTCTGTGCAGTTTGTTCTGCTGTAGGAGAAACATCATTACATGCAAATATCTAAAAACAGCTACTGAAAGGTTTCGAGTTTAGGGTCAAATTTTTCAGATGTTGAATTATGTGGGTATAGGGTATGATTATGAGCTGCATGCATGCGCACATATGAGTGCATGCATATCTGAGTGATTTGCATAGCGCGTGTGTGCATTTGTGTGAGCAGTTATGCGCATCTGTGTGATATACCTGCTGCACGTCTTGTTGAAACACACACAGCTGAAGTCTCTGGTGCAGCCGAAGCTTGCGGTGTTGTAGGAGACCCTCCAGTCTGCGATACTGAAGAACTACCTCGTGGACCATCTCCAGAACCCCCCTCACCGCCTGACTATAATCAGCCCCCGCTGTCAGAGACCCCAAGTCAGCTGGGGGCTGAGGCCTCTGCAACACATCCAGTAGGGTCTTTCCTTTCTGACTGACCTGCAACAAGAAATATTTAACAAGAAATATAACAAGAAAACATTTATTTCTTTGTATTTCATTACTTTGTTACCTTTTGTAAATTTGTATTTTAAAGTACCGATAACTACATTATAAAGCAAAATATCTTACTTAGAAATAGTTACTTACTTAGAAGTAAGTACCTAGTTAATTTGTTAATATTTGGTTAATAAGTCAGCTCACTGATTCGATGATTCGTTTAGAGAGAGTTTCTGGTTAACAACCAGGGCTTGACATTAACACCCGCCAACCTGCCAAATTGTCGATTTGAATTTTATATATAATGCATAGATTTTTCAATTAACTACGTGCAATGTAGTGTTGTCAAAAATATTGAATATTTTTTTGATACATATCGATATCTGACAAACTTCCAATACTCATTTTCCTCAGACTAGATACACAACATTAGCTGTGCTTTTTCGCACTCTCCTCACTGACAGACACATAAGCCCCCCAACCCTCACTCGCTCATTTAATTTGCTCCGGATGAATATTGTTGGTGTTACAGTGCTTGAATTTCAGTGTGGGATTGTGTGTATTGTGCACAATTTTACATAAATTTTTGCTACACATAAAGCTATCTCTCAGTACTAAATTAAGTAATTTTTTGCTACTTCTTGCGCTTAAAGGCTTAGATCACCCCAAAATTAAAATGTACTCACCCTCAAATCATCCTTGGTGTACATGTTATTCTTCTTTCAGATGAATAAAATAAGTATTAAAATAGTTATATTTAAAATGTCCTAGCTCTTCCAGTCTTTATAATGGCAATGAATTGTTGCATAAGGCCATAAAAAATGCATCTATCCATCATATAACTGCTCCATACGGCTCCAGGGAGTTAATAAACGCCTTCTGAAGCGAAGTGATGTGTTTGTGTAAGAAAAATAAAAAGCCCCTATTCTATTATATCGAAATCCGCCATCATTTCCATTGAAAAATTCTCATTTTAGACTCTAATTCATGGCCAGTGTTTTGTTTTGCTCTATCCTCTGTGCATCTAGGGTCAAGGGTTACTCTTTCACCGAAGGTCTTTATTAATCCCCCGGAGCTGTGTGTAGCAGTTTTATGATGGATAGATGCACTTTTATGGACTACAAATATGACACAACAATTCACTGCCATTATAAAGCTTGGAAGAGCTAGGACATTTTTAATATAACTCTGATTTTATTTGTTTGAAAGAAGAATGTCTTAGGATTGCTTGAGGGTGATTAAATCATGGGCTAATTTTCATTTCTGGGTGAACTAACACTTAAATAAACAGTCAAATAAACTTTCAGTCAAATAAACACAAAAAAGTCAAAATGACCATTTTGGCAAGTATTCATGCTAACACAGTCAGTTGTGTTTTAAGAAAACGTAAACAGTTGAGAAAGAAAACGCATGAGTAACAGTATAATGGATCTGTGCGCCAGGTCTTAAAGTGACAGTAGCCCAATATACAGTATAAAAGCTTTTTTGCTATATCTTTATGGCAGATATTCCCCATAGAATCAATGTCAAAACTGTGGCCAGTCAAAATGCTGAGTGTCTAGAAACTTTGGAAAACCACTATAATCACAGTGGCTGCTGGTGAGCAAGGAAGTTAATGTCAAGCCCGACTCAATGAATCAAAAACCAGAAGGAATATGATCCTCAAATCTCAAGTGTGCAGAGGATTTGACGGCATGATGGCATGGAGAGTGAGTTGATAATGACACATTTTAGTATGGTTTATTGTACATAAAAATCATATTTAGGCTATACAGTGCATGATTAGGTTGTTTGTTGTAAGGGCAAGCATTTTAAACGTATTGTACAGTATGAAATGCATCAATGTATGAAACTATTTTAACACAGAAATTGCTAGTAAATTTCCCAAATATTAACAGAGAAACTGCAAGTGAAATTTTGAAGTAGAAAAACTGAAATGGTATATTCTTTTAAAACATACTCAGTAATTTTTATTTATTTACAACATCAAAAAATAGTTTTTTACAGTGTATATACAGTGTAATATGTGCACTTGTATCACAGTCTATAGGAGGCTACTTTATATAACAACTGTAAAGAAAATAAAGCAAATCATTGCTTAATACATTCTCTCTACCGTCTTAGCAATTTCAAAAGATATAAAACTTCTACAGCCCATCCACAACACTTCACCAACAAACTCTGAAATGCATTGACCACAAACATTGTAGGCTGCATCTTATATTTCAAAGTGTACTAAAAAGAGCAGCTCCTGAAATGCTCACCTCTGTATATGCTGTGGTGACCTGCTCGTACAGATTCTGGTGGTTGTGAATGGCCATCTCAAGTTCTTGCGACGCCGTCGGCAATCCGCCCTCACCGCATGACTTCACCCATCCCTCCATGCTGGACAGAAACTAAGAAGAGCGCAGAGAGAGAACATGCTCTTAAACTTTACAGTATAATAGGTCCATGTAATAACCAGAGAGGACAGAGTCGCACAGTTGTACAAAGTCATTAAAAACAAGCTCAGACGTAATTAAACAGAGTTGCTGAGGATCATACAAATTGGGGTTATAAATCAAAAAGGCATGAAGAAGCTATGTGTGCGCATTTAGACAAAGGAGTTATTAATGAAGAAACAGACTGAAGCTGACAGGGGAGCCTTAAGTACAGTTGCACTTAGAGGAAAGCGGGAATTACTTAGGAATTTATCAAATAAAACAAGGAACCGAATTATTGACTGATAACAGAGGACCTAGTTAAGAAATATAACATCAACTAAATAAGCAGTAGTTGGGTTTATAAAAAGTGGTAATAATGATTGCTTTTTTTTTGGTGTAGCCTAATGCAGTCAGTTAGTTAGTTAAATAAAACCAGTTAAGCACATTTTAAATTACCTTCTAAAACAGTTTTACACTGCAGAAACACAATGGGTAAATTATTACACCAAGGGTATAAAATTGATATGATGCATTACAAAGCATCGGTCTGAAGATAAAAACTGAATGCATTCATTACAATCATAACCTTTAAAATATCACTCAAAATACAATACTTTACCTGATTTTAGTTCACTTGTTGTGAAACATATTAAAATAACCAAATCAACCGGAATCTAAATCAAACTGAGGCCAAGTTTTAGATTTAAAGAACAATAACATTGTTGTCGGCGGTAATTTTTGCTTACTGTAAAATAAAAGGAAATATTATGTAATAAATAACAATAATACATTAATTGTTTTAAATTAATAACATTAAAAAAGTTTAATGAAAAAGATTTTAGAATATTTCTCATTTTTACATTTAGATTGCTCTTTTAAAATAATACAACGTCTTACAACGCTCACTTTGCAAAGCTCAGTACCTAGTCCACCCAGACTAAGTATAGAAAATAATCAGCCAGAAATGTCTAATTCATTAAGGTTCATTATTACTAATTTCAAAAGCAAAAAGGATATTGTATCAAAAATGATAATTTACAGAAAGTAGAAAATGTCATTTACAACAAAATTTAAACGGAACTGAAAATTGTTTTGTAAAACTAAATTTTGTTGCAAGAAACAATACATATAATTTTAGTGATAACACCAGTCAGGAAAGGAAAATACCCCAGAAGTAAAAAAAGGTCCTTTATAAACAATCACTGGCTGACATTAAAGCATTCTTTTTGTTCCACTATTAGGCTTTTTTAAATTGTACCTGCATGGGATGCATTTTCATGAAAATCGAATGTAAAGAGTTTTATCTTTAAAAACAGATTAGGTTTTAACGCTTGTCTATGGGGCACAGGGTAAGTGAAATTAAATCGCTAGTTAATACCACTAACAAGACTCAAAATAGCCTCACACTAACACGGTAGCATAATGAGGGTCCCTACATGCAAACTGAAGGATTGAGAACGTTGTAAGTGTACAAACAGTTTAATAAGAAGATACTTTATAAAGACTGTATATTACGCAGTTACGGACAGGCGCCATCTTGGAAAACAGTCTCGACGAGTCGAGCCACGAACGCTGTGTGAATCACATACAATAGTCCATAAACCAAATTATGTCCTCACGAACCACGAGTGAACAAACACAAATGTTGTAAAACTCACGCATGACAAGCCGTTAAGCAAATATAAGTTACAGTTACAGTACATATCACTGAGACGTCCTGCTGTAGTAGTCGTTGCTGCTTCTCCTGTTCAATTTCAGCCTCTAGATCTAATTTTGGATCATATATGTATGGCTAAATCTGATTGATCTCAATGGTTTATTTAGGATAACATTTTTTTTCTCCACGATTAAGGATGTCAGAGCTTTCAGGTACCCCTCCAGCCTTTCATTTTTTCCCCCGGAAAGACTCGATACAGCCTATCTTTCTTTTATAAAAAATAATAAAGCTAAAGACTTTCAGCGATATGAAGGATGCAATGCTACCCTATAGGTACTCAAGATTGACATGAGATTGATTGAAACTGAGTGTTTCACCCAACCCTTTAAAGGGTTACTACATTGATTAGCATATGGCTTTATATCATTAGAAACCCTTGTTTTTTGAGGTCGACAGCTTCTAAAAACTTAGTTATGTGTTTTTTAGCTTGTTTGCTGTAAACATTGTCACATATCAGTTTTTAGACAGTTCTGTTTTTTGTTATAAGTAAGAAAAGACGAGGCGACCGCTTCACGCAATACAAAGTCAATGGAGAGCGTTGGATTGACCCCCCCCCCACCGTGTGGGTGTGACCTAAATATGCTCTGTCTCTATGAGCTCTTGAAGCCCTGTCCTCTTCTAGAAAGGGGTCCCGGCAGCTTATTTGCATTTAAAGAGACACACATAAAGACATTGCGTTTTTGCTCACCTTTTAAAGTCCTCATGAAATCAAACAAATCAATCTTATTTAGTGTGTTGGCACATATTACAGGTCTTAGGGTGAACAATTAATCCGTGCAGGTAATTACACAGAAAAAAATTGTTTGCCGTGGTAATCTTTAATCAAAATCTGAAAAGTTACTTCCGGGCTGGAAACAGCATTCCTTCTCAGATGATGTCAGTTCAACGGCTTGCGGTTTAAAATGCGTAACCACTCCCCTCTACCGTTCATGTGCTATGAGCGAGAGATGGAGAGGACAGGGCTGAGGTAAAAACTCTGCCCTCTTTTCAATATTCTGTTTCACTTGGAAATGCATCACAGCACTGAAGAAAACTCACTCGCTACTTCCGGTTCAGTGGGACTTTAACATGCTATAAAAAAAATATCTGCGGGGTATTTTGAGCTAAAACTTCAAATGCACAATCATACACATAAGATACTTATTTCACATCTAGTAAAAAGTGGCATTGTAGGATAAGCTTCACAGGCAATTTTTTTTTAAAATAAAATCAGATTTTTATAAATGTGTTCCAAAAAAAAGCCCAGTTATTACCTGTTCAGTTTTTTGATGGAACACCGAGGACATGGCCAAGATGGCACTGCGCTCCTCCAGTGCAGAGGCAAAGCTCTTCCAGTCCTGATCCAACTGACCAGAGATCTGCTGTATCTGAACGGCGGCGTAATGACCCGTCTCACAGAGCCGCGTCGCCACTGAGACGATACGCGAGATATTCACATATGCATTCTAAAAAGAGGGACAGGATGCCAGATACAATTATATCAGTAACGAGAAAACACAAAGGTGGTCTCAGAGAAAATCAAGTCTGTTTTCTTATTTTTTAGCATTTCTCCATCATACCATAGAGTTCATGGCAAAGTGGTCATGCTGGGTCTGTAGATCTGCTGCATACTGGTAGCTCACGCCAATGTCTGTGTGTGTCTGCAGGAACAGCTCTTTATTGTGTCCGATCCATTCAAACATCTAAAGAGAGAGAGAGAGAGAGAGAGAGAGAGAGAGAGAGAGAGAGAGAGAGAGAGAGAGAGAGAGAGAGAGAGAGAGAGAGAGAGAGAGAGAGAGAGAGAGAGAGAGAGAGAGAGAGAGAGTGCTGCATTCACAAACGGTTTGGAAAAAAAAACTGTTCCAATGTTGTCTGGCTATCACCAGATCAAGCTCAATTTAAAACTGAACATTGGTCTGGGGAGTCTGCTCTGTACTTTCTACTGCACAAGTGGCGTGATCAACAAGCATAGTTCAAATGACTCTGTACTCAATTGAATAGTCCAGACTGAGTTGCAGGGCAAAATCAAATCGCCGGCAGATCAGGCTGGGTTGATCAAACTATGACCACAGGCTAAAGATTACCGTACTGAACCAATTAAGATATTGCTGCATAAATATTTACAAAGGACCAGGCAAATTTGCTCAACAGTCGTTCTAGGGCTTTGGGTGACTTAACTCCCTGTTAGTGTTCAAGTGATCTACACATGAACCTTAATATACACAGATTTTCTCTTTGGCTGCTGTACAAGCAATAGCCCTTAGTGTTCTGGCTCTTGTGGAGCACAGATGGGCTCAGTCAGCAGGACCGGGGAGTGTGAGACTGCCTCTCCGTTTGGGCTTAAACGGAACACAAGGCCTCCCACAGACATCAGGCCACAAAAGGGAGTACAGTGAGCATGCCATCATTTATTATTTACATTTTCAAATGACCTTCACCTATATTTCACTACTACCGTTAGCTGATTGTTCCTTGAAACATGCTTTTAAAAAAATTTGACTGGTGTGCAAGAAATATATTTATGAGAGTATGTACCTGAGGGAACAAATTACTGCTACGTGGCTACAATAATGTGGAAATTAATTATTTTTTCCCAACAATATCCATTTGCTCTTCCACATGTTATTAGCGGGGTCCATACCGGTATTTATGAATCTGTTGTCAATAAAAGAGAAGCTCTTTTGGGCCCTGCATTTTCCCACCAAAATAAAAGCTCTATGGTTTAATGTCTCGAAGCAAAGAAATTAAGACAAATATTACCATTGTAATTTTGCTAGTACTACTGCTACTACTACAAACATTTTTATTAATAATAATAATAATTATTATTATTTATTTAATTTATTTATTTACAGTTAAATATTGTTATTAATATAGTAAATTATTTGTTATTATTCTAACTGTTTAATTTAATAAAATACAAATAATTCAATGATTAAATCAATATTTTATTCAATTCAATAGTCAAAATAATTCTATATAATTTTATAATTTATACATTTATAATAATAAATTATTATGAATAAATAATAATAATTGTAATTATTACTATTATTGGTGTTGCTGTCAAAATCACATCATGGTTTCATGATTGTAATTGACTATTCTTCCTAATTTTCCTTTTCCATTATTTTCCCATCCTTCATAATTACACTCTGATCCAATATCCTCGAACCTTTTCTGCATCCTGCTCGTACAGCCGTAACTGAAAACACTGGTCCAGCTGTTGCTTGCGGTGTTGCCAGGTCTGCAGAAGATGCTGCCTTGTAACTTGAAGTTTATCCAACAGGGCAGAAATCTTAGGTACCAAACTCTGGAAGTCGGCCCCACCAGAGAGCCTTCCGTCTCCTCCATCCCTGATCTTCTGAAGGAGACGCTGTCCTTCATGGTCTAACTCATCCACCGGTGCTTTCGTCATAGTCTTCCTCAGTCGAGCGTGCTCCTCTAAGAGCTTCCGCGCCTCCTCTGCGTTGGTGGCCAGCTCTTGGCAGGAAAGCACCTCTTGTAGCTCCTCCAGCCGGGAAAGAAGGTGCAAAGCGCCTCCGGTGAACTCCTCAAGAGAAACACGGAGCTCAGTCCATTCTACGTGGTCGTACTCCAGGGTCCCCTCTAGATCTGCCGTCAGCTGAGATGGGTCCACCAGCTTAGTCAGACCTTCCACTGAAACCATACTGGTCTAAGAGAAGAACAGAATAACCATGTTAATATGAAACAGCGTATACATTTCTTTAAGTTCTTTCCCAAAAAAATTATCATTCTTACCGACCCAAAATATTTAAATGGTAGTATAATGTTACGAAAAGTTTTTATTTCAGAAAAATACTGTTCTTTTGAACTTTCGATTCATCAAATAAACAAAACAATAAATGTTTACACAACTGTTTCAACATCGATAATAATCATAAATGTTTCTTGAGCAGTAAATCATCACATTAGAATGATTTCTGAAGGATCATGTGACACTGACGACTGGAGTAATGATGCTCAAAATTCAGCTTTGCATCACAGGAAGAAAATATTTTAAAATATATTCAAATTGAAAACAGTTATTTTATATTTTAATAATATAATAATATTTCACAATATTATTTATTACAATATTACACACACAATATTACAGCTTTTTTGTATTTCTATTAACACAAATGCAGCCTTGGTGAGAAGAAGAAGCTTCTTTAAAAACATTAAAAAATCTTACCGTTCTAAAACTTTTGACCTGTAGTGTATATACCGACCCCATCTTTTGAACAATAGTGCAATACAAATGTTATGGCAAAAACAGAAACAATGGAGGCTCTGTACTGGCAAATTACAACTTTTTGTCAGTCTTTTAAACTTAACAAAAAAAAAATCAATAAATAATATCAACATGAAATTAAATCAAATGGTACATTTTTTAATGTATTTTTCTGTGGGTTTCTTCTTTGACAAAATTCCATTCTTATACCTCAAAGGTAAATTTGGCACTGCCAAAGTTGGTCTTCTGCTTCTGCCAGAAGTTGTCTGGTTTGATAATGAGAGCGACACAGATCTCTGCTGGAAATGACTCCTGGAGTGTCTTTAGCAACGGCTTGATTAGATCCCACTTAGATCCACGCATGTCTACGATCACTGTAAACCCTCGTTTACTTACATCCTCACTGCACAGGACACAGAGATTGACAATGTTAGAGGAAGGCCAACAACTTAAAGGGATAGTTCACCCAAACGAATACAATCTGAGTTATATTTAAAAATGTTCTGGCTCTTCCCAGCTTTATAATGGCATTGACTTGATGGGGTGTTTTTGAAGTCCATAAAAGTGCATCTATCCACCATAAAACTGCTCCACATGGCTCTGGGGGGTAAAAAAGGGCTTCTTAAGCAAAGCGATGTGTTTGTGTAAGAAAAATATAATTTTTAAAAACTTTATAGACTAAAATAACTAGCTTCTGGTGTTCAGCGGTACGCAAGTTGACTTGCGCTAAAAGAGTAACCCCCCGACGCAATGTAGGAGCATTGCAAGCTTTGACGCCTCTCGTGGATAGGGCTGGCCCCATCTCGAGCTCCTCTTCTCTTATATCAAAATTCTCCGGCAATTCTCGTTTTAGACTTCTAATTCATGACCTCTGTTTGGTTTGGCTCTATCCTCTGCCCTTCTGCGTTCGTCAGGGTTACTCTTTCGCCGTAAGTTGTCATGTGTTCTGCTGACCACCGGAAGCTAGTTATTTTTGTCTATACAGTTTTAAATATGGATATTTTTCTTACACAAACGTGCTACTTTGCTTCAGAAGGCCTTTATTAACCTTCCCGGAGCCACGAGGAGCAGTTATATGATGGATAGATGCACTTTTATGGACTTCAAATACGACCAATCAAGTCAATGCCATTTATAAAGCTTGAAAGAGACAGGACTTTTTAATATAACTCCGATTGTATTCGTCTGAAAAAAGAATGTCATATACACCTATAAGAAATTTTTATGAAAATCTGTGCATCTTTTGTAAAAATGCTTAAAGAGTTAGTTCACACAAAAATGAAAATTATGAATATGTATTCCCCCTTAAGGTGTAAATGACTGTCTTCTTTAAGCTAAACACATTCTGAGTTATAATAAAAAAAATATCCTGGCTCCTTCAGGCTTTATAATGGGAGTGAATGGAGCCTGATATTTTGAAGCTACAAAAAGCGCATCCATCCATCACAAAAGTACGCCATAAACAAGTCTAGTTCAGCCGGAAGAGTGACGTCTAACCCAACAGATGACTCTTTGACAAATGCAGAAGTGCAGAGGATAGAGAAAAAAAAACTCCAGTCGCAAACTAAGAGTAAAAATTTGAATTTTTAAAGAAAAATGTCAGAGGAGTTTGTTGCCCAGCACTATTTGTTTGAAAAGCGTCTAATCTCACCTAAACTTACGGTACTACTGTATTCTACGTCATAAGTCGTGCCAGAGGTCACTCTTCTGCCGGAACTCGACTGGAAGAGCCAGGATATTTTTAAATATAACTCTGATTGTGTTTTGCTGAAAGAAGAAAGTCATATACACCAGAACGGTAGCAATAAAGTGCTATAAGTTCTGCCTGTTAGCTGTGAAGGATTTTAGAGTTGCATCGCATTGCATCAGAATATCCTTTAATCAAAGGCTTTAAATGCATCTATATCATTCTTTGTGTCACAAATTTGAGAAATTATATAAATATTAAGTGTAGAGGTGCTGCAAGCAATTTTGATATCAGTTTCGATAAATTTCTTGAAGCCTAAACAAGCACAAGCAGGCACTGTTTACAGAGTCTAGGGCTATCACAGGCAGCTTTCTCAGGGCACTTTTCTTCAGGGATATCTTTCAGAAATAAATGTTGAAATTGTATAACCTGGGCACAGTAGAGAGGTAGGTCACCAGTTTGCGCAAGTCTTCTTGCTTTATTCTGTCATGATTACTTCGTGCAGGGAAAGTAAGGATGGGTCCCCCTCTCTTGTCTCTTCCTCCTGAAAAGAAGAGGATCATTTTATGACTAATTTTACTACTCAAAGGACTTCAATGGCCCTAATTAAAGAAATGCTCATGAGTCTGTGTGAGTGCATACTTAAGAGGGTGGTGAGACAAAGCTGTTCCGTGGTGAATTAATGTGTGTGTGTGTGTTTACAATGCAATTATATATTTCCCACCTGAGACAAAGGCAACCTTCTCTCTTAAAACTGTTAGAACATCAGCCGCCTTTATTCCATCATTCCTAAGAGATCCCGATGAGAAAGATGGAACTGAGAGAGAGAAAAAAAAAAGAAGAGAAAGAGATATAACAGTTATGTATAGACTTAGGACTATAACCACTATAGACAAAGAAGGAAACATGCCTGTTCGAATTTAAAGAAGAGTGATCGACTGAGAAGTGTTTTCAAATACAACCCATCATTTACTTAACCTTATGTCCTTCCATCCAAACCCATACGATTTCATTCTTTCTGTTTACAAATATTAGACATCATGTTCATGATGCTCTTTTTCATACAATGAAAATGAATGGTGACCAGGGCCTGAAATTCAAAAATGGCTAAATAAAGGCTACATTAATGCATCATAAAAGCAGTATCATAATATGGATGTCATGATTGGCTGCAATGAAGAGCACAAGGAAAGAGATAGAGTAAATAACTCAGGAGATTGTAGGAGAACAAACTAACACAACTACATTAAACTAGACATAACCGGAAAAGGGAACTAAGGTAACACATGGCTTAAAGGGAAATTATCCTATAATTTACTCATCCTCAAGCCATCTTTGGTGTATATGACATTCTTCTTTCCGACAAATACAATCAGAGTTATATTAAAAAATATCCTGGCTAATCCAAGCATTATAATGGCAGTGAATGGCAGGCCAAACTTTGAAGCCCAAAAAAGTGGGAAATATTTCCATATTTAAAACTTTATAAAGTAAAATATCTAATTTCAGCAAACATGCAATTCATTCAGTATTTTATGAGAGTAGTAACTGTAAAGGGATAACAGCGTGAAATGTAAACTTAAGACATTTCTACAAGATAACATGACAGTAACAGTGAATGTGAATAGTGAATGTGTGTGATCGCACAGTTTTTTCTTTCTTTTTTTTGTTTTTGTTCAATATTATTTTAATGTAGGGATTTAAACTGTCATTTTGCACATTTAGGCTATAGCACATACCCTAACGGAAATTAAACATGGTTCTGCTAGATAGTAAAACCATGTTTTTTTGGCATTTGGATTACTATTTGTATAACCACACAAATACCATACTTAAGCTATGGATTGAAGCAAAACTATGGCTAATTTGGTTACCATGGAATAACTACAATAACCCTGTTGTATTTATTATTATTAAAGGGGGGGTGAAATGCTGTTTCATGCATACTGAGCTTTTTACACCGTTAAAGACTTGGATTCCCATCCTAAACTTAGACAAAGTTTCAAAAACTAATGTTGGACTAATGTATTTCTGTGTTAAAAATTCTCCCTCCGGTTTCTCAAGTTTTGGAGAGTTTTTTTCGAGTATGGGTCGGCTTGACGTCGATAGAGCGGAAGGTCCTTGTATGGGCCGTACGGGCTCTTCTCCCGGTAGAGTGCGTGTGTGACTAGAGCGAGAGAGGAAATGCACGCCCATAAATACTCCGCGCCGCGCTCCACTTTATTCCTATGGGTGACATCAAGCGACTTCAACGCTTCAGCACAGCATTCCGGGAAGGCAGCGCTGCATTTGAACCGATTTGAACGCAGAAATGAGGGGAAGCTTCACAACATCGCTTCAGTCGCGTCGCAAAGTGGATCTCCACACTCCAAGAAGTGTGTTTTTGACGGAGCGGTGGCGATAAAGGTTCAGTCCTGCTTTAGAAGCAGTCGGTGAGTAAAACTGCTTCAAATGTCTATGCTGTTGGCTATCGTCACGTGAGTAAACATCAGTAAACGACACGATCGCGTGCTTCGTCATTCAAATGCGCTAACGGTTACTCCATTGTTGTTCTATGTATAACGTTACACTAGTCTGACGTGCAAAACCGTTTTGCTTGCTACTGCTAAGGTTTAGCCACATACAATAGTCCATAAACCGAATCATGTCCTCATAAACTGCAAGTAAACACACAAATGTTGACAGGCCACTAAATACAGTACATACCACAGAGACGGACGTCCTGCTGTTTCTCCTGTTCAATTTATTTCAGCCTCCGAATGATTCTAGATCATATCTGTATTAGCTGAGCTTGATAGCCATGGGTTTCTCCATGCTTAAGGACGTCACCGCTTTGCGCACTCGTCATTCTTTAGCTCCGCCCACACGATACGCCTCCAGCCGCTCGTTTTTTTCCAGAAAGACTCGGTACAGCCTATATTTCTTTTATAAATATAATAAAACTAAAGACTTTTCAGAGATATGAAGGATGCAATACTACTCTATAGGGACTCAAGATTGACATGAGATTGACTGAAACTGAGTGTTTCACCCCCCCCCCCCTTAATATAATTTTTAGCTTGTTTTATTCATTGTAAAACCATGGTAAATGTTTGTAAGGTATATTCACAATGTGTTCATAGCACTCAGCTGATATGTTTGTTTGAAGGACAGTATTGGGCAGTATGTGGAATAGTGTGTTTTGCCATAAAAAAAAACATATCAACCAACTAATCGATTATCAAAATAGCCATAAGGGTGAGTAACCACTAAACATGTCAGAACTTATAGGTGAACTACCTTAAAATGATTATAACTGGTCCCTACAAATACTGAAAAATGTGTCCTTCTATGGCAGGTGCAAATAGTGAAAGATGATAGTGTAAAAAGCAAAATACATCATAAAAGAATATAAAACTAAAACAATTCAGTTTATATTAAACTCATTAATGACCTTATTTGTCCATGTGCCTAAACCCACACCAACCCTTAACCTAAACCATATCAGCCTGCTGATCAGTCAAGATGATGTGTCATAAATAGTGCAACAGTGCACACTCACTTTTCCATTTGTGTTGGTTCTGGAACTATTAATTTCTCCCATTGGGATTTCACAAAAGTCTGTTAAAGCATTTAAAGCCATGAATAAAGTTCAATTATAACATTACAAACTTTGATGTGAAGCAAAAAAAAAAAAAAAGAAGCAAAAAATACAAAAAAAAAATACAGTGTGCTTAATGGCTTTAGTGATAGAAAGAACTCCAATCCCATGAACCATTGCAAACAGCATAATCAAATTAAAAAAATCTGGAGAAATATATATATATATATATATATATATATATATATATATATATATATATATATATATATATATATATATATATATATATATATATATATATACAGTCCCTGACAAAAGTCTTGTCGCTTATCTATTCTCTAGAAATACCTGATATTAACCTGACTTTTAATTAATTCATTGGTGTTAGAAATAGCTCATATGAAAAGCTAAAACCCTCCCAAATGATGTTTAATGCACTGAAATAAATAATTTTCACAGAAAAAATATTTATCATTTAATCAAGACAGAAAGGTCAAATTTTGGCCAGACAAAAGTTGTCGCCTATACAGAAATTGAACAAATTTACTGCAAATACAAAAATATGTCAGCAAATTAAGTTGTGGTGCTGTGAGATCCAAATTTAATATCTTGTATGACTTCCATGAGCTTGAAGAACTGCATCCATGTGATTTGGCAAGGATTCATACAATTTATTGATGAAGTCATCAGGAATAGCTATGAAAGCAGTCTTGCATGCCCCCCAGAGTTCATCAATATTCTTTGGTTTCGTCTTCCATGCGTCCTCTTTCATCCTACCCCACATATGCTCAATGATGTTCATGTCTGGTGACTGGGCTGGCCAATCCTGGAGCATCTTGATCTTTTTCGCCTTGAGGAACTTTGATGTGGAGATGGAAGTATGCGATGGAGCACCGTCCTGCTGCAGAATTTGGCCTCTTTTATGGTTGGGAATATAAGAGGTAGCTAAGATTTCTTGGTATTTTAGACTATTGATGTTGCCTTCCACCCTGCAGATCTCTCGCACACCCCCATACTGGATGTAACCCCAGACCATGATTTTTCCGCCACCAAACTTCACTGTTTTCTGGGTGAATCTCGGATCCATTCTGGCTCCAGTAGGTCTCCTGCAATATTTGCGGTGACTGTGGTGTAATTCAACAGAAGATTCATCTGAAAAATCCACCTTCTGCCACTTTTCCAGCGTCCATCCTTTTAGCAGGCTGTGGGCCTTGGCAAATGCCACACGGTTTTTCAATTGTATTTTGTTTAGTGCTGGCTTCCGGGCACTGATTCGACAATGGAGGCCATTTCGAGACAGAATCCTACAAACTGTTCTGGTTGACACAGGGACTTCAGGTGACCAGGTCTCGTGGAGCTCTGCTGCAGTGGAAAATGGGCTGGCCTTGGATTTTCAAGCCAACAAACGGTCCTCTCGAGCAGTTGTCTTGCGGGGTCTGTCTGACCTGGGCTTGTCAAAAACGTCTCCAGTCTTTTCAAATCTTTTTTTTATCCTCTGTACTTGACGCTGAGACACATTGAAGGTGTCTGCCACATCAGCAGTGGATCTGGTCTTCAGCCTCTTGATAATCAAAACTTTAGTCTCTGGGTGAATCTTAGGCATGTTTGCAGAGGTCTAGTTGCAGTTGATGTGAAGGTCTAGCGTACTGGGGTTCTTTTTATACACACTTGAGACCTAATTGATCCATTATTAGTCACAGGTGAAGCTCATATGACAAGGTGACAACACGTATGTCTTTGCAAAAATTGACTCAATGGGCTTTACCAAGCTGTAAATATTAGAATACTTTTTGAAAGTTTAGTTTTTCACTGAAACATTATCACAAAAGCTGGTTAGATTAAAATGAGCCATTTCTTGTAAAAAAAATCTTGATTAGAAATATATTTCAGCGGCAGTTTAGGCCAATTTGTACACAAGCGACAAGACTTTTGTCAGGGACTGTATATTACACACACACACACGCGCACGCGCACACGCACACGCACACGCACACGCACACGCACACACACACACACACACACACACACACACACAGCTTGAGCCCCTGCCCTTTTTAAAAGTGAAAGTGCCCTTTTCGATTGCACCACAGTGCCCCCGTGAACGCGATTTCTATCCGGCGATATTTATATATATTTAGAAGTAATACCTTCAACGTCTACCATAAATTAACAACACCATGGCTCACAGTAAGTTTTTTTTTTTTTTTTGTTAAGTTTTATAAGTTTATAAAAATAATTTTCCTTTGGAGTTTTTACTTATGCACTCTGTTTTGTGTGGTTCAACCAGACATTGGCTGGCAGAGTTAAAGACATTATATTCACTACAGAACCTTTGAATCCAAATGTGTGCAAATATAACATAACATAAAATACATTTCAACAACACAGTGTTGTTCTTGTTAAATATGAATAAACAGGACATTGTGTGTGTGCTACCACTATTGCTGCTCTGTACGCTTTGAATAAGGATCACAAGGGACACATGCATTCTGTAAACACTGAATGACAGACAACAGTATTAAGCTTAATACTGACTGCATGGAAAATAGAGTAGTAGGTCATAGTAGGTCGGGTGGAGGGTGTGTGTGTGTGTGGGGGGGGGGGGACCCAGCTGTTGGCACGTCTCCTTCTGTTTAGATTCATTAGTGGTGTAATCTGCCTGCTCTGTAATCCCATAGCCGACAGCTGGGCACCAGGGCAGCCGGTGGGGAAAAGTTAAATCACACTTAAACACACATAGACAGCAGAAACACATACAGTACATAAGCTGCATGCTCACAGATGTGCCACATGCACTCTCACACAAACAAATGCACACACACCAACACGACACAACCGAGGTACATCTGTTGAGTCTGTACGAGGACTAAAAAGATCTTTACACTGCTTATGTCTGCATTTCATCTCTCTTGCTTGCTCTTATCTGAAGGCTACATAAACTATTAAACCTGAGTGGAAGAGTATGATGCTGAACATGGCATGTTAAATTTACTGTGAGAACTGACTTCCCCCAGTCCCTGCTAGAGGGCAGACACTATTTCACACTCTCTCACACACACATATATATGAGGACAAGGCTGCTTAAACACTCTTGAATGCAGTCATTTCCCATTTACAACTTGATCTGGACTATTATGTTATGTGTCTAAAGCTAAACAAGTCATCCAACAGCTCACAAAAATATGATTTACACTGCAGTTCAAAAGAATAGATTGTAACAAATGTTTTTTAAACAAGTCTCTTATGCTTACTAAGACTGCATTTATTTGCTCTGAAACAATAAAAACAGTGATATTTTGAAATATTATCACGATTTAAAATAGCTGCTTTCTATTTTGATACAATTTAAAATGTCATTTATTTCTGTTATGGCCATTGTTGGGGGATGTTACTTTTAAGTAATGCATGGATATTGATTTAATCCTATAAAAGTAACTAATTGCGTTACAGTTACTTTATATGGAAAGTAAAAATGTATGTTACTTATGCATTCATTTTCTCAATTGGGTTGGGCTTGCTCGTTTGTTTTTTAATAACAGAAAAAAACTTTTTTGCCAATTGTAAAGGCCCTTTCACACCAAAAGTGAAATGACAGTAAAAGAAAGTTCTCAGCAATAATAATAAAATAGTTTGAATTGGATCATCATAGGTCAAGAAATTGAGATGGTGAGATTAATTACATAAAGTATATTTGTCATTTAACATTTAATTACTGCAGGTTTGCGTAATATTCAGAGTTTGAATTTCACTGAACTTACTCATTTTGAGAAATACTGAATGTTTTTGTGCAAGTGAGATGAGTAAATGCATGCTCACATTTTGTCTAGAACTTTCCTTACTTGGAAAAAAAAGTAATCTGATTATTGTACTGCATTAAACTCAACACTTGATATGGCAAAGCTGAATGTTCAGCATTATTACATGGGCGTCACCGCAACCTTTTTAGGGGGGCTTCAGAGGTGTGCGTGTTCATCTAAGCCTCATTGGTCTGTCACCGCTCGTCAATGTCAAAATATTAGAGAGATATGCAAGTAACTAAAACTAAACATTTCATATTTGACAGCTGCCTCTTATGTCAGAAATGTTTAACAAATGACAAACATATTCAGGCAAATTTCTCTTTTGTTTAATTTTGCCATTTTGAATTGTTTATCTAATGTGATTAATGTAATTAACAAACAAGCAATATTAACAAAGCCATTTTCATCTGATTAGGCATAAGATTAATAATGAATGTGTGCATATTGCAAATTAATATAATTCCATTTGTAGCCTTCATTAAATTAAAAAAGCTCAGATTTTTTTCAGCCTGTATTGGGCGTAAGATTAATGATTGTGTGCATATTGTGAATTAATTTGATAAACTTCCAGGTAGCCTTCAATAAATTAACATGCCTACGAAAATGAGCATGCCTCCCAACCAACCTAACTATCTCACATTTGGGATCTCAGCCATTATAAACACCCTACCTAAATTCCTGTTTAAGGGATGTACAATATGGTCATGCAGAATAAAGCATTAATATTTGCCTTTATAAGTAACAACAAACAGCCAATATCCTAATAATATGCATGCTAACAAACTACTAGTTTATAGTGAGAATTGGACCCTAAACTAAAGTGTTATCATGTGTTTCATTCTCACTGGGGGCTTTTTTTTTTAAATCTCCTTATATGTTTTCCCCTTTCTCAAAACGAGCCCCTTCCACGATTGTTAACTGACAGCAGCATTTCAACACAGACCCATCCTAAATGAGCTGTCATAGTCCGCCATTGTTGATACGCTGCAGCAGAATAGTGTGCGATTGCGCTGTTCTGTTCTTGGGTGTAATAACGAACACAGCAGTCATTCTGATGTTCCTAAATCCGAACCACTGAAGATACAGTAGCTGAGTTTTGTTTTTGAAAGGACTATTCCCCCCGATCGACATCAATGCTTTTATGTTTGCGCAACCATGAAGCATTTCTCACGAGACTGCTTTATAAACGAGGGTCAGTATAAAACAAGTTTTGCTAAGAAGCTGCTCCTGAAACAAGAATCGGTTCCAACTATTCCTGTTCCTGCTGCACCTCCAGAAGAAGTGAGTGTAATGTTTGAAATGCTTGCACACTTCACGATAAATGTAGCTAAAGTTTACAGGGTAAGATACATTACGGCATGCTTTCTATGTATGATGATCTCAATATAATTCATAATCCCACGTTTCTAATGAACAATGTGTTATGGTTATTTTGTTATTACGAACTGTGTACGCTGATCAAGTTAACGTGGATGTGGTCACACTACATTAAGCTTACTTTTGTAGATGGTTTATAAAGATGTCTGTCACTCAAAAAAAATGAATTGTGTTGTTAGAGTTATTACACTACATAGATAATGTTACACATCACTGACAAGCCTAAATTTACTGATAAAAAGTAACATCTGCCCTGTAACATCAATCTCTCAATGAATTAACGTACACATAACGTTAGCAGTCGTATCTCACTACGCTAACATTACCCTGCCAGTACATACAAAGATAGATCAAAGTGACATTACGTTAACCAACCATTCAGAAACGTCCTGTTCGAGCCTTTATTGTTGAATTTTATTGGAGCCGTCATCTTGTTCCGGGTCCGACTCCGGTTCAAATCGATACGGTTGCACAGATGTGTCCTCAGAGACTCCCGTCGCCATTCTTTCACTTCAACTGTTGTCAAGGCAACACTCCACGGGTGTTGTGTCAAACCGCCCCACAGAACAGACAGTGAGCAAAGCTCAGTATCATTTAAAGTCACATGCACTGAAATAATATTTAATATTAACTTACAAAAGTAAGTTTATGAAACAAAGTAAATGAAACAAACAGATATCTTTACTGTCAGTTTTGGTCAATTTATAGCATCGAGCTGAACAAAAGTATTAATGTATTTCTTTATCAACTTCTTTCTTTCTTTTTATCCTAAACATATATTTGTGGTTTTAAAGGAATATTGCACCCATTTTTGAACCTTATGTTCAACCTTTTGTTGTTCCTGACTTCCTTTCATGGAACTCAAAATTGATTAATGTTTTGACACAATATAATGAAAGGACTGAGACTACAAGCTTCCAAAAGATAAAGTGGGGAAAAAAATAATAAACCCTGCTATTTACTTCATGAATAGCAAAAAAAAAAGTAACGCAATTTAAATACTACTGTGTATAGGCTTACATATCCTTAATAGCACATTAGAATACTACACGTTCCAAATTTAGTTAATGTCATACATCAATGTCAAATCAGCCCAGATTATATAATATTTTTGGATTTTAAAGTGTGCATACGTGAATGTTTTTGGTCTAGTATTGCCCACAACATCTTGCACAACAAAAGAGGCTCCGTTCCAAAACCTACTGGGCTGCCTCACTGCGAGACTGCTTTCTAAAAAAGCATCTAAGCTGAGATGTGATTAATTTGTAATGCTCTACATAGGTAGCAACACCATACACCATACAAAAAGCTAAGTAGACTCTTCTCACAATTGATTTCAGTGGAGTTTGACATTAGCATATTGCTAAGCTAACAACGTCAAGAGTTTAACAGAGGGTGTGCATTGCCGTGACTTTCCTGCCGGAATCCGTCCCCTCAGCCTGGACTGAGAGGCAGAAGAGCTGCTGCTTACTGGATTCAATAGGGAAAACAGCAAAAACGCGAGTAAAATAAAAGATTTTCAGATTACATTAAAGATTGAACTCAATATAAGTGTTCTTTGCAACTTACCAAATATCCAGTGATCCATGGATATTGACATGCAGCCAGGATTGTGTTTCCTGACATTTTTATTAAATGTTATTCATTGTTTATTAAAAAAACATCAAATTAGGCAGAACATGATGGCAAATATTTAATCGATGAGTTGTCAATACAATACAATTAATAGGGTAATTAACCCCAAACTTCAGCATATTGAGGCGAAATGATAACTGCAAATCCACATTTTGCTGCCTGGAGTCCAATTGTTTCACAGTCAATATCAAAGCACTTTCCCATCATGACTTTGCGTAAACATACACGCCACTTTCTAAAGCCAAGTGGTATGTTATCTGTATGCATTTTGAGCTATCCCGTGCTATGCCGTGCGATTCCGTGTGTATGTCTACGCCGAAACGAACCATCATCTCCGCGTGCATGTCTACGCCGTGTGATTCTGCCAACCTGATCTATCAGAATGAATATTTATTGCCTAATTTTATAATTTGGAGCAACTTACTACACTCCTACCCTAAACCTACCAACTCCCAACAATATAAAACACGTAACAGGCAAATAAATGTACAGTCACATGTATTTAATGCAGAAACTGACCAAAAAACAGAATAAAAGTATTAACTCATGTTGCATTCCAAGTCTTCAGAAGTCATACGATATCTTCATGTGAAGAACAGAGTTGATCTTAATGTTTTTGTCGTTGAAATAATGATCGCGCCCCTTTGTGAACAGAACACACATGCACTCGTTCATATTTCTCATTCAAATGATACATACAAGTCGGCTCTTTAGAATAACGTGATCGGTCACAAGACACACCAGAGCCAATGGTGTTTTATAATCAAAGCTGACGCAATGACGCAATTGGTCACGAGACACACGACAGCCAATGATGTCAAAGCTGACGTGACGTTTCTTTCGGCAGCAATATTTGCCAAGGGGGTAATCTAGCGCTCGGAAAGCGTTCCACCCCTAGGGGCTGCCATTGCTAACCAAGCCATCACCTGCTGTTAGCATCCCATTGACTCCCATTCATTTTTGAGTCACTTTGACGGTGAATAACTTTACATCTGAGGCGTTTAAGGACTCCATTTGTCCATTATTTATTTCTAAAGAAACACGACAATGCATAAAAGGCTCCATTACCTTGTATCTTACACTATTGCCCCGCAGAAGCTGTTTTTTTAAAAATAGGCTAACGATTGCGTCATAACCAACGCGACTCTGTCGCACAGTTGAGAAATTACCGTATAGAGGAGACGCTCGCAGGCAATCTTTTACTGTCTATGAGACAGTCGGGGGGACGTGGAGACATAAAGTCTGATAAAGTCAAGGGGGAAGAATGGGGAGAAGCCCATAGTGAGCCAAAAGCAACGGGAGAAAATATTTAAACTACGTGATTCAGCTTTCACAACTACTAGAAGACCTACAGCTGTCAGACAGGAGGCTCACGTCACATCTACGTCGTCAAGCTCAGTCTGAGCCTGCGCAGTTCGCTCAGCCATCAGGAAGTGAGTGCCCCTAGGTTGACTTCATTATTTCGCCGTTGACTTCAATGGGATCGCTCAGTCCATTTCTTTTACTGTCTATGAATATTTGAAATGTTTTAATCTTTGCTGGATGGACTCGGTTACTGATCGCTTTTGGGGATTTTCTTCACACAAATCAATCGTTTGGCCTCGGATCCCTTGGGATATTTGTACTTTCTAAATAAACTGTGCCTGCAGTCGTATCTGCCTGTTATATCCTGTTTTTTATAATAGACAAATGGGTAGGTTTAGGGAAGAGTGTGTGTCCACAAGGTAATTTTTTTTTTAATTGCATAATGTTTCTTGTGATGGGTAGGTTTAGTGTGTGTGTGAGTTTGTGTGATGGGTAGGTTTAGGGGTAGGGGAAGTGTAGGGGGATAGAATGAAACGCCATTGATAAACACGCTAAAAAGCGATTGCGTCTTGATAGCATGCCAAAAATGGCATACGATTTGGCGCGTCATACATACGCCATTTCATGAGATCAGTCTGGTTTTTCGCATCATTCACGCTAAAAACAAACCAATGCTGCCTCTCAAACTTTTTGCCACTCAGTGGGCGTAACCGCTGTCACTCCGGCCGACGGTGACGTCACGTGCATACCCTCCAATACATTTTACATCATTTATACTACCACTGAACTATTCAGTAATTAATTCAGTTGAATGAATCTGTTCCAGACCAAAATGGCATTTTCAAAAAGCAATTATAGATCCATTAATCTAAAAGTTATGTAATCATGCTTTTCATGCTAAGATAGACAGCTAGACAGTCCATAGACTCAAGAAGGAACTTTTTTTGTATGTATGTCTTACATACGCAGCAGTACTTTTCCATCATCAGCAAAGTGCTTGTCGTGCATAAAATAACTATGTAAATTGGGATGCAGCTAATTATTAAACTTGATCGACCATGTTGTTTCCAAATTAAACTCTGAAGCACCAAAACAAATGCAAAACATGCATTGTGCATTCCAACAGCATTCAGTTTCTTTATTTTGCACACAACTTAACACAACGTGTTCATAAAAGACAAAAAATGCTGGATCGCTGCTTTAGCCAACCGTACCAGGGAACGTTGCAAGGTTTGTGGATACTGCAGACAGCTTTGTAACATCTAAGATGTCAGATGAAAGGACATGGGCATCACTGAGATGCCGTGAAATGATCCACTGCATACAAAGTGCTGTATCCATATTTCATAAGGTTGCCATGCATTGTTTCCTGCATGTTTTATGAGATCTTCATCAGTGAATACACTGGGGTACATATTGTATAGGTTTAAACATGCATGTGATGCAGAGCCAGACTAACTCTGTGTGCATATTACTTCAACAAAAGAATCACGATTAAAACTCAAAGCAGGAAACGTCACCCATAATACAACCTGACGAGAGGGTCGTGATATGAAGCTCTGTGAATTGTTACAGGATCAGGGTGTACACACATAAACAGTAACACAAAGCTCATAGAAGTACCAGGAAATAGCCAGCTCTTTGCAATTACTAAATGAAACCAATCCTGCTAAAAAGTTGCCAAATGGCCCCACAGGATCGAATCCTGCCAAGGACGCCAAGAACAGTGACAAGGCCAGAAAAGCTACATTTACAGTCCTGGGAAGTCAGAAAACAATGGCTGGCTGAGGTTTAGTGTTAGCATGAACTATTGTGTAAGTCAAAGCTGTGAGATCAGAAACTGGTCCCAGCCCAATAGCACTGGCCAGTGATCTCATATAACCTCATTTTATAGGTGCCCAGCTATTTCAGGTGAATATAGGTTTTAATGGGGCATGGGGGCTATTTTCGGAAGGGTTGCTTTGTGCTTAGAAATAGCACCACAAATGGACTACAAGACTAAAAATGATTACATGCAACATCTCATCAAATATCAAAAAAAGAAAAAAAAAACCTTGGTGAGCAGAAGAGATGAACAGCCTTAATATTTTAAGATGAATCGCGTATTCCAAAAAATGTCTAAAAATAAAACACTTGTGTAAATCACACTCTCACTAAAGCCTGTGATTTAAAGCAGAAATCTGTAATGTGATCAGACTGTCTGCTTGTGTCTGATAATATACTTTAAAGGCATATGTCTTTAAAATATTACACAGATATACAATAATGGAATGTGGTTGACCTCTGAAATGAAGTCCCATGGGTTTGGCTTTTTTAGTCCAATGCACATTCATTTTCCATTTCATATTTGTGGCATGTGGAATAATATCTACCCTACATTATCAACAAGCATCCATTTCTATAATATTTTATGTTTAGTATGTTTACGTTAAAGGGACAGTTCACCCAAAAATGGAGATTGTGTCATCATTTACTCTACCTCAAAAAGGTCATAAAGGTGTCATAAGACAAATCCATCAATCGACCAAGGCTTGTGACGAGATCTGATCACTTTATATGATGAACATATACAATTTAGGCTTTCTATGTACATCTATTGACACACATACATAGAGCACATCGTATATGGCAAACACAGAAGCTCAAAAGTGTGTGTGGTGTGCGAGAACCAATGAGGTTTGTTTATCTGTGCACTGATGCACAACATTTTTTATTTATTTATGTCCCCTTGTATTTTTTCAATCAAAACAAAATCCCCCTCCCCCTTATAGCGACATCTTTTCTCTGATGATGCGTTTACTGGCGTGAGGTTGGGACAACCTGTCACTCACATGAGATGAGGTAGCAACACCGTGCATAACACAAAAAACAAAGTAGACTCTGCTCCCAATTGATTTCAGTGGAGTTTGACATTAGCATATTGCTAAGCTAACAACGTTAAGATTTTAACAGAGGGTGTGCATCATAGATATGTAAACGTAGATACCTCATTCGAACGCTCCAGGCACGTTGACGAGCCACCATTTTAGAACGGTCAACACACGTCAACACTTCAGATGCTGTCAATCATCACTCGCTTTAAAAAAAAAGAACACCGCGCTGTGAAACTCTGTAAAGCCCGGCGTGATTTAACCACTTAAACTCCAAGGACTCTGTACAGGGACGGGAATGACATCGTCATGAATATACTTTCCATTTTAAATGTCTGTGGAGGAGCTATGATGTCATATGTGGCCATTTGAAAGCTTAGAGTCTCTACTTTCTGGAGATATGCATCACTTTGGCATTTGTTAATTAATTTGTTCATCACTTTTGCCACTCCTGGATTTGGCCTACCCAAATTGAAAAGCCTCCCATACACACATCTAGGTTCAAAATGTTGGTGTCATTTTCCAGGAAACCCTTTAAAGTTACATAAAACACTGCTAAAAGCGATAAACATGTAAGTATATGTTGTGTAAGCTGTTATAACCCCCCAAAAAATTAGGCACTTTTAGATTTTTTTATATAAATTCATTTTTGAAATGGTGAAAACTCAGTGTGCTCTAGGACCCTGCAGACAGTTTGGGCAGTTTCCAGCATGTATAATTAATTTAATGACACTGGAATATTGCATTTATATCACTGTATATGGTGGAAGGAGGGGGAAAAAGGGGGGTCATCCCTTCAGACCTATTTGAGTAAATCTGGCATACAACATGACACAGACAAACTTCTTTTTTCCACTATTTTCCAATTTAGTGGAAATAGCCCAAACTGTCTGCAGGTTCCTAGAGCACACAGGGCCTGAGTTACACACTTTCAAAAATGAATTTATGGGGAACAAAATCAAAAAGTGCCTACTTAGACAGCTTAGACAACATATACTTACATGTTTATCACTTTTAGCAGTGTTTTATGTAACTTATATATATATATATATATATATAAGTCACAATAGGGGAGAGAACACTATGGCAACTTTTGTTTCAATGCGACTTTAAATCTTTATTCAAACCAAGCCATATTAATCTCCCAGCAAGATTTTCTACAGAAAATGTTTCAGTTGGTGCAGGGATGACAAATGACAGGAAGTAAAAATATTCTAATAAAAAAAGGTGCCACTGAGTTGCCCCTGATGGATATAATCCAAAAATACTTCTGAAATTGATTTTCACTGTGTCCTGGCCAACATAATCACTGAATGTACCTATTCTGCTCAGAGAACTCCAGTCCTGAGCAGGAATCTTGGCAACAGTTGCTACAGCAACCCCTCTGGCCCTCATTCAGGAGAATGGCCTGCTGAGGATGAAGTGTGTGGTGGTAGGTTTGCCTCTCTGAAGACCAAATTTTAAACACAGTCATCTTCTGTGTGGAACGGGGTGCTGAGAGCAACTCTTGCATCTTGTAAAATCCATATGTTCAGGGATTACAGTAAATCATAATAACACAAGATAAGTTGCGGCTTTGATCAAGTTGCACTTTTTCAAATCATTGCTCAGTGAACTGTTCAGTGAGCAGATCATTTATCTTGCCACGTATGGTCATTTTATCTTATAACTCAAGTAACTAGTCATTCATTACTGTGCTGTTCATTTTCCTGTGCAATTTCTTTTTATGCTTGGAAGATGAACTTCACAAATCCAAACATTGTTATATGACCCCAAGGTCATGTCATTATCAAGTTCCAACAGATTTCCCGGAAGACGACACCTTATCGCCACTAATTTTCATACTTGTATACTGCACTCTTGGAAGAGGAGACACACTTTCTAGTTCAATGTGTGATGACACATGCAGAGGAAGCTGCATAAGTTTCCAAGTTTAAGTTCCCTTTTTTTTCTGGTTGACTGGCCACAACTTCAACAAAGTGTCTCCACAGAACACATTTGCAAGCAAAACATCCTGGATTTCACTCCAAAATAATAGAACATTTTTACAATTACTCATTTACTGAGGTCACTTAGTCTACAAGATAAGACATGGTGTGGTTAGTGGACATTTCAATGCAAACAGACAACAATTTTACTGAGCCATATCTAGAAACCCAAATATCATTGAGAATAGTATGTGTGCTCTATTAGACTCAGTCCAGTAAGCAACCACCTCGCAGCAACTCAGCAACGCCCTAGCCACCACATTAAACTTCATAATGCCTGCTACAGACTGAGCGCTTTCGGCAATCCTAGATCATTACAAATCACACTGTTTGACATGGATCTAATAAACTTAGGTATGAAACATATGTAGACTCACTGTACGATGGTGACACCTATTGAATCTGAGGCTGCGACGCAAGTTAATATAGAAGAATAAAACGTCATCAGCAAGAGCTAGTGGTAAACAAATAGAGCAAGATGAATCGCACTTTGGCAATTGTGGTTTTTATGTGCACTGAAAAAAGAGGAGGAAGCAAAAGAGAACAGATAGGTTAGAGAATGTGGATGCGGTCATGGCTGGGGAAAAGGGCCATTCCAGTTTGGAGCTTGAGGTAGTGCCAGTGTAGTGTTGATCAATACGCCATTTTATGTCGCATTTTTTGGCTAGTTTTTAATGTACTGATCACCACCATGATAACACAGTTGGTACAACAGTAAGCCACATGATGAATCAGAGTTCTATAAAACATATGTCCAATACTCGTACAGACGGTGCACATAACTGTCAGGGTAACATACAACACTAAAATAATGCAATAAATAACAATCTAATAAACATTACTGGTAACAAAATTTGAAAAATAATTTATATTAATTATATATTATTACAAAATTATTTATATAAAATATATTTATATTTGATGTGTCAGAATTCAGGCAATGTCCTTGTAAAAATGTAACAGTATTTTACAGTAAAATTACACAATGCAATGTTAAACCACTTTACTGTAAGGTAGCTTGCAAATCAACCAATCAACTGTTTTTTATTTTTATTTTGTGCAGCTATTACGTTTTCACAGTTTTTAAACAGAAGGGTCCCCAACAGGAAATAGAAATACTCTATCTATGAACTTTGAATGTGTGAATATAATATAAAAGAGCAGTCATAAATTCAACAGCTGTGTGCTTCAAGGTGTATGTTTCTTTAAAATCTGGGTGTTGGAGCTAAGAACTCATGTCACAATGATCTGTGAACATCCGTTCTCTGGCAAATCTCAACATTTAAATGTGGAAAAAAAAATGTAGGCCTGAATAAGAAACTATAGGGGTTTGTTCCTTTCTGCAAAAAAGTAAGTTATGTAAAGCATAAACCACTAAGCATAATAGCCATTTAGGAATTAGATTAGATTTAGGAATCATCGCATAATTGACGCATTGAGAGAAAAATATCGTCCTTACACATGACCACACATACACATAGGCTTATGAGTGCTATGATACTAACTAAACAACTATTTTTGACTTATGATTTCATTGGCCTATATCAGAAAGGAGACATGTGGTATGGTTTTACCACATTACAGACAACCGTAACATTTTGGCCATCACCTAAGCAAGAGAAACCCACAAGCTAAGCAGCTTAAAATGATTCAAGCTATAATACACAAGAGACCTTCTTGGTTTTTAGGCCAACTCCCTGTCAACCCCAGTTACTCTGGATATTGACCATATTCAATTACTGTGAAATAAATCAACTTATTTGCCAACTTAAATAATTCCAAATAGCACCTGTATTTTGCATTGGCTATCTATCTATCTATCTATCTATCTATCTATCTATCTATCTATCTATCTATCTATCTATCTATCTATCTATCTATCTATCTATCTATCTATCTATCTATCTATCTATCTATCTATCTATCTATCTATCTATCTGATCAAGTGGACTCATGTACAGTAAGAGGTAATGAGATTATTAATGTCAATAAACCAACACCTCAAACCTCTTACACCTCAAACAAGACCCCAGATGAACGTCTGCAGGGATGCTGTGCACAAAGACGCTCGTCCCCACACAGTGATTGTGATCTCCCACATTGGCACAGCGGTGTCTGTCTCCGCTGCCCTCTCAGTGTCTGACATCCTTGCGGACAAGGGACAACCTGATTCCCAGACGACCGATCCTGTGCACATTATTATCCCACCCAGTGTGATCATGCTAATCCGATGAAGAGACCAGAAATACAGGTACTATTAAACTATGAATATGTTGGATAACAGCACAGGGGGTGTGGAAGAAACGTGCCAGAGAATCTCTATCATAGGAGGCATCACATGGTGAAGAATTTGCCCTGTGCACACACCTCCTGCTAAATTAGAAATCAGAGAGACAGACTGACGGTAGTCTTGAGGGCTATAACTTTAAGCTTTTGAATCAAAAGTCCTATTACACAAATGCCTGATTCTAGCAGTGATTTTGTGATTATGTTTCTTTTAAACCAACATTGTCTTAAATTATAACACTGTGAAAATGAGTTCTTACTCAGCATTTTTGTCTTGTTTTCCAGGATTAAGCAGTCTTATATTGAGGTACATCTACTTAATAAGCAGTGTATTAATGTACATATTGCCAAAAGTATTGGGATGCCCCTCTAAATCATTGAATTCAGGTGTTCCAATCACCACAGGCGAAAGGTGAAAGAATGGGTCGCTCTCAGGAACTTAGTGAATTCAAGTGTGGTACCATTATAGGTTGCCACCTCTATTCGTGAAATTCTCTCACCACTAAATATTCCACGGTCAACTGTTTAGAGGTATTCCAACAAAGGGGAAGCAATTGGGAACAACAGAAATACAGCCACGAAATGGTAAAATCACAGAGCAGGGTCAGTGCATGCTGAGGCGCACAGCACAGAAGTCGCCAACTTTCTGAGTCTATAGCAGACCTCTAAACTTCATGTGGCCTTCAGATTATCTCAAGAACAGTGTATAGAGAGCTTCATGGAGTGGGTTTCCATGGCCGAGCAGCTACATCCAAGTCTTACATCACCAAGTGCAATGCAAAGCGTGGGATACAGTGGTGTAAAGCACGCCGCCACTGGACTCTAGAGCCGTGGAGACGTGTTCTCATGGAGTGATGAATCATGCTTCTCTGTCTGGCAATCCGATGGATGAATTTGGCTGTTGCCAGGAGAACGAATCTTGCTTGACTGCAATGTGTCAAGTGTAAAGTTTGGTGGAGGGGGATTATGGTGTGAAGTTATTTTTAGTAGTTAGACTTGGCCCCTTAGTTCCAGTGAAAAAAAATCTTAATGAATCAGCATACAAAGATATTTTGGACAATTTCATGCTTCCAACTTTGTGGGGACAGTTTGGGGATGGCCCCTTCCTGTTCCAACATGACTCCGCACCAGTGCACAAAGCAAGGTCCATAAAGACAACTTGACTGGCCTGACACAGTGCACGGTTCATGTGCATGTAAAGACAGACGTCCTAAACCTTTTGGCAATATAACATTTTTTCTGATATAATGTAATGCATTTTACTTTAAAGTGTATCAAAATTAAGTGAGTTAAATGCACTCTAAAAAAAATTGGTGTTATTTGGCACTAAAAGTGGTTCTTGGCTTGTAATCATAGGGAACCACTTTTGGTGCCAAATAGCACCGTATCTTTAAAGGTGCTCTACAGCACCTTTGTCAAATGGTGCTATGTAGAACATATAAAAGGTGCTATATCGCATTTTGTTTCTTCCCCAATAATGGTACTAACCAACAGCAGTTCTTTGGCATGTAAATAACCTTTAAAGGGGCTTGAAAGGTTCGTTGTACGGCCGTGGTGTTATATAGCACCTTTACCAACCCAAAGAACCGCTGAAGAACCACTGAATCACCAAGATTTGGTGCTATACAGCACTTAAAGTGGTTCCCCTTTCATTACAAGCCAAAGAAACACTTTTAGTACTATATAGAACTGTTTTTTTAGAGTGTGCTTAAAACAATGGGGTAAGAAAAAAAATTCAATTTTTTCTCTTAATAACATGTTTTTCTTATATAAACTCAGTTCATTGTAATGTATTTTTCAGAAAAATGATTTCCATTGAAATTATATCTGTATTTGTTTTTTCAAAAAATGCTTACTATCTCAAGTCATTTTGTTTCTCAAGTAAATGTATTTTTGATTTAAGAATGGTTTCTTGATTGTAACATTTTAAACGCACCATATGAAAAATATGTAAAATGAAAATTACTTAAAATATTTGTAAAAGGGAACAACATAATAACGGAGTCGTTTTTGTGAATTATATCTTCTTGACTATAATTCCAATATAACATTTTTCTATAGCTGCTGGGTAAAAAGTGAACACAATAAATTAACATCACATGACATATTAAAAAAATCACATAAGAATAGCTATATGAAGCTGATTTTAACTTAAAGGTTAAAATGTTATTCTTACAACAAGGGTATTTTTCAGTAACATTCAGGTTGGAGCAAGTTGTCAAGTGTTTTCAAATTTGCAATTTTATACAATATATTCATTTTAGCATTAATGTTTTTTTATATTTGTGTATTAAATGCTTTGTGCTTAGTAATTGTTTTCAGTTTAAAGCATGCTATTCAAAAACAGGTTCTCATTGCAACAGTTTTGCTCATATAATTTAAACCATAACATCAGCATATAATCACAAATGTGGGTCAAAGTGGGTTAAATTAACTGTATATTTACCTGCAACAATGATGGAAATGCTCTATAGCAAGACTTTGAGGCATGTATAAATATAATAAGACCACTAAGAAATAGTCACAGGGGTGAAAAGTGTGACAATAGCCCCCTATATTCTACACAAACACTGTGTTCAGCCATCTCTGATTATATAATAATTATCTAAATTGTTAAATGACAAATGTATATTTGCTTGATGTGCAGACTGATATAATACAGTGTATGTAGTCATATGCAAGCACTATCGTGACATGAGGTTGGGTGAACGACACATAACATACATGTATCAGAAAACAGCGGATGCACACCATATATCAGTTCAGTGCATACGCACCCATAACATAGATGTATGTTCACATTACAACACAGATGTGCATAGAGAACATACAGTATAGCTGTGCATGTTGTTAGGCAAAACAGAAGTGGGTCAGTTTTAAGGGTCAGAGTTCATGCTCTGGTGAATATCTAGAAAATAAAAGTGAATAAAATCACTGAACCACAACTGGTGGAAGTGTCAGGGTTGATTTTAGTAAGGGGTTGGATGGATGCAGAAGAGTAGTTGCCCTTCTATCCTTTCTCCATGGCAGAAAACGTCGCCGATTCATACATTAAAGAGCTGTTCTGTTTCTCGTGTAACGAAAGTACAGTAGTGAGACTATATTCTGTGTGTGAGAATCAACAGGCTTCAGGCTCTGAAACATGAATCAATGTCACGACCGACAAAAGGCTGAGCCACTCCCGCGCCCGCCGCGGCGCCGCGCTGCGCGATCCCCGGCGCGTCCGGAGGTGATAGTAACGAAATTAGAGAATGTGTTGAAGGTGTGAGAAAAAGTGACAGGTGAAGTGGTATCCTATTTACAGGGGGATTCCTTGCTCTTGTGCAAAACAACCCAGACACAATATAAGGGCGTTGAACGTGCCAATAAAAAAGCACTGCTAGCCTATATGAACACCACACACTGGCTTTTGGGGAACATGGCAGTTTTATCATACATATGGATTGCAGGTTCTACAATGTTTGCAATGTGATATATGTAAAGCGTGTGATGCATATCCAGACCACTAAATTATGCCATTCAGACACAGCTTCTATGCAGTTTAACTCAGCAATGCAACCTCAAAGTGTATGTACGGATGGATGCACCTAATGAGTGAAATAAACTCATTGACATCCATTGTAACAAAAGCATAAATAAAACTACCTGTTTTGAAAAAGGGCTCCGTATCTGCATCGTTCGGTCCTTCCTCAGCCGCCTCGGCAGAATTCATCATTGCAGAATATGTCTCCACGGATGATGATTATGATGATGGTCAGATTGTACACCTACAGATCTTTGTAATCTATGTGTGAAGATCACTAGAGCGCGTGGCCGTCTCCATTGGTGAACGCTTGTAGTAGTGAATGATGATGATGATGATGATGCCGGAGGTTTTGCGCTCAGCGATACTGTATCCAGCGCTCCGCCGGGCGCTATTGTTTGAAGCCTACCCGCCTCTGCAAGACAACTGCTGGGGGAACCCCGATAGAGAGAGTCGTAAAACCGCGCGTGCAATGTCAATGCAGGTCTTGTAAAATCCCTTATTCATTTGTTCCTCCTCCACCCGTAGTATATTCCTCCATTCGTTCGATGTCTCGCACAACCCAGCAGTGGATATAATGGCAGCGCTCCCCTACACTGACCGAGCGAACCGCAATTTGCCTCCCACGATGAGCTCCCACTATTACAGATGAAACAATGCAGCTAATGCAACGATCGATCTATTATAATATTTATATAGCCATACAATCGTTCGCACGATGGAGGTTCTTTATTGTGCTGCTGCAGCCTGCCCGGAGAACTGGACCAATCTGTCCTCCTGATGCGCTCAAGCGCTTCCTAATAATGGGGTGTGTGTATTTTCAAGAGGCCGGAGAACCCCTACCATCACCACACGGTCCTGTTTAAGGGATGCTTACTAATTAGAATCAATGAATCGCGGTCTGTTAAGGTGCTTTTATCATTGAAACTTCCTTTTAATTAAAACTTATTTGCAGTTATTAAAATCGTCATTTCTTTACAACTAATATTATTTAAAATATAATATTTATTCGTATATTAGTAAATATGTCAAATTACATTTAAAAATAGATTTATAATTAAGCTATTATCTGTATAATTATATAGTATCATTTTGCTTGTATACTATACTATATTTTGCGTAAGAGGGAAGAATATTTTTTATTATAATTTAATAATAATTAATGTCGAATTTTGTTGCATTTCAGGGGAAAAAACATTTAAAAAAAGCTTTAAGTCGCGAACGAAAATGGTTGAAAAGAAACCAAAACTTCATGGTCTGGAATACATATGAGTGGAGCGGAGCCACAGATGTCCCCTCTCAGCTTAAAGCGAGAGCGTTCTGTAATCACGCTCCAGCTCGAACTCCAGGCCAGGTTTTCCATTTCCCACTCTCTGCTGGCTGCTGAGAGAAACCCAAGCGAAGAAACGCACGTAGCCTACGCGCTCTAACTTTTAAAAAACCCAAAAGTGGCGAAACCTCACAACTTCGCTTAAAGTTCGCAATCACAACGCTTCCAAATAACGAAAAAAATAATCTTTCTAGCACCATGCTCCACTTACATGCTGCAAACAAACCTGAAACAAACACCAAACCGCCCGAGTGATGTCAGCGGTCCTAGAACTACAGTCAGCCAATCAAATCAGGGGACCGGAACTAACCTGCCTATGGTAAAATATTTATAATTTAATTTAATTATTTTATTTTATTGTATTTTATTTTATTATTAATGATTGCATGTAATGCATTAGAACTTATAATTATTAGATTATCAGTATGGTTGTCTAAGCATAATTGTAACAATATTGTTTTGTTTGGTGAGAATTTGCCATCAGCACTAGGCTACTGTCAATCACCACACCCCCTATGAATGAGAATGTTTATTTAGAAATGAAAAGTATGCTTGAACGTGGGCACAATTGTGTTGTTTCTGGAAGTTAAATAGCCCTGTCGACTCTAACCAGGAAATTTAGTCCTTCCGGTGATTCAGATTTTGCACATGGTAAATTCAGCATCTGCGAAAACAAATGATTGTATACTTAATGATTGTATTACCACATCATGACTTGCAGATTTGTAAGCTAACATTACAAAGATTAATTATTCTAGTGCATAACTTAAATTCAATGACTGATAAATGTTTTCAGAGAGAGAGAGAGAGAGAGAGAGAGAGAGAGAGAGAGAGAGAGAGAGAGAGAGAGAGAGAGAGAGAGAGAGAGAGAGAGAGAGGCTAGATAAACTATGGTGAAATGCTGCCCTCTTGAGTAAATGTGGTGTCATAGAGGCCTCAGCTTCTTCGAATGATACAAAAATAGTTTTTCATTCAGTCTAAAACACCCATTGAATTCAACAAACCATGTAGTGTTTTAATAGAAAGACGTCACATGTACAAATTTGCTACTTATTTAGATAAACCTGATTGTTAATTGTTTATTTTTGTTGTAGGTCTTAACTTCCATACACCAAAGCAGGTGATCATCCTTCTGGAAGGATGCCATCAAATCCTGGCTGAAGAACATCACTGAATGAGTGGGCAGCACTGTGAGGATCAAACCGAACAGCTCACATCACTTTATGTAGATTTATTTAACCTGCTGAGATGGCAGAATACAAATCTATAAAACTCATCAAACATTCATAAGGAGGGATTTAAATTCTTGAGGTATTAGAGGCCAGGTATTAGATTTTGTATTAAAGTCCAGGGTAAACCTCTGCCACCAGTTCTGATTTTGTGGATCTCAAACCTGAAAATTTTACTGCTGTGCATGCACATATTCTTGACTCTGAATTGCAGCTACATAAAATGGAATGAATACAACTACAGATTTTATGGCTTAAAATTGTATTTAAATTTGGAAAGAAAAAATTATTTAAAAATAATAATAATTCAGGTCATCTGCTTCATTCGATGACTTTTGTATTTATAAAGACATTAAAAACAGCATGACTCATGCTTACTGAACGTCGATGAGCTCACCTGTGTGCACTGATGTACGTTTGCCATTTGAGATGTTCTTTGACCTGTTCATCTGACTAGCAGAAGTGGGCAGAGAGGTTCTGACTCACTATTTTTGTCCACATAAATCAATTGATGATTGGTTTTGGTCACTTTTCCCTTTTTCATCACAGGAAGGCATATAATGGCATGATGAGGTGTCTGATTTCATCAGTAGTTGTAAGTGTCTTTGGGATGAGCATTTAATGGGATAACGAGAGCAAGAGAACAGACTGAAACCTCATCTACCCATTTCCCAGGAGCCAATAAACACTCCAGTCGAAAATAGCGCTCAGGATTTTCAGCTTCCTTGATCTGACTCAAGACTGAATGTAATGTAGGGTATTCAGCACTTTGCTCTGACGTGGTCAGCAGTGTCAGATTAACAAATACAGGCCACCACTTATTGTGACTGATTTAATTTCACTAGAATCAAACAAAACTACTTGAGCACTGATCAGGCATAACATTATGTTCTAATGTTGTGTTGTTCCCCCTTTTGCTGCCAAAACATCCCTGACCCTCTGAGGTATGGATTCCACAGGACCCCTGAAGGTGTGCTGTGGTATCTGGCACCAAGATGTTAGGAGCAGTTCATTTAAGTCCTGAAAGTTGCGAGGTGAGGCCTCTATGGATCAGACTTGTTTGTTCATTACACAGATGCTCGATTAGATTGAAATTTGGAGGCCAATTCATTTCCCTCAAACTTGCTGTTGTGCTCTTTAAACCATTCTTGACCCATTTTTGCTTTGTGGCAGGGCGCATTTTCCTGCTGAAAGAGGCCACAGCCACCAGGGAATACCATTTCCATGAAAGGATGTACATGTTCTGCAACAACCAACAATGCTTGGTGGAGGAGGTACGTGTTAAAGTAACATAGACATGGATGGCAGGGCCCAAGGTTTCTCAGCAGAACATTGCCAAAAGCATCACACTGCCTCTGCCTCTCAGCTTGCCTTCTTCCCATTGTGCATCCTGGTGCCATGTGTTCCCCAGGTAAGCGAGGGACATGCACCCGGCCATCAATGTGATGTAAAATAAAACATGATTCATGAGACCAGGCCACCTTCTTTCGTTGCTTCGTGGTCCAGTTCTGATGCTCCCGTGCCCACTGTTGGTGCTTTTGGCAGTGGACAAGGGTCAGCATGGGCACCCTGGTCTGCGGCAGCCTCATATGTAACAAACTGCGATAAACGGTGTATTCTGACACCTTTCTATCAGAGCCATCAACTTCTTAAACAATTTGAGCTAGCTTGTATGTTTGATCGGACCACATGGGCCTTCGCTCCCCATGTGTATCAATGAGCCTTGGCTGCCCATGACCCTGTTGCCATTTCATCACCGGTCAGTGGTCATAATGTTATGCCTGATCGGTGTATATTTAGCCTTCTATTGACAAAGAAAATCATTACACATACATACATGCATACACAGGCGACACATAATTACGTACAAAGCAGACATTTAAAAAAAAGTAAGTTCATTCGCCTCTAGCACTGACACGCGGGAATATCATTTTACAAAACCGCGAAGTATCAATACTGATTATACTACAATTCCATCTCCATAGAAACACCTTTTGGCGTCTGAACTGAAGTCTTAATGGGCGTTAGCCAAGTCTGAGGAAATGAGTGGCTAGTGTTCATATGACTGACATATTATGAGACCAATAGATGAAAGGTTTGCAAAACTTTTACCGTAACCCACCAATGAAATTTAGAGATTAAAACGAACTGTTTTTCTATTGGACTACGGCACGCGGCTTCCGTTTTGAACGCAACGATTCCATAGTGGTGATTTGTAACAGGGGCTGTTTGTTTTGCTTTTCATCCCGTAGTTTTTTATTAGTACAGTTTGATTTATCATTTGGTTTATACGTTTTTGAAGCTAAGTCACGCAATAAATACAAGAAGCAATGGTAAAAAATATGTTGCTTCGTAGGTAAGTTAAACTTGGTGAATTATGAAGATTTAATCGAATATAACGTTACGTTAACTTACATCATGGCAAGACAGGGAGTATCAAGACCAAAGGTAGGTTGTAAACTATTATATATGTTTTCTTTATTATATTATATATATGATATAAGCTATTATGAAATGTTTTGTTTTAACGCTCAATTAAAATGATGTTTTGCAGGTGGTCTCATCAGGCAGACTGTCGGGCTCCGGACGGGGACAAATACACAAAAAACAGTAACAAAACGGATAACAGAAATTCTGTCCATACTGCATGCATTTTAGATGCTATTTGTAACACAGATTTAACAAACATAAATGCTCTCTGGTAGTGTTCCTGGGAGATGTGTGCCTCCTCTTGAACCAGCATATTCTCTTTATTCTACAGACTCTGAAGATCAGGTAAAGCCACATACATGTAGTAGTATATAAAGAGTCAGTTTTATGATTTTTAAACTTGCAACATTCTTTCACGTTCAAAATTGCTTCCAGGTGACAACAATACACAAGGGTCTGGACCGATGTGCTGCTTTACTCAATGGAATACTTCAAGCTGATCAAGCAGGTATTGTATTGACAAAATAAGTAAATACTATATTTTTCCGTGTTCAGCAATAGTGAGATTATTAATCTTGACACAACAGATTCAAAGCCCAAACGAAAGGGAACAAAAACCTGCACCTTCAAATCCAAACCCAAGAATTTATCAAGAAAAATCGAGACTGACAAGAAAAAGCATGGCAAGAAAACAAACACGGCATTACATCTGAAAAAAGGGGCAGGTAATGTACTCATATTTAGTGTTTTCATGTTAGACATACTTGTGGAATATCAGATTTTTATAAAATCTGGTTTCCACCATGGAATAAAAAAATAATAATTTAGAGAAAAAGTCAAGTTTATATCTAAACTCAGAATTACAATACAAAAGTCAGAATTGCGAGTTTATATCAAATTATTCTTTTATATATACTTTTTTCATTTTCATCCTTTGTTGTAAAGCCCTTAGTAGGATATGTGTTAATGTCACAGCAGGTGATTCTTTTCACAACAGGTGAATGTCCATTTACAGAACCACAAAATACTGGTTTGCATTCACAACCTGTTTTATTTTTCTTACTGTAGCTGCAGTGCAGAAGACGATTCCATCCGCCAGTTTTCACCTGTGTTCAGCTGGGCAGCCGTGTTGTTGTACTGATCAGAACCCTGGGGTCAGATGGACACAAGGATCACAGGACCAAACTTCAGCACTGACCCGTGTAACGCAAGCAGAACATGCCCAGCAAATCTCCTTCTCTCAGCGTGCTGCTAGCTGTAATCTGCCGACTTCTGGTAAACATACACACTCCCTAACGAGTCATATAACAACTGTTACTTTTAAACAATATATATTAAAAGGATAGTTCACCCAAAAATGGAAATTTGTCATTAATTACTCGCCCTCATGTCATTCCAAACCCATAAGCCTTTCGTTCATCTTCGGAACACAAATGAAGATATTTTTGATGAAATCTGAGATATTTCAGTCCCTCCGTTGACAGCCTATGCAACTTCAACTTTTATAATAGCAGTACAATGTGACTAACCAGAATAATCAAGGTTTTTCGTATATTTTTTTATTGCTACGTGGCAAACAAGTTACCAGTAGGTTCAGTAGATTCTCAGAAAACAAATGAGACCCAGCATTCATGATATGCACGCTCTTAAGGCTGTGCAATTGGGCAATTAGTTGAATTAGTTGAAAGGGCTGTGTTCAAAAAAATAGCAGTGTGGCATTCAATCACGGAGGTCATCAATTTTGTGAAGAAACAGGTGTGAATCAGGTGGCCCCTATTTAAGGATGAAGCCAACACTTGTTGAACATGCATTTGAAAGCTGAGGAAAATGGGTCGTTCAAGGCATTGTTCAGAAGAACAGCGTACTTTGATTAAAAAGTTGATTAGAGAGGGGAAAACCTATAAAGAGGTGCAAAAAATGATAGGCTGTTCAGCTAAAATGATCTCCAATGCCTTAAAATGGAGAGCAAAACCAGAGAGACGTGGAAGAAAACGGAAGACAACCATCAAAATGGATAGAAGAATAACCAGAATGGCAAAGGCTCAGCCAATGATCACCTCCAGGATGATCAAAGACAGTCTGGAGTTACCTGTAAGTACTGTGACAGTTAGAAGACGTCTGTGTGAAGCTAATCTATTTTCAAGAATCCCCCGCAAAGTCCCTCTGTTAAAAAAAAGGCATGTGCAGAAGAGGTTACAATTTGCCAAAGAACACATCAACTGGCCTAAAGAGAAATGGAGAAATTTTGTGGACTGATGAGAGTAAAATTGTTCTTTTTGGGTCCAAGGGCCACAGGCAGTTTGTGAGATGACCCCCAAGCTCTGAATTCAAGCCACAGTACACAGTGAAGACAGTGAAGCATGGAGGTGCAAGCATCATGATATGGGCATGTTTCTCCTACTATGGTGTTGGGCCTATTTATCGCATACCAGGGATCATGGATCAGTTTGCATATGTTAAAATACTTGAAGAGGTCATGTTGCCCTATGCTGAAGAGGACATGCCCTTGAAACGGTTGTTTCAACAAGACAATGACCCAAAACACACTAGTAAACGGGCAAAGTCTTGGTTCCAAACCAACAAAATTAATGTTATGGAGTGGCCAGCCCAATCTCCAGACCTTAATCCAATTGAGAACTTGTGGGGTGATATCAAAAATGCTGTTTCTGAAGCAAAACCAAGAAATGTGAATGAATTGTGGAATGTTGTTAAAGAATCATGGAGTGGAATAACAGCTGAGAGGTGCCACAAGTTGGTTGACTCCATGCCACACAGATGTCAAGCAGTTTTAAAAAACTGTGGTCATACAACTAAATATTAGTTTAGTGATTCACAGGATTGCGAAATCCCAGAAAAAAAAAATGTTTGTACAAAATAGTTTTGAGTTTGTACAGTCAAAGGTAGACACTGCTATTTTTTTGAACACACCCCTTTCAACTAATTGCCCAATTGCACAGCCTTAAGAGCGTGCATATCATGAATGCTGGGTCGTGTTTGTTTTCTGACAATCTACTGAACCTACTGGTAACTTGTTTGCCACGTAGCAATAAAAAATATACTAAAAACCTTGATTATTCTGGTTAGTCACATTGTACTGCTATTATTTTGAACAAGACTGTATATTTTGTTGACTTGTGTACTTACATTATCCTAAACATTTCTAACAATGTTTAATTCCAGAGAAATAAGCAGTTTCAGACAGGATACAGACCGTGTCCATGACGTGACCGTCGCCTATCAGTGACATCATACTTGCGTTACATTTCCGGTATTATTTTTTAGAAACCATGGAAACACCACAGTTGCTATAATATATTATGTATTTTATTAAACAGGTGAGCAACTGATACATAAAGAAAAATAATCATTGTTATATAGCTCAATATTTTTTGTTTTATTATTTAAATCAAATTTTCTTAATTTACTGCATGTTTTACCATGACTTATATCGATCTAGTTTACTCTCATAATAGCCGCAGAGCTAACGTAACGCACAGAGTAGCATTATAATATAACTTTCAACACACTCAAATGTATCTAATATGATGAAACAGTGCTGCATTACTCCACATACGCATGATTGGAAGAAGCGGATGCGGTCGTCTGACTCTGCAGTATAATAAAAACTCCACTGCTCTCGAGCCATGTGTCGCGCTTGTCTCTCATTATCAATGCAACGTTAATAAATCTTTAATACATTAGCTCTTCCATGAATATAATATAATTCTTGCTGAATCTCAAACGTGCTGCGTAACATGAGAATGAACCTCACTGGTTCTTGCTGAATCTCAAACGTGCTGCGTAACATGAGAATGAACCTCACTGGTTCTTGCTGAATCTCAAACATGCTGCGTAACGTGAGAATGAACCTCATTGGTTCTTGCTGAATCTCAAATGTGCTGCGTAACATGAGAATGAACCTTATTGGTTCTCGCTGAATCTCAAACATGCTGCATAACATGAGAATGAACCTCACTGGTTCTTGTTGAATCTCAAACATGCTGCGTAACATGAGAATGAACCTCATTGGTTCTTGCGGAAACTTAATGTGCTGTATAACATGAGAATAAACCTCATGGGTTCTTGCACATCAAGCAAACATGCTTAAGCATCTGTTTACCACAACTGATATGTCAGTTGATGAATGTTTATGTGTAAATAAAAGCCTAAATTAAATCTGTTTATCATATAAAATTTGGACTAAACCGCTCAATTTATATGGTTTATTTTTATAATCTCTTTATGAACTTTTTGAAGCTTCAAAGTGGTAGTTGCGTAGCTCTCAGTGGAGGGACATAAATCGTTCCAATTCCGAAAGATGAACGAAAGTCTTAGGCTGGGCTTCACATGGCCTGTGTTAACAGAGTGTAAAAAAAAATCTCAAAAAATTTGCATATTTCATCCGACCAATAAATGAAAAGTGTTTTTAATACAAAAAAAGTCAACCTTCAAATAATTATGTTCAGTTATGCACTCAATACTTGGTCGGGAATCCTTTTGCAGAAATGACTGCTTCAATGCGGCGTGGCATGGAGGCGATCAGCCTGTGGCACTGCTGAGGTGTTATGGAGGCCCAGGATGCTTTGATAGCGGCCTTCAGCTCATCCAGAGTGTTGGATCTTGCGTCTCTCAACTTTCTCTTCACAATATCCCACAGATTCTCTATGGGGTTCAGGTCAGGAGAGTTGGCAGGCCAATTGAGCACAGTAATACCATGGTCAGTAAACCATTTACCAGTGGTTTTGGCACTGTGAGCAGGTGCCAGGTCGTGCTGGAAAACCAAATCTTCATCTCCATAAAGCTTTTCAGCAGATGGAAGCATGAAGTGCTCCAAAATCTCCTGATAGCTAGCTGCATTGACCCCGTCCTTGATAAAACACAGTGGACCAACACCAGCAGCTGACGTGGCACCCCAGACCATCACTGACTGTGGGTACTTGACACTGGACTTCAGGCATTTTGGCATTTCCTTCTCCCCAGTCTTCCTCCAGACTCTGGCACATTGATTTCCGAATGGCATGCAAAATTTGAACAACAGTTCAGTGCCGCTTCTCTGTAGCCCAGGTCAGGCGCTTCTGCCGCTGTTTCTGAGTTTCTGCGGCACAAACTTCCCGCACCCCACAAACTTCCCACTGAGGTGCCTTAATACAGCACTCTGGGAACAGCCTATTCGTTCAGAAATTTCTTTCTGTGTCTTACCCTCTCGCTTGAGGGTGTCAATGATGGCCTTCTGGACAGGGGCAGGTCGGCAGTCTTACCCATGATTGCGGTTTTGAGTAATGAACCAGGCTGGGAGTTTTTAAAAGCCTCAGGAATCTTTTGCAGGTGTTTAGAGTTAATTAGTTGATTCAGATGATTAGGTTAATAGCTCGTTTAGAGAACCTTTTCATGATATGCTAATTGCTTTAGATAGGAATTTGGGGTTTTCATGAGCTGTATACCAAAATCATCAGTATTAAAACAATAAAAGACCTGAAATATTTCAGTTGGTGTGCAATGAATCTAAAATATATGAAAGTTAAATATTTGTCATTACATTATGGAAAATAATGAACTTTATCACAATATGCTAATTTTTTGAGAAGGACCTGTACATATTTGTTTAGAACAGAGGGGAACACAGTCGCATTCTCAGCAGATATATGCTGTCCATTATAAATCAAAGCATGAGATCAGACAGGGGTTGGAGGAGAACACCGGAAAAGTGACATAATGGACCATATTCGTCTGTATTTGCAGTTCAGCTGCGTGCTACAAACTCTGCCTGTGTGAAAGCACAACGGGTTCGCTCTGTTCCCGCTCTCCATACGCACTGCTTCTGCACTTCCACCGCACTGCTAGTGTGTGCAGTGTGAAACTGCCGTTACGGTTTTGGAACAACGTGAGGATGAGTAAATAATGACAGAATTTAAAATTGAGTGAATTATCTTTTTAATAAATGAAATATCTAAAATAGTAGTTCTATGGGTTCCATAAAGGCCTGCTCAAATGATGATCATTTATAGGAATGTTACTTCAATCAGTGTTACTATTGTTCTTGAGTGATATCTAAATCTAATCTACTAAGTGATATCACCTCCAAATGTTTTCTCCCTTTTTTGCAGGTCCGGTTCACACATCAACTGTATTTAACTGTCGGCTGACAACATCCACTCCTGCATTGAGCCCTCAGAGACCTGGATCCGCTCACAGTGAACCTGTACATCTACTGCAATATAATATACTACTATGCAAACTAAAGTTCTGTCGATCAATTAAAAATTTATGAATCAATATATATATCTCAAAAGTTATGATAAAAGTTATATATATGTTATCGATGATAGAATCACCCAAATTAAGATAGTTCATCAACATTAAATTGGCAGTCAACAAGTAAAGGCATGAAAAGACAAAAGTGGAAGTCAGTCTGTTTGTTTTATTATTATAACTGAACATAAGCTTATCACTTTAACACATTTGCATAGTCAATGTAAATGATTAAATTGTTGTTCTGTGTGCTATGCATGTGTCAGACTTACAAAAGATTTGATTAGTGTTTTTAAAAAAAAGTATCTTATGCTTTCCAAGACTGCATTTATTTAATTAAAAATACAGTAAAAACTGTAATATTTTGAAATACTATTTAAAGCAGCACTTGGCAACTTTTGCTCTTGGGGTCCCCCTACAGTTTGGAAAAAATAATGTCCTCAACTACTGTCGTAAACTCTGTCATCCTACAACAGGGGATGCCATCGCGCGTGCATTTGTTGACATGACAACCCTGATAGCCCTGAACTAGTGATGCGTGGGCCGTCTCATAACCCGCGGACCCCGTATGTCTATTTAATGGTTGCGGGTGCGGGGCGGGTTGTAAAAATATATACAGTGGTGCGGTGCGGGCCAAATAACTTCATAAAAGTGGCGCCGCGGGTTTGTGCAGCACTAACAGTTAACCTGAACACTGCAAGAGGAGTTCACATGCAGGTGTTCTTCTGGCGTCGCGTGTGAAATGTCTTCATCCCAGGTAACGTTACAGTCAGTGGCATATGTTTCAGCATGTCATATGAATATAATTTCATGGGTTTTATTTTTTTCAAATGCCAAATAATCACGATGCTCACGTTTACAAGCCAGCGTCATTGTAGTAGTCTATTGGTTACCATTTTACAGAATCTATATGATACTTCAATGTTTGAGTGGTAATCACCGTAACAAGCATGACAGCATCGGTCGGGCACGCCTCCTTCAGCTCACGCCAACGACCAAACGCTGGTCCAATGTTGATCCTCGTCCTGCCTTTAATCCCATCACTTTTTCGTTTCCTCTAATTGATTTCCTCCAACAAAACCTTTTCTTTCTTATTTGTCTGTGCTGCTTCGGACATGACTATATTATCCGACGAACAAAGTTGGGCTCGCACGTCCGAATTTAAGGAAGTGTGGGTGTTGGAGGAAGTGACGTATATGCCGTAAAGCAGTCGAATTTTGTAGTTCTTTTTGTTCTCGGGTTACTACCCGAAACCCGAAGTTTAAAAGTACGATTAAAAACGATACAGACCCCATCAGGCTATGGCAGACGTGTCATTTAACCTATTGTAAGTCGATTTATCATCACAAGAGTCTTAAAAAATATATTATGAAAAGTTACCTAGTGCTGTTTTAAATAACTTTTCTATTTGAAGGTATTTAGAAATGCAATTTATTCTGTGATGTCATTGCTGAATTTGAATCCAGTCTTCAGTGTTACATGATCCTTCAGAAATGATACAAGCAACACTTAAATAATAAAAAGATTAATAATAATTTCTTTAAAAAAAAAATTAAACAATATACAAATTTTGGGGCTGCTCAAGAAACATTTCTTATTGCCAATGTTGTTGCGTCTCTTCATATTTTTTGTAGAAACGAATATGGTTTTTTTTAGGATTCTCTGATGAATAGAAATTTCAGAAGAACAACATTTATTTGAAATAGATTTTTGTTGTAAAAAATATAAACGCCTTTACTTTCATGTCAACTTATTGACTCATGCATGGTTCATTGAAATAGTAGGATGATTCTTATTATTGAATATACATACTGGATGTGTTAAATTAAACAATGAATTGCACTAAATGAACACTTCTAATGGCTCTAAATAAGGAGCCATTGTTTTTCCTTTCTCTCTGTCTTGTATATTTCCTGGTCACTTTTACACTGACACTTTTAATCATTGGATCTGTTTCCCTACTTGTCTCATTGTCCTTGTTTTTTATGTTTCCCTGTTGTTAAGTGTACTTCAAAGTGTGTGCCGAGCAGTGGTGCCTCATCTGGGGAGTTTCATCAGTTGAGGGCCATGAGTGCCTCCATCCCCTCCTGCCCTCACGGTCCTGTAGACATGTCTGCCACTCCAAATCAGTGTAAAGCTTCTTCCTCCATGCCACCCACAGTCCAACAACAGTCTCCAGTTACTTTTCCCCCTGTCCAAAATGGATCCTGCACTCCAGCAGGGAACAGGCTACCTATAATCACCAGCTCTATCTGCAGTGTTTCTCAGGTTAAATTGACATCATCCACCGGGTCCTTGACCTGCCCCTCGGCAACACCGATGCTCAGCCAGACTCAGCCTGATCCAAATGGACCGGTACAGGAGGTCCGCTCTGAGGAGAGTGCGGAGGAAGGTAGTACTAGTACAGAGGATGAAGATGAAATCGATGGGATGGACAGTACACCTGTCAGAGACATCAGCTGTCAGACCAGCTATGAGAAATTACCAGTTATGAGTCACAAAGTCAAACCTACCACTCCAGAGAAAACCGCACAGAAAGTGATGACCACTAAATATCTGCTGGGAGAGCTGAAGACTTTAGTTGCTAATCAGGGTGAGAATATTTGTTTTATTTTCAAATGTATTTTCTTTTCCTCCCTTTGACTTTTCATCCATCTCAAAACCCCAAAAGTCAGCATGAAACATTGCAATAGTCTTTCCTATTGTGATGTATAGCAGAGTTAAACAACTTTAGGGTATTTTTTTTCCATGGGGAACTGATTGGATGATTGTGGTTTGCTATTTTTTTTTTTTGTGTGATATCATGTCATATGAAGCAGGTTGAAGTGGGAGGGGAAGTTATTTTAATTTAAGAAATGCATGAATAATGATGACAATAAAAATAACGATGTGCACGGATAAGTCATTTATAATAGATACTGCAATATTCCACAAAAGATAAGAATTGCACATTTTGATTCCATAGTGTCTTTAAAAGGGTTGTTCACTGAAAAATGAAAAGTTGTTTACCGGTACTTACCCTCATGTTGTTCCGAACATGTATAACATTCTACTGTGAAACTCAACCTAAAATTTATTTTGAAGAATGTTTTTGTTCATTCAATGAGCCTAAATGGACATCATTGACTTTTATTTTATAGACAAAAAAATGACCATACATTTCTTAAGTTTGATCTTTTCTCTCTCTATTTTGTTGTCAGTGTCTTATTACAGGCCTGTTGTCCAGTCATCTGGTAGTCATCATTTATAGAAGTTGATATCAAACTTGAAATTAATATCTCATTCACTTTCTTTAACAATAGACACCCAAGGATTGAGCTACTTAATATGCAGATTCTCAAAACTTTTTAAAGTAGATTTAAGTAGATTTGTACCCTCTCTGTGTGTCATTTTATTACAGACTGTGATGCTGTGCGCCTGATCACTGAGGTGGAGCAGAGTATCTCACTACTTCCTGTCATGGTGGGCAGCACCAACATCCAGGCTGAGATTGCGCTCGCTTTACAGCCGCTCAGGAGTGAGAATGTACAACTGCGAAGGTCAGCGACTCAAAGGGTGTATAGAATACTAAATCTATAAAACGACTGCAGACTAGAATACAACACAATTACAGTCAGGGTGTTGCAAGGATGTGTGGATTTGTATTAAGGCTATTAACTGATTAAAAACTGTAATTTAATGAATTCCATGATATACCAATTCATCAAATCAATCCCATATATCATTGTGTTAGGAAAAGCTCCCAAATCAAATCAAGTCAAGCCAATTAGGATGAGGTTTCTGGACCATACTCACTGTCATATATGGAAACCAAGTAAATGGCCAAAATTACAGTGGCCGGACATCTTCGTTAGCGTCAATATGAAAAAAAGCTCAAGGCATGCACATCTCTTTACGCATATAATTTTGTACTTTGCGGTCATGTCCGGGACATTGAATACTGATAATTGTTGAATGATTTTTGTGTATTATTAACCGAGTTACTGCCTAGTAAGCAGGAAAACAAAAACGCAGCTGTACAAGAAGTGGACTATTATCAAATCAAACAGCAGTGTACTCACTAATGGCGAACTGCATGTCTTGCGTCAGACAGTTAGAACTGTTTTTCATAATAAAACACTAGAACTACTACTACTAACATCTAGTCTGTGTTTATAGGTTTAAATACTATTTCATGCTGTAACTGTAGAACAAATACATTATTCCCTCTATGAACTGCCTTTGTTTACATCAAATGTTTTTTTTCTTTCTTAGGCCCAATCTGTCTAAATGGTTTCTGACATCTAAAGGCACAATACTTTTTTTAAATTGTATTATTCCTTGGATTTTGCCCATTTTCCTTTACTTGTTACCACAGGTTTTCTGCCACTATAATGTGCATGCAACTGCAGTGACATAACGGTGATGTTTACAACCAAATGGTCTTTAGCATACAAAAAGTGGCTTTAGAAGTCCACCAACCAGGCATAACATTATGACCACTGACAGGTGAAGTGAATAACACTGATTATCTCTTCATAATCTTCATAAGACACCTGCTAGTGGGTGGGATATATTAGGCAGCAAGTGAACATTTTGTCCTCAAAGTTGATGTGTTAGAAGCAGGAAAAATGGGCAAGTGGAAGGATTTGAGTGAGTTTGACAAGGGCCAAATTGTGATGGCTAATGACTGGGTCAGAGCATCTCCAAAACTGCAGCTCTTGTAGGATGTTTCCAGTCTCCAGTAGTCAGTATCTATCAAAAGTGGTCCAGGGAAGGAAGAGTGGTGAACCGGCGACAGGGCCATGGGTGGCCAAGGCTCATTGATGCACGTGGGGAGCGAAGGCTGGTCTGATCAAACAAGCTACTGTAGCTCAAATTGCTTGATTGGTTCTGATAGAATACACAGTACATCGCAGTTGTTGTGTATAGGGCTGCATAGCCGCAGACCAGCCAGAGTGCCCATGCTTAGCCCTTCCAAAAATCCTTCCGAAAATACATATACATATGTGTGTGTGTAATTAATATTATTATATATATTTTTTTGTGCCTGCCATGATTTCATTGATCATGCAGAATGTTAATTTTCTATCATTCTTATGTTCTATAAAAATCCCATTTAAATTGACAACCCTAATTTGTATTTATTTGTTTCCCAGGCGTTTGCGAATACTCAATCAGCAGTTATTGGAGAGAGAGAGAGCAGAACGGCGAGGCAGACCGGAGGCCTGCGACATGGAGGGTGAGTGGAGCCATGCTGTCTTTTCTCTTTTTAAAGGGCTTGACTTGAGAAAAAAATGCATCATATGGTAAAGCAAATGTGCAAATACATAAATACGTTTAGAATCTAGCCCTTTTAGTTTCTATCTAGCCGAGTGGGTACGTGAAACCTTTGTGTTCATTGGCATGGTTGTATTACAGTGGTTGCATTGCACTCTCTGAACTTCACTCTACAAACTCAGTTAAATGAGAGCCGTAGCGAGCTTGATGAGCTGAAACAGGAGAACATGAGATTACGGAAAGCCACGGAGGACAAAGAAAGTGAACTGAAGCAGCACAAAGAGTTGTGTGGGTTAGAGAACAGTCAACAAAGACAGGGTAAGGGTAGAGTTGTATTTTTTAACTTTAAATCATGTTTGTATTACATATTATAATAAATAATGTATCCTTCTGTTATGTTTTATAATCTCATGATCCTTTCTATATATATATAATCTTAAAATTAATATGGTAACATTTTACAATAAAGTTTCATTTGTTAACATTATTTAACATGAATTAACAATAAACAATACTTGTACAGCATTTATTAATCTTAATGTTAATTTCAACATTTGCTGATAGATTTATCTGTTAACATTGTCTTTACATTAACATTTAACTGTTGCATTAGTTAATGTACGGAGAACATGAACATCTTTTTATGAACTATCATTAACAAAAGTTAATAAATGCTCTAAAAATAAGTTTGTTAATGCACTGATGGCGATGCACTAATCTGTAAACTAATGTTAACAAATGAGACTTTATAGTAAGCTGTTATCATTGACTTTATAATCACTATATTGACATTACGTCACACATTCTAAGAAAAAACATGACTGCTGTTAAATTGATATAATAAGTGGTTTTCTTTTTTCTGTAAGTGATTGTCGTACTAATTTACCCATGCAGAGATGAATGAAGCATTAGCTGAAATGCAGAGCTACCAGAGTAAACTCAAAGAGTATGAGATTGAGAAGACTGTACTGACTCTGAGTCTCCAGCAGAGAGAGGCAGAGGTCAGCAGACTACAGGAAGTCATCAGGTAATTAACTAGTGGTTCTCATCTGTTGAGTTGTGTACTATGTGATAGTCATGGATGACAGTAAAAAAACAATGCAAATCATTTGTTTGTACTTAAGATGGTAAAATAAATTTAAAAGGAGGAGAAAATCTGTGCATCTTTTCAGTCAAACTATTTTGAAATGCATTCGTCTGTCACTTAAAGGTGCCCTAGAATGAAAAATTAAATGTACTTTGCCATAGTGAAATAATAAGAGTACATGGACATCACATACTGTGAGTCTCAAACACCGTTGCCTCTTACTTCTTATGTAAATCTCGTAAATCAAAAACACCACAGAAAAAGTAAAGAAAAATTTAACTATTTTTTTGTATGATACAGCAGCAAATAAGTATTTGAACACCTGTCTATCAGCTAGAATTCTGATCCTCAAATACCTGTTAGACTACCTTTAAAATGTCCACCTCCACTCCATTTATTATCCTAAATTAGATGCACTTGTTTGAGGTTGTTAGCTGCATAAAGACTCCTGTCCACCCCGCTCCAGAGGAGTCATGGAAGAAAGTCATGTGGTCTTTCTTTGGTCTCTAGATGAGACCAAAATAGAACTTTTTGGTCATAATGCCACTAAACGTGTTTGGAGTAAGAAGAATGATGAGTACCATCCCAAGAACACCATCCCTACTGTGAATCATGGGGGTGGTAGCATTGGGTGTTTTTCTGCACATGGGACAGGGCGACTGCATTGTATTAAGGAGCGGATGACCGGGGCCATGTATTGTGAGATTTTGGGGAACAACCTCCTTCCCTCAGTTAGAGCATTGAAGATGGGTTTGAGGCTGGGTCTTCCAACATGACACTGACCCGAAGCACACAGCTAGGATAACCAAGGAGTGGGTCTGTAAGAAGCATATCAAGGTTCTGGCGTGGCCTAGCCAGTCTCCAGACCTAAACCCAATAGAGAATATTTGGAGGGAGCTCAAACTCTGTGTTTCTAAGCGACAGGCCAGAAACCTGACTGATCTAGAGAAGATCTGTGTGGAGGAGTGGGCCAAAATCCCTCCTGCAGTGTGTGCAAACCTGGTGAAAAACTACAGGAAACGTTTGACCTCTGTAATTGCAAACAAAGGCTACTGTACCAAATATTAACATTGAATTTCTCAGGTGTTCAAATACTTATTTGCAGCTGTATCATACAAATAAATAGTTTAAAAAATAATACATTGTGATTTCTGGATTTTTATTTTATTTTAGATTACATCTCTAACTGTGGACATGCACCTACGATGACAATTTCAGACCTCTCCATGATTTCTAAGTGGGAGAACTTGCAAAATAGCAGAGTGTTCAAATACTTATTTTCCTCACTGTATAACATTTAAAAAAATATAACCCTGTTTTTTTTTTTACATTACTAATATTAATAATACAACTATAAAATAATTTGCAAGAAAACTAGAAAAACACTGCTTTTTGAAAACTGCATTTGTTTTACAGCTAAGACTTTATTAGATTTAAAAAATCTTTTATTTTAAATATTTGTAAAGTTTTTTTAGTAGTGATGGAAGGATTTAGATTTTTCGTGGCCAATTACATTTTTTTTAACAAACAAATGGACCAATTCTGATACTGATACTCGTCACATGAGCATGAGCAGTTGTTTTAAAAAAAAATTAAATTAGATATGGACGTTTTTATAAAAAAAATAAAAAATAAAAAGGCGCCTCACTACCGGTTAACTGACAATGGGTAAGTGGATGGAGGAGACGTGACGTGATGACTAACAGACAGCAGACAAATTGCAATCCACCTGTCACTCAAAGTGGCTATTCCCTTAATTATGCATAGCTTTAAGGCTTTATATAATTTAATCGAATGAGTTATAATAAAACCCCCCTCAAATAAAAACCCCCCTCACAGGTGTCATCACGTGCAAAATTAGCCAAAACCAATTTTTACCATGCTGTTTTTTTCTGCTGTAAAGTTGGGCATTTTAACATAGGGCTCAATGAGATGCTGCTCCCTTTTGGAGCCCTGCTCTAGCGGCCAGTCAATAAATTGCAGTTTAAGTCACTTCTGTGTTGGCTTCCAGAGAAACTGGGGGAGGCTGCCACTTGCTTGAGACAGACAGAATGAAAATGCAAATTTATTCTCTGTCATTAGGTGGCGCTTATGGAAGTGCAGCGATGATATAGTTTATACAGAGATAAGAGGAAAAGAAAATGCCATTAAAACTTTTCTGAAGAAGTCAGTTCCCTTCAGAGATACATTCATATAAAACCCAATTCAATATTTATATTATCTTTTGTGAACAGTGAGCTTGTTCCTGGTAGACTACAGTATTTTCTCTGCTGGTGTGTCTGTGTTCTCATTTGTTGCATCCGTACTCACTCAGTGTGTGCCTGTATTAATGTCCTGTTTACAGACTTCGTAATATTTCCACACAAATAACATTTTGGAAAATGATTGCAAAGCAGTTTGTTTACAAGTCCGGAATAGAGATCGGCCAAATTAAAACTAAAATCCGTCCAAATGGCTGGTGCCTGTGGACTAGTTAGTGCATCATATGTTTGACACCCCTGATCTATACCATAATGAAGTTATGTCTTCAAATGAAATCTTCAGAATCTAGAATGTAACCGATCATTGTAATGGTCATTGTAATCTCTCTCTTTTTTTTCATGCACACAGAAATCTGGAGAGAAGTCAAACAAAAGACACTGGCAAATATTCTCCTCAGCTGGACTTGTGTCAACCAAACTCTCAACTTACTAAGAGTGTTCTGGAATTGCATGAAAATGCACAGAGGGAGTCCACTGTGTCAGAAAAACTTTCAAACTCTGTAAAAACCTACCTTCAGACCCTGGAAGGCTTTGGACAGGCTTCTTCTCCCCACCCAGTTCACTGTAGGTCCCAGACATTACATCCAGTCTCCCCTGGTCAGATTAATGGTGGAAAAGAGAACTTTATGGCATCAGATGTTAAATTCTGCTCACCAACAGATAGGGATATACACAAACCAACCCTGGAAACAATAGCTGAGAACATTCCTCAGTTAGAAGAGCAGAAAAGAGCAATGTTTGCTCCTTTAAGAGAGACTCCAGCGGTGCAGCTTCCCTCAGGAGTCACTCATAGTGAACCACTAACTCAGAGTAATGAGCTGATAACAGCCAAGATTCAAAGGGAAAATGTGGATGCGCTTGTAGGCCTTAAATATATGAGCTGTGCTTTTGAAAAGATGGATATCTCAAACGGTCTCCACATTCAGAATGCAAAGAATGATGGCAGAGATTTGGTTCGAGGTCATCATGGTGTGGCCTTACAGTTAAATCAGAAAATGAAAGGCCTGGAGAATCAATCAGTGCAATCTCAGCATGCCCGAAGGATGGCTGTTCAGTCAGCATACTTTGGACGCCCTTCAGGGATAGAGAACACCTTTTCCTCTTGTGATATTAAATCTTTAGCTTCTGATTGGAGCATAAACTCCTGGTCCACGTTTAACACACAAGATGAGCAGAATTTTAGGGATGGACTTGCAGCACTAGATGCCAGCATAGAAAGTCTGCAGAAGACCCTGAGAGTTGATCTAAACAAATAATTTAGTGTTTCAATATGTGCTGAGTGTGTTTTTAATATGATTTATGTGATTAATGGATATTTTTACATTTCTCTTTTTTTTTAAATTAAATTATGTGAAACACTAAATGAATATTACATTTCTCATTGCATTTTTTCTTCAATTCTAAGAATACATGGCCCGGGTTCCCTACATCTCCTATAATAGGGAATCATCAGGTATTTAAATGGTTAGTTTACCCAAAAATGAAATTTATGACTCACCCTAATGTCGTTCCACACCTGTAAGACCTCCGTTCATCTTTACACATAGTTTAACATATTTAATATTTAGTCCAAGAGCTTTGCTGTTCCTTCATGAAAGTGTATGCACACTACGAAGTTATACGAGCCAGTAGGGTCTAGTGTGACATACAAATATTTAACCTAAGATTAACAAAGAAACAACTAAAGGTACATTTACTTGAGTGTATAGGTTGTTGTCTGTCTAAAAACTGGGGTGACTATCAGGGTATTTTAGTAACCACACACAGCAACCTATTCCGTTCATTTAAAGGGTTCGTTCACCCAAAATGAAAATTGTCATAATTTCCTCTCCCTCAAGTTGTTCCAAACCTGTATGAGTTTCTTTGTTCTGCTGAACACAAAAGAAGATATTTGGAAGAATATTTGTAATGAAGCAGGTAGAGCAACCATTGACTACCATAGTCTGGAAAAAATACTGTGATAGTCGATTGACAATTGTGATAGTCAAGCTCTCTCTGCTTGGTTACAGACATTCTTCCAAATATCTTCTATTGTGTTTAGCAGAACAAAGAAACTACAGGTTTGGAACAACTTGAGGGTGAGGAAATGATGACATAATTTTCAGTTTTGGGTGAACTATCCCTTAAATAAAGATTAATATGTCATTAATATGACTCATAGGCCTATAAAATTACATTTATATATCCTCTTATGAAAAAAAGAAATGGGCTTAATTGCATTGAATGGGTTTCGTGTAGGCTAATTTAAATCTTAAAAATATGTATATATAAAAAACTAGCCTAATTCCAGATAATATAATTTTAATAATATTAGCCTACTGAAATAAAAGTTAAGTGTACTGTTTGGTAATCATGTTTGGTCATGTTTTAAAGAAGCAATTATGTTGTCTGACATACTAAAGTACATATAAAGGTGCTCAGGACAGTCTATTTTTTTAGTAACCATCAGTCCTCCAACAGTAGCCTATTAACATTTCAGAGATCGTCAGGCTTACACACTCCAGCAGCAGTTCTACTTTTTTTTACTAAACCATCCTCGACTCACCCGACACCCAGTTGGGGGCGTTGTTGTCTAGGACAGCAGTTCTCAAAACTGTCCTGTTTTGAGAACTGGGGACCCTTCGCCATGGTCTATGTTACCACTGCACATTCAGTGGACTCAGTGGACACTGCACTCAGAAATATAAATGAAATGAAATAGAAAAAAACCTTAGCATAACGTTAAATTATTTTTGTGAACAGCTGATGAACAGAATTGTTTATCAACAAAAATAATACAACGTGGTGTGGAAGACGAACGGTCGCAGGAAAATGACGTAAGGTTGCCGTAGAAACCAAACAGGCTCTCGACCGTGTGTCGCCTTTCCTGTGCAGAAAATCGTAAATTACATCTTCAAACAACCGATATTCGATATGCGCTTTTATCGCCCTTATATTTGATATCTGACTCGTGTTTCAAGCAAGTGATGATCGCAATGGTTCAATCAGGAGACGAAATAAGCCTAGAACTAAAGAGTCTGGTCGCAAACACCAGACAAAAATCTGAAAACAAGTTTAACGACGTTCTTTCAGCATTAAAAGGTATATGTATGTCTGTTCTTACGTTTATCACTGTAGACTTTCGTTTATTTAACGATATGTATCGTCACCGTTAAGATTTTTTGCTGCTCACCCAATAGTGACAAATGCTCTTTAAAAGTAACTAATATAACCTTTCGGTTATGAGCTTATAAAACTATGTTTAATAATTCTACACTTATAATTTTTGTTTTGTTTAAAGTAGTAGATGAAGTACATGTCCGCTATCGTAGAACACAAGCATGACTCTCCTATCTTTTACATGAACAGATATTCTGGGCAAAAAGTCTTCAGGAGATCAGAGGGATCTGGAGGTGTGTAAACAGAGTCTTTACACTTATGGTGTGCTGCAGTACTGCTCATCTTCACTGACATTCAGTCCAGTCAAGATTCAAGGGGGATATGCAGCCCTGACACAGATGGCAGACCTCCTCAGGTACTCAAATTCAAACTGATTTGTTTAAAATACAAAGTGAACACTGCTTTCATTTGCAGTCTTGCAGAATTTTAACGTATGTTTCCGTCCATCCAGCACATGCTGTGTGGGTCTGGGTGATTTCAGTCACAAGGAGGTGTTCAGTCAGGAATTTCTGCCACTGGTGGTGGAAAGTCTTCTGTTTCTTGCAGACCGTCTAATGAACAGAGCTTTGCAGGTAAGATATTACAGTTTCCTGAATCACATAGAGCTGGGGTTTTAAAACTGTAAAGTTGAGTCCAGAGGCCACAGGTAATTGCTGTGGGGTATGTGGAAATGATAGAAAATAGATTAAAATACATGTTTGATATAAATAAATAAACAATGTTGAATAATTAAATGTAAAATTATTTAAATATTAAATAAATTAAAGATGAAAAGAAATAGTACAAATTATTTAAAATAAACAAATAGATAATATACGGATACTATACACCGATCAGACATTACATTATGGTCTGTATATTTAGTCCTAATATTGTGTTGGTGTCTTTAGCTGCCAAAACAGCCCTGACCCTTTCGAGGCATGGACTCCACTAGACCACTTAAGGTGTGCTGTGATATCTGGCACCAAGATATTAGCAGGAGATCCTTTAAGCCCTGTTAGTTGCGAGGTGGGGCCTCTAAGCATCTTTGCAAGGTTTCCAAGCAGAACATTGCCCAAAGCATCACACTGCTTCCGTCAGCTTGCCTTCTTTTCATAGTGCATCATGCTGCCATGTGTTCCCCAGGAAAGCAACGCACGCACCTGGCCATCCACGTGATGTAAAAGAAAACGTGATTCATCAGGCGAGGCCACCTTCTTCCATTGTTCCGTGGTCTAGTTCTGATACCCACTCTTGGCGCTTTCGGTGACGGGTCAGCGTGGGGACCCTGACTGGTCTGCAGCTGTGCAGCCCGATACGCAACAAACTGCAATGCACTGTGTATTCTGACACCTTTCTATCAGAACCAGCAATAACTAATTGAGCAATTTGAGCTACAGTAGCTATAGTTATAGAGACTGACCACTGCAGACTGGGTATACCACACAGGATCTGCAGTTTTGGAGATGCCCTGACCCAGTCGCATAGCCATCGAAATTTGGCCCTAGTCAAACTCGCTCAAATCAAAAAAAATGTATAGCTGCCTTTTAAATTTTAGGATTTCCATCCGACAAAGAGAACTTCAAATAACAGGGTTTGGGTTATTTAATTTAGTCAGCTGTTTATTAATGCAAAATAACCTATTTCTAACTAGTTGTATCACCTTTGACTTTTATTTGAATTGGTAGAGACAACATATATAGCAACCAGATTTAATTTCTCTGCAACAGGACAAGACACATAATGAGCTGATTCGTCTATTCAGAAGAGTCTTTGATTCCATTGGCTGGCTCCTCAGGGCTCACAGACATCTCATTCATCATGGTAAACAACTACTTCTTCATAATTAATCAGTTTTTTTTAGCTTATACTGAAATGAAACCGTAATTTTCCCTTCTCAGTATTGAGATCTAAACATTATGAGAGTGTCCAGATCTGTGAAGACGATGATGTCTCCATTGTTACTGTCACCATGTGGAATAATATCTTCAGGGCAAACAGGTACAACAGAAAGCAACCGTACTTGATTCATGATAGTCTTTATCCACATGATCGCCTCATGCTTTGGAAAATCATTTCCCTTGTTTTTCTGAAGTGCTGTAGTGGCTGAGATGGGAAACCGGGCTCTGACTGACATCATGGATGACATTGTGTATAAAATGTCCAGTAGCTCGAATCCTGTGATTGGCAGAGCAGCTGTAAAGACCCTTGTCCTGATTATGGACCACAGCAGCTCAACCCATCAGCTCATTCACAGACGATACAGAGGTACAGTCTCACTCAGATCTCAGAACATCTTCAAGCTTTAAAGGGTTAGTTCACCCAAAAATGAAATTCATGTCATTAATGACTTACCCTAATGTCGTTCCACACCCGTAAGACCTCCGTTCATCTTCAGAACACAGTTTAAGATATTTTATATTTAGTCTGAGAGATTCTGCCTCTCCATTAAAGACGTATACACAGTACACTGTCCCTTTCCCGAAGGACCAGAAAGGTAATAAAAACATCATCACAGTAGTCCATATGTGACATCTGTGAGTTAGTTAGAATCTCTTAACAAAAACTTAAAAATAACAAAAACTACGACTTTATTCAGCATTGTCTTCTCTTCCGCGTTTGTGTTCAAACCTCAAATAAAGATTCAAACGGTCATGAATCAGCGTATCGAGTCATGATTCGGATCGCCAATGTCACGTGATTTCAGCAGTTTGACACGCGATCCAAATCATGAATCAATACACTGTTTCATAACTGTTCAAATCTTTGTTTAAGGATTTAAAACAAACCCGGAAGAGAAGACAATGCTGAATAAATTCGCAGTTTTTGTTATTGTTAAATTTTTGTGAAGAGATTCTAACTAACACACGGATGTCACATATGGACTACTTTGATGATGTTTTTATTCCCTTTCTGGTCCTTGTGGAAAGGGACAGTATACTGTGTATATGTTTTCTATGGAGAGGCAGAATCTCTAAATATGAATATAAAATATCTTAAACTGTGTTATGAAGAATCCATCCTGCTGTTGAGTGCGCGAGTATTTAAAGCAGCAGACAACAGAACTGCAGAGCGTGCTTATAATGAACTGGACGTTATTGTGCTTTAGTTTAGACAGTGATGTAGTTATCTTTATAGTTATCGTTCTTAGTGTAAATGGGCCTTTAGTCCCTGTGTGTTTTTCTGATGTTTGGTCCTGCAGGTTTGGCTGATTTGGCTGTGAAAGACTGGCGTGGTAAAGGCTTTGATTCTACTCTGGATCAGCTTATTGATCACCTGCAGTCAGACGCCCCATGGAGAGACAATAAGGTCAGCGGCCACCAGGTCAAAGCGTCTGTTAAATTCTTTAATGGAGACAATTTTACATTTGGTAGAATTTTATTTTTTCCTAGAACACCTATAATGTAAGTCAACATGAAAACAAATTTAATCATTTGTATTGCAGTATTAATTAAGGATTTATTCATAATGATTTATTGTTTTTTTTATTCATGCAATCTTCAATGCAAACTGGCTGTTTTTGCTACTGTACCTTTAATAATGCATTATATAGAGGATCTCTGTTTTAATTGTCTTACCTCTTTTCTGGTAAAAATGACAATGTTGATAGATACCATGAGGATTTCTGAATTTTGCATCAGTTGTTGATGAACTGTAGAGGAAGATTTCTCATATTCTTATTCTTCATTATGTAATCAAGGAAACGTCTGAGCAGCATGTGAGAGCAGCTTGTATTATCCAGGCAGCCTGGAAAGCCCATCAGACCAGAAAAAGACTGAGGAGACTCCCCAGAGCAGTCAGCACATTACAGCGCAGCTTCAGGTATGGACATTATACAGTAAAGTCCCTCTGAATAAAGGAGCTAAACACAACAACTATGCTATAAAGAAAAGACAGATGCTATTTACACTAAGTGCAAATAATGGGAAAAGCTATTTTTTTATTATTATAGTGCTATTGTATTTTCTTTGCACTAAGTGTAAATAGTTGTTAAATGCTATTTATACTTACACTGTGATGCAAATTGTATCTGCCACTGTTTGCAGTATATTTTAAAACAGTATGTAATAATAACATTATCATAAATGTATGCCGTCTTATTGAGGCATTGGCAGTGTCCCTAAAACCCTCCCCTACACCTACCACTGACCCTAACTATATTAAACCTGCTAAACAGTAAAGGTAGTAAACTTCAGGAAGAGAGGTTTTGAGTCTCAAGTCATTTATATAGCGCTTTTTACAATAAGCAGAAATGAATGCAACAAATATTGTTTTGCCTGTACAACAGCTCTAGATGAAAGATCCATTGAGCTGCATGCCCCACGGTCAGTGTGCTTACCTGTACGATAAACGCGAGGACACCACATCCAATTTCAATTACAAGCTTATTAAATACCCGGTAAACACTTTTATCTCAATATTTTTTTTTTAAAGAAATGTGATATGCGTAGAAAAAAGGGAGAACAATGAGTTTAGAAAAAGGTACCTGACTTGGGGCCAGATTTACTAACAGCAAACTCTCTTTTACCATTAAAAAACTACTGTCAGTATTCACTAATGACACGCAGTGATAAATTAGCGCTTGAAAAGCATGGCCAGTTATTTTTAAGGCTTGACTTATTGCATATGCATTTGTAGTAGTTTCCCTTTTTGACGCAAAATTTATGGGAGGTGATTTACTAAAGTTTGAGTTAGTCAGTTTAGTACTTGCACCATTATTTACTGCCCAAAAAAGGCATGTCTTCAAGGGCGTGGTTTTGGTTTGAACATTGGGGAACACTGAAATGTGCTCCTACATGAGATTTATTTGTTTGTTTGTTTGTTTAATTTTGCAAAATGGTCTTTTGTGGTATCATCTACACATACGTTGATAACATGACTGTAAAAAAGCAATAGCCTAGTTAACAATTATTTGTTTACATAGGATATGATGTATTTGTATTTTATTTAAGCACCTAAAAACTTATCAGTTTGACAGAATTGTATAAATTAAAGTGCTATGATAGGCCAAACTAAATATACTTTTTTTATAACGAAAAGTTGACATTTTTAATCTTTTGGATATATCCGAAAGCAATGTTTATCTAATATATGTCATTATTAGCAGAACACATTTTAAATTTTTTAATTCAAGTAGGTCCTCTTGATTCTAACGTGTACTTGGGCTTATGAAAAAGTAACAAAGTTCTTGTATTTGTTTAACTATAGCATTTGTTACAATAGAGGGAAGACCACTGGTGACTCCTTAGTACAATGCTAAGGCCAATGTTAGCCGTTTTCTTAAAAAAACAAAACAAAACAAAAACAATATATATAGATTTTGCAATGAAAAATAGCAAAATACACGTTAAGACACCACAGCTACAACCCACCACAGTTGTAATGTATATCTTTACAAATAAATACAACAGAACGTAATGAATTCTATTAAAGTTAGCTAGTTTAAAAAGCGTTCTAGTTTATGTTGGTGCAGAATGATGTTTTCTCCTCTTTTCATCAGTCTTTTTAGTTCATGTTCCTGTTCTAGGTTACGTTCAACTTTCTCCATAGCATTTTAAAGCTGGAAAATCATTTTACCCACAGTATCGTGATAGGAATTGCTTGTGCAAAACTTATCACACTTTTGCACAGAGTATACAGTGATTGGCGTTCCACTCATGCACAATTATAAACTGGGCTTCAGTCACATTGCGCAGATAACTGGTCCGTTCAGTTCTCATGGGATCTTAGTGCTTATAAAATCTCTGAATGCATGATGTATATAAGTAATAGCCTGATTCTATGTTTCTATTAACCATGGTAGACTATAAATATTGGGGGGTTGTACTTGCTTGTTTTGGTTATTGAGGGAGGGTTACCCCCCTGACCCTGCAAACTACGCCCCTGCATGTCTTAACCCAGATCGTAATTTGTTCTGCTTTTGGTAGGTTGCGTTGAACATTATGGAACAGCTTAAAGGCAATTCCAGTTTAGTGACGCTATTGCAATTTTGTGCATTAGGAAAAAGCGCAGACAGCAACAGGAACACATCGAAAGTCTACGTGCAGAAGAGGAATTACGTCATCAAGTGTGTCTGCGAAGACAGAGAGCCATGAGACAGTTCCGCCAACACCAGCTTCATCTGATGGAGATATTACCAGCTGGTAACACAAAATCAAATCTAATCAATGAGTACAATTGAAATGAGTATGGTAACTTGAATGTGGGTAAGTTTCATAAAAAAACTCCATTTTGAACAAAAAGCTGAGATTTTTTCCCCCCAAAGACTATAATGTGCAAAAGCAGTGCTTTTATCGCTTGTTTCTGCATTCTTTCCTGTGTTTTGATTCGGAGATTATCTACTTTACTCTTGCATAATAGCAACTCCTATTGTATAACAGCGACATTAACACCTTGTTGCTATATAATATTATGCAGTGATTTAATTTATTGATAAAAGTTGCGAGGCAGCGATTGACAAGAAGTTTCTGCTCCACTAAATGTTGTGTGTGTGCGAATGACTTGTGTGTGGTAGCGTAATAATATAGAACAGTGCATTACACAGCTAAAGTAAAATAAAAATATTAAAATAAATATGTAAACTAAATAAAAATTTGAAATGCTGCACTCGCAACTAACTAAAATAAATGACTAACTAGAATCAATTATAAACTAAAATTTAAATAAATAAATGAACCCCAAATAATAATATTTGATTACAATGTACAACTAATAAAAATGACAAAAGCACAACAAAATTACTTAGAATAGGTTGTGTGACAGCATTATCTGTCAGTAAACACAGAAAACATTGTTTTTATTTGTAAAAATGAACACACATTGTTTATAATATGTCCTGCCTCATCTTACCATTTCAGTTGAAAGTACATCAACACTTGAAAGAACTCGTTCGTTCGTTTGTTTATTTATTTATATAGCACTATGGTGTGACAGGCAGCGGGGCGAGGGACCGCGAGAGCGGGCCGGTGATTAATGTTGACGAGTGCCAGCTGCGTGGCACACCGGTCTCGTTCGCGGCCATGTGACCGGAGCATAGACCGTAAAAAAATATGGACGACTCGACATCATCCGTTTCCGCTTGCCATATTTGAAGCTTTCAGGAGGCCTTGCACGGCGCGGACATCTTGGGACCGAGTCTGCGCAGTAGCGATTTCGGGACCGGAGTTGCGCAGTAGAGCGCAGGAAGTAGAGCAGGAAGTACAGCCGCGATATCAAAAGCCCGCCCACACTCTCGCAGATGCAGATCAATTAATTATGTTGGTGTGAAAAAAACAGTTATGGAAATGTAGAAATTAAAGCTAAAGCTCTAATCTGCTCCCAAAAATTTCGAAAAAAGTCTGTTAGTGCCTCAGTGACAACTTCACTCAGAGAAGACGCCAGTCTCAGCTGTCAATCATGACGTGACACCCCCCGTTTTTATAGCATCAAATAACTAACTCAAAGTAAACTTATTTTTAAAACGAACACCTGAAATGAAATCATCGTGATGATAACTGCCTTCAGTGACATAAACTAACTTTGGGGAAACATTTTTGAAGTGCAATTTTATTATTTAGTTTGCCTCGCGTCCATTAGAAAACACAGAGGGGCGGCTATACTGGGACCGGTCACCGGGGGGCGATCGTGGCGCGAAAGCTTCAGTAAATGAGAGGGAGACTGCAGGCTTGGACCGGAGCATAAAGCCTAGTTCAGACTGCACGATTCTCAAACTCGTCGGGTCACTGCTCTATTCACACTGCATGACTATCTGGGGTATCATTCAGTCACTGCTGTGTTCACACTGACCGATGGTTTGACGACAGAGGAGTTCACACTGCATGACTGAACAAGAGGAAGAATCGCCGACAACTCTCTCTCTCTCCGGTGCCCAAACTACGTTTCCCAAACACACGTGCGATGTGCCGAGTAAACAACGCGAGATCACACGTGCGTCAGACCGGAGTTCTCGCGCGACACTTTGAATTGTTATTGAAAATGATAAACTGCACAACGTTTGCTTCAAACTGTATGTGCGCTGATTTGTAGAGAAAAAGAAATAAGATTATGGCGGAAGAAATTGTTGGAGAGACAGAGGGAGCCAGGATTGTGTTCTGCAAAGACAGTTTGAGGTAAATAAACAATTTTGTAATGTGCTGCTGATGTGGCTGGATGTGCAAATGTTTGGCCTTTGTTTCTATTTGATAGAATTGTAAATATATCTATTAAAATACTGATATTCTGCTCTATAACTCCTCTCTGAACGTCCTGCTGCCCTGTATCTCACTCTTTCATTGGCTGTCGGTCATCGCCGATGTAATTTTCAGTCAGAACGCAGTTCACACAGCAGGAGTTTGAATCGCCGACAGGTCCAGATATTTAGCATGCCAAATATCTCACCGGTGTCGGCGACTCGTCGGCGATTCTCTCTGATCGCGTCTTTGATTATTCACACTGCGTGATTGTCACTCGCGTGCACGAGCACCGATTTGCCTGTGATTTCGCAAAACCTGTCGGCGACTCAAAATCGGGGCAAAAATCGGGCAGTGTGAACTAGGCTTAAAAGGAGGAGCAAGGGCTGCGAGACGAGACCGGTGTGCCACGCAGCTGGCACTCGTCAACATTAATCACCGACCCGCTCTCGCGGTCCCTCGCCCCGCTGCCTGTCACACCACAAGCACCTTACAGACTACCACCGTAGTTCCAAAGTGCTGTACATTGCAGTTAAAAGGTTAAAACTGCATGTCAAACCATTTCATGAGGTCTTTAATTGCTATGAATATATCCACCCCTCTCAGCCCAGCTGGAGAAATACCTGGGGGAGCTGGAGAACAAGGCAGCCGTGCTGATTCAGAGAGTGTGGAGAGGACACAGAGAGAGACGGAACTTCCAGCAGCACAGATACGTTCTCACACAGCACAGAGCTGCCGTCACTCTACAGAGAGCCGTGAGTGGACAGATACACTGACTAAAAGACTCGCGCGTTTCACAGTCTAAAAAGTGCAGTGTTATTTTAGTGTCATTAAGACAATATTGTAGTTTTTATTCAAATGTTTTTTTTTATATTTTCCATTCTTATTAAAAGTTTTAGTAATTCTGTTTTTGTCAATCTATATTGTTCGTATAATGCATGTCAATGGGCTCTAATTAGAATTAGACCCCATTGACATGCATTATACGAGCAACGGTTGGAGTTAAAAATCTTAATTAAATGCTAGTTAATAAAAATACAGTTGTTCATTGTTTGTTCATGTTCACAGGACATTAATTAATGTTAACAAAATTTGTAATTTGTTTAATAATAAGTCCCACCAAAGATAGTAAACCAGACGTGTGTGTGTGTGTGTGTGTGTGTAAATGCAATTAATGTCCAGTAAAGGTTGGTTTAAAGCATTAAAGGTCCCGTTCTTCGCGATTCCATCTTTCAAACTTTAGTTAGTGTGTAATGTTGCTGTTAGAGCATAAATAATACCTGTAAAATTATAAAGCTCAAAGTTAAATGCCAAGCAAGATATTTTATTTAACAGAAGTTCCCTTTCAAGGCCTACAGCGAACGGCCGGTTTGGACTACAGCAGGAAGTGCAGGGATGTAATGACGTCACTAGAACCGTTTGTTGACTAACCCTCCGCCCACAAGAATACGCAAAATAGGGGGCGTGGTCTTGTTGCTCTCCCACGTGGAGAAGAGCGCGCATTCATCGCTTGCATCTCCCCGTTATGGTAAGAGGCGGGACCTTTCCGGGCAAAGTGCGCTAAGCTGCTGTCCAATCACAACACGGCAAGCGCTGGCCCAATCCGAACTCGTTATGTATTTCTGAAGGAGGGACCTCATAAAACAAGGAAATCATCGGGCCGTTTTTAGGACAGAGGAAACAGCGGTGTACAGATCAATTGGAAGTCACTTGTGTGAAAAATACTTTTATTTTATTTTAAATAGTGTTTTTTTACACGCGAAACATGAACTCATGTTATATTGCACACTGTAAACATAATCAAAGCTTCGAAATCACGCGAAGAACGGGACCTTTAATGACATTTTCCGATTTTGTATGACCTAATCTAAAGTGAGAAATATTTACCGTTAATACATTTTTAACAAAGCATAAAAAATAGATTTTTGTTTTTTACATATAAGTTAATTAAATAACACTTTTTTTAATTACAGTGAATCAAGAACTATTTATATATAGTCTATGAATGCATTTGAACTATTAATTAACTATAAACTTATAGTTTGCAAGTGATTTACGTATAAGTTCTTTCTTACTGTACACTTATCAATCAATAACTGTTTATTTATAGAGCACTTTTAAACACAACCAAGAGTGACCAAAGTGCTGTACAAGGTATAAAAGAAAACAAAGTAAAACAAGGAAATAAAGAAGTAAAAGTACAAGAGCAGGCACACAAATGAACAATCAACATTAAACAAGGTGAGCCAAGATAGCATGCTAAGCAGTGTTAAAAGCCAATGAAAATAAATATGTTTTGAGATGAGATTTAAACGTATTTAGAGAAGGAGCGATCCTAATATAGGCTTGTAGCAAAGTTCGTAAAGAAGGAAGGAAGAGGACACGGGGGTCGGTTGGACTGTTGACGCTATCTCTTTTATTTATCTCAAAACTCAAAACACACACTGCGGTGTGGATTCACATAAACACACGATCACTTCCGGGTCGGCACTTCCGGCTTCCGGTAAACTCAGTCTCCGGGGTTCGCGTCAACAGTCCGGCTCTCTCTCTCCCTGTCCTCTGGTTCCGCTGGCGTTTTATCCCCTCTCCGCGCTCATTACTGGAACGAGAGACAGGTGTTATTAATCTGCGTCCAACCCACTCACTTACCGCTCGTCCCGCGGCTCTCTCTCCCGCTGCAGACCTCGCTGAACCACGCCCCCCTTGCCACATACCCCCACCGCCCGACTCAGGCCGGGGAGCCGTACATCAATTTACCTCCTTTTTGGTCTTGGGCCTCGGACAGGTTGCAATTGCGGCAGTCTTATCAATTTGGGGACGCACCTGTCCATGACCCAAGTGGAAGCCCAGATACCTTACTTCCACCCGCCCAATCGCACACTTCTTTGGGTTGGCCGTGAGCCCCGCTCCCCTCAGCGACCTCAGGACCGCCCTAACATGCTGCATATGCCGCTGCCAATCGTGACTATAAATCACGATGTCATCCAAATAGGCAGCAGCATATGCGGCATGGGGACGCAAAATCCTATCCATGAGTCGCTGGAAGGTCGCGGGCGCCCCGAACAAGCCGAAAGGAAGCGTGACAAATTGGTGCAATCCAAACGGCGTGGTGAAAGCTGTCTTTTCTTTGGACAATGGAGACAAGGGGATCTGCCAATAGCCCTTTGTTAAGTCCAGTGTCGAATAAAATCGAGCCGTGCCCAACCGATCAAGCAACTCGTCAACCCGCGGCATTGGATATGCGTCGAATTTCGACACTGCGTTCACCTTGCGGTAGTCCACACAGAATCTGACCGAGCCGTCGGTTTTGGGGACCAAAACTATCGGGCTCGCCCAGTCACTGTTGGACTCCTCGATTACTCCCATGTCGAGCATTGCCCCTAATTCTTCCTGAACTACCTTTTTCTTGTGTTCAGGCAAACGATACGGCCGGCTGCGAACTACCACGCCCGGCTCGGTCTCGATATGGTGCTGAATCAAGTTGGTACGTCCCGGTAGGGGCGAGAACACGTCGGCGAACTCCGCCTGTAATTTCGATAAATCAGTGAGTTGGGACGGTGAGAGATGATCTCCCCCAGGGGCCAGCGCGACCGATTGTGCTTTGATGCTCGCCTCTGGCCCGAGATCATCCTCTCCCCCGATCACCGTTGCCAACAACACTGATTCCACCTCATTCCATTTCTTAAGGAGGTTGAGGTGGTATATTTGACGTTCCTATCGGATCGTATCACTTCATAATCGAGGTCTCCAATCTGTCGTGCGACCTCAAACGGCCCCTGCCACTTTGACATTAATTTAGAGCTCGACGTAGGGAGTAATACGAGCACTTTCTCTCCCGGTGTGAATTTGCGTAGCTTCGTACCCCTGTTATATGACCGGCTCTGGCGGTCCTGGGCTTGCAACAAATTCTCCCTAGATAGCCGCCCCAAGGTGTGGAGTTTTGTTCGCAAGTCCAGCACATATTGAATTTCATTCTTCGCCAAAGAAGGCCCCTCCTCCCAAGTTTCTCGCAGGACGTCCAGCACCCCCCGTGGCTGGCGCCCGTAGAGAAGCTCAAAGGGGGAAAACCCCGTGGAGGCTTGTGGGACCTCCCGCACGGCAAACAAGAGGGGTTCTAACCACCGATCCCAATTTTTGGCGTCTTCCTGCACGAACTTACGGATCATGGATTTAAGTGTGCGATTAAACCGTTCGACCAAGCCGTCCGTTTGTGGGTGATAAACGCTTGTTCGAATGGACTTAATGCCCAATAACCCGTATAGTTTGCTTAATGTACGTGACATAAACGCCGTGCCTTGATCAGTGAGGATCTCTTTCGGAATCCCCACCCGGGAGATTAGTCGAAACAGTGCGTCCGCAACACTCTTCGCGGAGATGTTGCGGAGGGCCACTGCTTCCGGATATCGTGTTGCGTAGTCCACGATAACTAACGCAAAACGATGGCCGCGTGCGGATCGCTCTAATGGCCCGATGAGGTCCATCGCAATTCTTTCGAAGGGGACCTGCATTAATGGAAGTGGGCGCAAGGGCGCTTTTGGGGCGGCCAGTGGATTCACCAACTGACATTCCGGACAAGACGCGCACCACCTGCGCACGTTGTCATGAATGCCTGGCCAAAAAAATCGGGTCATTAAGCGATTCAGTGTGGCCGCCTGCCCCAGGTGGCCCGCCATCGGGTTAGAGTGAGCCGCCTGGAAAAGCATTTCCCGGCGGCTCTTCGGTACTAATAACTGGGTTGTATCTAACTTTGTCTGAGTGTCTTGGGTCACTCGATACAACCGATCCTTTATTATGGCAAAATAAGGGTAGGAGACAGGCAAGGCAGGTTGGAGGGACTGTCCGTCGATCGATCGGACCTGTTGGAAAGCGTTCTTAAGGGTTTCATCTTGTGACTGCTCCAGAGGGAAGTCATCGCGGTCCGAGAGAATCAGTCTCTCAATCCCGCTCGGTTCCTCTGGAGCTGTCCCCAAGGGTCCCGGCTCAGTCTCCCCAATCTGCACTCGCACCGCCCCCTTCCTCGCCTTTTTCTCCCAAGCGGCATCCGCACATAACGATCCCAATAAAGCCGTAAAGGCGGGCCAATTCGTCCCCAGAATTAGCGGATGCCGGAGGTGTGGACTAACCGCCACCTCAACCCTATGCTTTTCTCCCCTAAACTGTATCGTGACTGGGACAACCGGATATTCCACCACATCCCCGTGCACACACCTCACCTTAACCATGCGGCTTGTATCCAATGCCCCAGGCTGCATCAGGCTTTGATGGACCGAGGTTTGGTTACATCCTGAATCCACCAAGGCCTGATATGTACCCCCCTTGATACTCACAGGAATTTGGTACTCTCCTGCTTGATCGGGGGTGGTCCGCTGGACGTCCGGGATCCGGATCATTGTTCCGATGTCCATCCTCGGACATCGGTCCACAAAATGATCCGGATCACCGCACCGCCAGCAGGCCAGCCCAGGCCTATCCGCCGCCCCGGCGGTGGGGAGTGGGTTGGAGAATGAGCGCGGGGAGGGCGTGGAACCAGAGCCATTGTCACCCCCTGCCCCCATCAGCCCCGCCCCCCTGGGCGGAGCCTGCGAACTCCCAAACGGTCCAGGGCCCATCCCACCCCGGCCTCTGGGGGGGACGCGAGGAGGGCCTGGAGGGCGGGACCTGGGGAGAGGGACAGGGCGAGAGGGAGAGAGAGGGGGGAGAGAGAGAGTGAGAGGTTAGTGGGGGCTCGCCGACCCCCGGGCACGCCACCAGGTTGTCCTCCGCCAAGTTGATGGCCGTCTCCAGCGACGTGGGCCGGTGGCACTGGACCCACTCGGCGGTCTTCCTTGGGAGCCGAGCGGTGAACTGCTCCAGCACCACCAGATCAACAATATGGTCCACGTCGCTTCCGCCGGCCAAGAGCCATCTGCGGCAGGCGTCCCGGAGCTGTTGGGCCATCGCGAAGGGTCGGCCGGTCTCACCCCACTCCAGGGAGCGGAACCGCTGCCGGTGTTGCTCCGGGGTCCGGCCGACCCACTGGAGGATGGCCCGCTTGAGGTCCTCGTATTTTAGGAGGTTCGCAACCGGTAGTTGTTGCGCGGCCGCCTGGGCTTCTCCGGATAGTAGCGGGATGAGGCGCACCGGCCACTGTGCCCGGGGCCACCCGCAGGCCTCCGCGGCCTTCTGGAATAAATCGATGAAGGCCTCCGGGTCGTCTTCCGGCCCCATCTTGTGGAGGGGCACGTGAACCGGTGCCCTGGCCAGCCCGGCGGCCTCAGCGCGAACCTCCCGATCCATCCAGCTCCGGAACCGCTCGCGGTCCTCTTGCTGGCCTTGGACTATCGCCGCAAAGCGGCGCTCCTGGTCCGCCCGAAGGTCCAGCATCGCCTGATGTTGGTCTTGGTGGAGGACCGCGCTCATTACTGGAACGAGAGACAGGTGTTATTAATCTGCGTCCAACCCACTCACTTACCGCTCGTCCCGCGGCTCTCTCTCCCGCTGCAGACCTCGCTGAACCACGCCCCCCTTGCCACAAGGCTATTCCAAAGTTTGGGTCCAGCAGTAGCGAAAGCACGATCGCTGCGATTATTAAGTATAACTCTAGGTACTGTCAGTAGGCCTCGATCACTTATTAAAAAGTGTTACCGTTATTTTAAATTGAAATTATATTTCACAATATTGCTGTTTTTACTGTAATTTTGATCAAGTAATTGCAGCCTTGGTGAGCATTAAGGTGTTTTCACACTTGGGTCCTCTTAAAAAGAACCGAACTCAGACTCCTTTAGGTGGACCAAGAGGTGAACCATGTGAAAAAGGACTCAATTCTCTTTATGTTCACACTGTCCCTGTACCTTAAAGAGGACTCAGATCCTTTTTGGTCCACTTTAGTAGGAATGTGGTCTCAGACCCCTTTGTGTTTAGACTGTTGCTTTTTGGATCTAGTCCAGTTCAGTGTTTGATGGCTATCCCTATGGCCTTCAACATTTGATCCCATTCACTTACAATGTTTGTTCCTCAGTAACCAGGATATTTTTTTGTAAAGATTAGGCTATTATTTTTTAAGGCATTGCTACAAATGCTTTTGAATTAAGTAATTTAATTTTTTTTTAAATTAACTGCTTTAAATTTTCCAGGTAAAATATAGGTAGGCTATGTCTAAAAGCAGAATGGCAGAATTTTAATCACATGAAAAAATAAAACTGTATAGGCTATTCTTCACTGTGTACTCCACTGATTCTTATATTAGGTTAGTAATGCAGATGTTTACATTCACTTAAAGGGGGGGTGAAATGCTGTTTCATGCTTCAGCCAAAGCTTTTTACACTGTTAAAGACTTGGATTCCCATCCTAAATATAGACAAAGTTTCAAAAACTAATGTTGGACGTTTGATGGAGTATTTCTGTGTTAAAAATACTCCTTCCGGTTTCTCACAAGTTTCGGAGCGTTTTTTTCGAGTATGGGTCGGCTTGACGTCGATAGAGCGGAAGGTCCTTGTATGGGCCGTACGGGCTCTTCTTCCGGAAGGGTGCGCGCGCGCGTGACTAGAGCGAGTGAGCAAATGCACGCCCATAAACACTCGCTCAGCTGCAGATCCACTCGTCCGTTAACCCTTATGTCGTTATAGTCCCCGCTGTGCTCCACTTTATTCCTATGGGTGACATCAAGTGACTTCAACGCTTCAGCACAGCATTCCGGGAAGGCAGCGCTGCATTTGAACCGATTTGAACGCAGAAATGACAGGAAGCTTCGCAACATCGCTTCAGTCGCGTTGCAAAGTGGATCTCCACGGTCCCTGCTGTCACAGGACTTCACCAAATCATACCAAAGTTGTGCGCTTTGTGCGCACTCGTCATTCTTTAGCTCCGCCCACACGATACGCCTCCAGGCGCTCGTTTTTTTCCGGAAAGACTCGGTACAGCCCATATTTCTTTTATAAATATAATAAAACTAAAGACTTTTCGGAGATATGAAGGATGCAATACTACTCTATAGGTACTCAAAATTGACATGAGATTGACTGAAACTGAGTGTTTCACCCCCCCTTTAAGACAAAACTACCTGTTCATGTGAAACTTGTTTTTGACACTTCAATAAAGGAAGTAAGATGCTAAAGATTCTGTTTAGTAGTACACACGCAGTGACAGCTGGATTCTGTGCATGCGTAAAACCGCTCGTAAAACCATTTTAAACTGGTAAAGGCATGTAGCCGCGTCTCTCTCTCACAGTTCCGAAGTGGTTGAAATGGCAATAAACAAGTGTAAGTTGTGAACGAATAATTTGTAGAGATTTGCCAGAAAAAGCAGCCATGATGAACAGCTGATTTGTACAGAGGCAGTTGATGACCAGACTACATTAGAATTTGCAAACAGAAAAACCCAGAGCGGTTTGTGTTCAGACTGCGTGTTTTTAGCGAACCGTATCATAAGATTGAACCATACCCAGATCACTTCCCGTGATGGTCTCAGCTCACGGTCTCACGGTCTGAGATCGTGTGGAGTGTTTACATATGGTCCAAAAATCACGTGAACCGTGCTCAGACCCCTGAAAAGGACCAAGTGTGAAAGCACCCTTAGAGACTTCTTTCAAAAACCTATCTTACCGACCCCAAACTTTGGAACTGTAGTTTAAGTATTAATACATTAAAATGGTTGATGTTTTTCCCTGACTGTCTTGATCATTTATGCGTCAATGTTCTTTTTGTCAGATTCTGAAGTTTTTACAACATCGTAAAGCACAAAGGAATATTCTCACGCCATTGAAAGGACCCAAAGGACTGACTGACAGTAGAAGAACAGAGCTCAGGCAACAGATACAGGAGCACATCTCTCTGCACCCCGTGAGTCGCCATGAAGAAATTAAATGTCTTGTCTTCTGTTGGTGTTAAAGGGGTACTTCAGTGCTGGGAAGATTAATCTGTATTTAAACTGGGTCATTAATGTAGTAGAAATGTGTAATCATTTTTGAATTTGGTGCCTTCTAGACTGAGAAAAGACAGAAAATGTATTTTTGTCTCATGGGGATGAAAGACAACAATTCCCAGAATGCTTCGCTGCCCTATGAGGCCAATCCCAGAGCCACCGCTACTAGATTACTGTGACTGAGTTGGAGAACAGACACTACAATTAAATACTGAACGTGTCTGTTTAACATACAGTGAGGAAAATAAGTATTTGAACATCCTGCTATTTTGCAAGTTCTCCCACTTAGAAATCATGGAGGAGTCTGAAATTGTCATCGTAGGTGCATGTCCACTGTGTGACATAATCTAAAAAAAATCCCGAAATCACAGTATATGATTTTTTATTTGTATGATACAGTTGCAAATAAGTATTTGAACACCTGTGAATCCTGACCATCAAAGACCTGTTAGTCTGCCTTTAAAATGTCCACCTCCACTCCATTTATTATCCTAAATTAGATGCACCTGTTTGGGGGTGTTAGCTCCATTAAGACACCTGTCCACCTCATACAATCAGTAAGAATCCAACTACTAATATGGCCAAGACCAAAGAGCTGTCCAAAGATACTAGATACAAAATTGTACATCTCCACAAGGCTAGAACTACACGGGAGGAGCTGGTCAATGAACTGAAAAGAGCTGGAACCACCGTTTCCAAGGTTACTGTTGGTAATGCATTAAGATGTCATGGTTTGAAATCATACATGGCACGGCCATTTCCAAAAAAAAAAAAAAAAGCTTAAAAAAAGCTTAAAAGTTTGCCAATGACCATTTGGATGATCCAGAGGAGTCATGGGAGAAAGTCAGGTGGTCAGATAGGACCAAAATAGAACTTTTTGGTCATAATTCCACTAAAAGTGTTTGAAGAATAATGATGAGTACCATCCCTACTGTGAATCATGGGGGTGGTAGCATTGGGTGTTTTTCTGCACATGGGACAGGGCGACTGCATTGTATTAAGGAGCGGATGACCGGGGCCATGTATTGCAAGATTTTGGGGAACAACCTCCTTCCCTCAGTAAGAGCATTGAAGATGGGTTGAGGCTGGGTCTTCCAACATGACAATGACCCGAAGCACACAGCCAGGATAACCAAGGAGTGGCTCTGTAAGAAGCATATCAAGGTTCTGGCGCGGCCTAGCCAGTCTCCAGACCTAAACCCAATAGAGAATCTTTGGAGGGAGCTCAAACTCCGTGTTTCTCAGCGACAGGCCAGAAATCTGACTGATCTAGAGAAGATCTGTGTGGAGGAGTGGGCCAAAATCCCTCCTGCAGTGTGTGCAAACCTGGTGAAAAACTACAGGAAACGTTTGACCTCTGTAATTGCAAACAAAGGCTACTGTACCAAATATTAACATTGATTTTCTCAGGTGTTCAAATACTTATTTGCAGCTGTATCATACAAATAAATAGTGTAAAAAATCATACATCGTGATTTCTGGATTTTTTTGTTGTTGAATATGTCTCTCACATTGGAAATGCATTTCTACTGATACAAAGCCATATGCTAATCGCTGAAGTAACCCTTTAAGTGTCTTTGTGAGCTAAAGAATGAATCTGTTTAAAAATGATTAATGATGATGTTTTTTCTGTTGTGCAGTCATCTGTAATGTCAGCAGAGGACAGTGTGGAGCTCCATCAGAGAGCCCAGAGTCTCCTCCACCAGCATCTGAGCAGCAGAGCATCTGATCGGGCACAGGAGCAGCACAGACAGGCTCTACTTGTGCAGATCAACACAGACTTGGAGCTTTTATTAAGTATGTACCTAAATCTAAGGCTGAACTGTTGAAATTAAAGGGTTAGTTCACCCAAAAATCATCTAAAAACAATCTTCGGAACACAAATGAAGATATTTTTGTTGAAATCTGATGGCTCAGATAGGCCTCAATTGACACCAATGTCATTTCCTCTCTCAAGACCCATAAAGGGCACTAAAGATGTTGTTACAAAGCCCATCTCACTACACTGGCTCTACAATATTTTTATGAAGAGACGAGATAAAAAAAAAAAAAAAAACTAAATAACGACTAATATAGTTATGGCCGATTTAAAAAAAAAAAAAAAATTGTCTACAAATGTCTTCATTTGTGTTCCGAAGATGAATGGAGGACTTACTGGTGTCGAATGACATGAGGGTGAGTAATTAATGACAGAATTTTCATTTTTGGGTGAGCTAACCCTTTAAGCATGAGATCATGCCTTCTGCAAAGCATAAGGCCTGAAACATACTAAGTGTATGTGAGTGTGAAGGCTTGCCAGCCTGATTGCAGATGTAGCTTTGTTTGTGCACTTCCATAGAGTGTGTATCTGGTAGGCTTGCTGCGGTAGTGTTACACGGCCATACACAGATCACATTACTTGCCCACCACGGCACCGCCCCTCCGTGTTATTTTGGCTTTTGTATAGAAAAAAACATTTAGTTCAGTTGGACAAGAGACGCTACAATTTTAAACTGAAAGCATCTGCTCTGCTCTGCTCCACAAAACACAAGCAACAGTCGCAGCAGGAGTCGGATTTCACTCATCATGTGTTGAGTTTAAAGAGAGATAAGATGGCGTAGGATTTAATAATAATAATAATAATAGATTTTATTTATAATGCACTTTTCATTCCGAAGAATCTCAAAGTGCAACAAAGGGGGGGAAAAATAACAAAAAAAAACGAATAACAAGTAAAAATATAGAATACTACAAACAATCAACCAACACAGAAAACAGAACAGAAACAGAGCTGATGGTGAACAGAAACAGAGCTGATGGTGAACAGAAACAGAGCTGATGGTGAACAGAAACAGAGCTGATGGTGAACAGAAACAGAGCTGATGGTGAACAGAAACAGAGCTGATGGTGAACAGAAACAGAGCTGATGGTGAACAGAAACAGAGCTGATGGTGAACAGAAACAGAGCTGATGGTGAACAGAAACAGAGCTGATGGTGAACAGAAACAGAGCTGATGGTGAACAGAAACAGAGCTGATGGTGAACAGGAACAGAGCTGATGGTGAACAGAAACAGAGCTGATGGTGAACAGAAACAGAGCTGATGGTGAACAGAAACAGAGCTGATGGTGAACAGGAACAGAGCTGATGGTGAACAGAAACAGAGCTGATGGTGAACAGAAAACAGCTGATGGTGGAAGTCTCCGTTAGCTCTGCAGCACACTGTGGTCCACTCCATGTTTTAAATTTCTCCCAGCGGCAGTGTCCTGATGACATCGTCGAGGCATGACAGCTGAAGACCAGATGATGGGTCTTCATGGCGATTCAAACGATGGGGATCGCCGCAGCACCATGCATTAGGCAGAACATTTTTCCGGGCACTTTTGTGGACACACTGGGGTCGGCGCAGAAGTCCAAGCCGCTCCACGGCTCCACGGCCGCAATGCAGGACGGAACAGCGGCGCAGCCGAGAAGCGGAACATCCCAACATCATGCCGGACGCTGATGACGATGGCCCGGATGACGCTAGCCCGGTGCAAACTTCAGCCACCATGCAGCTTAAGCCCAAGGGAGACCACCAGTGAGCAGCCGCGGCGAGAAACATCAAATGTCCTCCAAACCAGAACCAACCGCTGCAATTCAAACATAAACAGAGAAGCGGTGGAAAACGGCGAAACGACGAACAACGTCCTCTCAGTGGCTGCCAGCAATCAGCAACAATCCCAATTGTAGCTCTGACTGTAGCTTTGACTGTTAGACTAGTCACAAACATAAGGAAATAAAATAAAATCTAAATCTAATAGTACATTAACATGATTTGTGGGTGGAGAAGCGGCGAACAGACAACGCCAGCGTCCTCTCCCCCACGTTGCCTAGCAACTCCAAAATCTTGCCTAGCAAGATTTGGTGCGCAATAGATCCTGAACGCGACTAACAAATATCTTTGGTCTCCAGGGTGCGAACTACCGGGGAGCTAGGGGGAGCTCGGCTCCCCTGAAAATGTGATTTTGTGAAATTTTGGGGGGTCTCAAAAAATATTGACACTGTGCTATTTTGAGGTGCTATTTCAGTTTTGTGTAATGTGCCATCGTGGATTATTATGTGTAAAATTGCTCAAAAAGTATAATTAATTCATGGATGATGGCGATTTAAATCTAATTCACTTCAATAAAAAAGACTATATGCTATTCTAGTCCTGACCATCAAGGTGGGGTGGCGCTGCGGTGCAAATTCCACTCGTTTAGTACATTTAGTAACAGCAAAGGAAGTATACCCCAGGCCTTTGTGGTCTATTAGTGTTAAAGCCCCACTTGGCTACTTTTGCTCTCGGGGTCCCCCTACAGTTTGGAAAAAATAATGTCCTCAACTTCTGTCGTAAGAGCTGTCATCCTACAACAGGGGATGCCAACACGCGTGCATTTGTTGACATGACAACCCTGATAGCCCTGAACTAGTGATGCGCGGGTCGTCCCATAACCCGCGGACCCCGTATGTCTATTTAATGATCGCGGGTGCGCGGCGGGTTGTAAAAATATATACAGTGGTGCGGTGCGGGCCAAATAACTTCATAAAAGCGTCCCGCGGGTCGGTGCAGCACTAACAGTTCCCCTGGACACTGCAAGAGGAGTTCGAGTTCTTCTGGCGTCGCGTGTGAAATGTCTTCATCCCAGGTAACGTTACAGTCAGTGGCATGTTTCAGCATGTCATATGAATATAATTTCATGGGTTTTATTTTTTTCAAACGCCAAATAATCACAATGCTCACATTTACAAGCCAGCGTCATTATAGTAGTCTATTGGTTACCGTTTTACAGAATCTATATGATACTTCAGTTCAATGTTTGAGTGGTAGCTCACCGTAACAAGCATGACAGCATCGGTCGGGCACGCCTCCTTCAGCTCACTCGGACGAGCAAACGCTGGTCACATGTTGATTCTCGTCCTGCCTAATCACATCACTCTTTCATTTCCTCTTATTGCTTTCCTCCAACAAAACCTTTTCTTTCTTATTTGTCTGTGCTGCTTCGGACATGACTATATTATCCGACGAACAAAGTTGGGCTCGCACGTCCGAATGTAAGGAAGTGTGTGTGTTGGTGGAAGTGACATATATGCCGTAAAGCAGTCGAATTTTGTAGTTCTTTTTTTTTCTCGGGTTACTACCCGAAACCCGAAGTTTAAAAGTACGATTAAAAACGATACAGACCCCATCAGGCTATGGCAGACGTTTCATTCAACCTATTGTAAGTCGATTTATCATCACAAGAGTCTTAAAAAATATATAATGAAGGTTGAAAAGTTACCTAGTGCTGCTTTAAGGCATGTTATTCCCAATTATGTGTTGTAGCCTATTTGAATGGAGGAATTATGATATTCTTTTGTAGCCTGACGAGTAACTTTAACCGTTGTTCATGTGAACTCAAAGACAGCCGGATGCTTGGTTTATAGGCTATTTGAGGGTGGCTTTTTGACTTATCAATTCGGGTTTTTTTTTTTTTTTTCTTCATTAAAATCAAAGATGTTCAACGATGATTGTATATTAAGAGTCTCCGGACTGGCATTAAGCGATAGATTGTCATGCTCGTCTGTGTGTGACGACTGTGCACGAGCCAAAAGAGAATGCACGCAAACCCCGCCTACTTTGATTTGATTGGCCATCTCAATCATTTTTACATTGACGAGTGCCGTTCGATCTGAGGCAACCCAGACTAAAATGTAACTTTTAAACCTTTTTGGCATCCTAACATACAGATCTCTGTGTACTGAAGTGAAGCAGAGCAGTGCAAGAATATCAAAAATATATATCAATGACTATGGTGGGTCTCTTCTTAGTTGAAAACGGCGTTGTGTAAACTGCCTCTAAAACCACTCATTTGTTTTTGATTTTAGATGCGCCGTCCTTGAAGGATGCCAGAGCGGAGGATGCAAGTCTGTTCCTGAGCCGGTCTTGCCCTGTGGCCATGCGCGCCCGTCAATCCCACAATGCCTTGATGCAGAGCATGCGTCTCCCGTGGTGGAAGATGCTTGGAGAGGAGTTCTCCAGCCCAGAGGAGCCTCCCAGGAAAGAATATGACATGGACATTGAATCACTATATCTAGGTGACAACTAAAACATGACGAAACTCAAGACTTTATTTGCAATATATCTTCCATATCAGTATACTTGGAAGAATGGCAATTTGATTAGGTTTTATGGCACACTAGGGCTTCCAATATGATTACATGTATTTTAAAAATGTGATGCAGTAACAGAACAAATACAGTGATGCTGTCATCCTTTAGCTACCTAATCTTTAAGTTCACTAACAGAATGGTTCATATTTAAAATGTTTCTTGTTAAAGGGATAGTTCACCCAAAAACTGAAAACTCAGCTTTATGTTGTTCCAATACTGTATAACTTATTTTATTCTGTATATTTTGAATAATGTTGGTATCAAAACAGTTTAAGTTGCCAATGACTTCCATTGCATGGACAGGAAAAAACATTTCTCAAAATTTTGAATTATATGAGTACATTTTTATTCGTAGGTAAACTATCCCTTTAAGGAACAGCAGAATAATACAAGCACTTTTTTGTACACAAGTTCTTAAATTAAACATCTCAGGTACATAGTACACTAGCAGTCAGGTTAAAGACTATAGTCACTTTTTGTCATAAATGCTGGACTTTGGGGTTAGATATCAGCTAGCTCCTAAATCTGGCAACTGGCTACTAAATGTTTTTTTTAAAGATTTTCTTTTTTTACATTTTAATTTTAAAAGATTAAATGTACACTATGTAACTTTTGTTCAAAAATTAACAAAGTTTTAATAAGGATTGAGTGATTTGTCTCACCCTGATTGACTATACTATAGTAAGTCTATTAGAGTATTATATTTTAGACCTGTCCAGGTAGATTTCGTGGGAGATTGCATACATTGTCATTTGGCCGTGTGTGTCTCCTTCTATATCCGTAAATAAAGAAAAGATGCTCCGGGCTATGGTGTGAGAGTGGCACAACGAGCAAGAAAGGTTGACATGGAGGAGCTGAGACATGAAACGCCGGCAAATCACCCACTTTATACAAATGCAAAATTTGAATGCGATAAGCTCATACCTTCAGAAGTGGGAAGCAGAACATTTCCAAAAGCATTTAAAGTCAGCATTAATCCTATATGCTGTATAAAACAATGGATGTAGTGTCCGTGAGTCTGTGATGTCACACGTAGGTTTCTGAAGAGCAAAGTGGGCGGAGCCAGCTGTCACCATCTTGACAGCGTGTCACTCCCGGATAACCATAATGGGCAAAGAGGCTGGGTGTGGGTGGAGCTGAGGTGCCTGGTTCCTATCCACCTGTCACTCAAGTGGCCACGCCCTTAATTATGCAGAAATTTAAGGCTTAACCATTTTAACAGATGTTTTATTTTATATATATATATATATATATATATATATATATATATATATATATATATATATATATAAATAAATAAATAAATAAAAAGAATGAACCCCCTACCAGTTGTCATAAAGGGCAAAATTACAGACCAAAACCACTTTTTGTACCCGGCTGTAAAAAAAAATTCTGCAGTAATATTTTTATGGAATTTTTTTGTTTTTAAATGGGGCAGATTTGACCCCCTTTTTGGAGCCTGTCTCTATTGGCCAGTCGATGAGTTGCAGTTTAAGTAACTTCCATGTTGGCTTCGAGAGAGACCAGAAGGTTGCTGCTTGATTAAGCCTACACTGTAAATTTTTTTTGTTGTTTTTTGTTGGTTTAACTTAAAAAAGTAAGTAACCTGGTTGCCTTAAAATTGAGTTTATTGAAATTAAAAATGTGAGTTAATCCAATGAAGGAAATTTGTTTAATAAATAGAAACTCAAAATATTTTTGTATCTGAACCACATACATTTTTTTTGATAAATCATGAAAATAGCACTATTTGGCATGTTTCACTGCGTCATCAAAAATAAAACGCATACAATTACCCAATATGCTTACAAAATCTTTTAATAATATTTTAATAAAGGTTGTCGAATCTCTTAAAATGTTCATTGTATTAACTCAATTTTAATTTCAGTGAATATTTATGAGTAGTATGAAAACTATATTCATACACACAGTCATGCAGAGCCGAGGCACAATTAAAACAACATTCTTCCGCAAAATGCATGCACTTTTTGTTTTTATCCGTTAGAGGGAAAAAATTACATAGTGTACTTTTAAAAAAAGATTTGCCATTATATACCATATATAATGACATGAAACAAGTCAGTTTTGGAAAATAAAAATATTATAGATCGAGGGACCAAGAAAATTGAATCCAGTATATTTTCTTGGTCCTGTCTGAAGCTGTTTAGACAGTGTGTATGTGTATTAGAGAGAGAGAGAGAGAGAGAGAGAGAGAGAGAGAGAGAGAGACTAAATTCATGCCAAGGCCCCATTCACTGGACTGCTGTCATTATTTTTTACACTCATGTGAAAACAACAGAGCGGTCCACTCCACCGGCACAATTAAAATAACATTTTCAAGAGTGGAAAAATATGATGGGGGAATAATTTTGTCCTCTTTATGCAGCGTTTTAAAACTACGGGTAAGTGAGGCCTGCTTTTGGAGGAAGCAGAGCCGTGTGTGTAGTGGTGTGAATGTAACTGTAATGTGTTTGTGTTTCTGCCTGTGAAAGTGTGAATTCGATGTGTGTGTGTGTGTGAGAGAGAAAGAGAGAGAGAGAAAAAAGATTGTGAATGAATGTGTTTGCAGTTGTGTGCTCAAATGGAGGTAAAAAGTACTGTGAAAGCACTGTGCCTGCCAAAAACTGCCTTGTTCCACATGCCAAAGTGTTTTAATTGATTAACTAGAATAGAGTAACCATTTATGCCGGGGCCTAATTGTCGAGTTTTACCTCAGTTGTAGTTGTAGTAAGCTCTCTGTGAGTCACTCCAGTCTGATTTTCTGATAACAGCTTTGAACTTTTGACCAGACAGTTGTGCAAATGCACTAATGGACTGTGAAGTGAAATAAAATATAAAAATTTGGGGTCAGGAAGATTTTTTAAAATTGTTTCTTCAGCAGCAATGACGCATTCAATTAAAAGAAAAAGTAACATTATAAAGTTACAAAAGATATCCATTTCAAATAATTGCTGTTCTTTTGAACTTTCTATCTATTAAAGAATCCTGGAAAAAGTGTTTCCACAAAAATATTAAGCAAAACCACTGTTTTCAACTGATGATAATCAGAAATATTTCTTAAACAGCAATTCATCATATTAGAATGATTTCTAAAAGATCATGTGACACTGAGAACTGGAGTAATGATGCTGAAAAATCAGCTTTGCCATCACATGGATGCATTATATTTTAAAATATATTCAAATAAGTTATTATATATTATTATTTAAATTGTAATAATGTTTCAGAATATTATTATTTTTGCTGTATTTCTGATCAAATAAATGCAGCTAACATACGAGACTTGCAAAAAGAAAAAAAAAAGAAAAAATCGTACTGAACCCAAACCTTTGAATGGTGGTGTACATCATTTACAGTTAAGCAGTTATATGACAGAAGTTTTTATCCAATTTTCTTTAGCAGTGTGTTGTTCCCTGGGACCTAACCCATGACCTTGGTGTTGTTAGATGATTACCAACTGGATGACAACATTCACACTAAAGCTTTGCTCAGATCAATTATAACATATCAAATCACGATATTACAACAGAAGACTGTCAAACACATACACTGAAAGCACAGAAGTTTTCCCTTTTCTATTATAATACATGGGCATCATTCAGGACAGGGCAATAGAGTGCAACAATCAGGTTCTGGAAGTAAAACTACATTCATTTTTCTCCATAGGATAATAGATTTTTAATGATAACTTGTAAGGTTTGTCAATCAATGATATTTGTTTATGTTGAGCTGTCAGCTTGCATTATTTCACCTTATTTTCTTAAAAATAACAGTGGAATTTGTGGTGATAAACTTACTGGGGTTGGCAGTATGTTATATCATTAGAGATTGCGGTGTTCGCAGCTGAAACGCGTGCACAGAAAGACGCATCAAAATGCAATTGTGAATTCAGTTCTCTCACATCATATTGCGCTTAAATAGTTGAAATCACAATTATGTCAAAATGCCCATCGTGTGGAGTATTCATGTAAACACAGAAGGTTATGTCTCAAGTCAGCACTGCATCAGTACAGTGGTGCATTCCATCTTAAAGTGACAGCAGCCTTATATTCCTTCTGCTCTCTGTATCATTAAAGTTAATCAAGACAACAAAAGACAAAGAAAATAACTGACTGCTCTTGATTGAGTAACTTTTGTAGATTTAATAAGAATAAATTAATTCATACAGTGAAGACTATGCAGTATTTTTTTTTATTACATTGGGTTATTCAATTTCTGTACTATTTCTAACTGAATCCTAATATTATTGTACCTGAAAAATTGTTTGTTATATTGTATTTGTTCTTTTGTTTGTAATTTGCTTCTTATTTTTAATAACAAAAATAATATAAAAACCCTCTAAATCATGATAAACTGTATAGCTATCGTTATGTAATGGAATACAATTTTGATCATATTGCCCACCTCTATTACCCATAAGGCTGTACAGAAAATTCCACCAATCAGAGAGTCACAATCAAGTCTCGATTGCCCCCAGGTGGCTGGTCCCTGTATAGGTCATGACCCCGGCCCCTCCATGTATGCTAATGGACTTGAGACAAACTAAACAATCAAATTGCACTTCATGTAAGTTTTTCCTAAAGTTTGTTTGGCCCAAATCAAGCAAGCTACACTCAGCGTCTTACACTGAAGAAAGTAGCAACTGTATTCCTGCAAGCAGTAAGTAGCGATTTATCCACTTATTGGCTGTTAAACAGTTTCTGATAAATTGAAAGTTTCTTAGAGAGACAGCATTGTCTAGATAACTCGAGATGCTTACAGTAACAATAGGAAACACCAAGTACCATACAAAACTAAATAGTGTGTCTAATGACAAAGGGTAATATTATTTTGTATTACAAAATACAACCGTAGATACTTTGCTTAGATCGTTCACTCGATCCTTCTAGCAAACGTCAACTTTTCCACCATATAAGTTAAAACGATAGTCATTTGACAAGGCTATTCATTAGTAAAAATGTAAGTTATATATTTATATACAGCACGTCTAAATCAGTAGCCCCACCCAACGACTAGAGCTGTTCAGATTGCTAGCCAGCAGGAATAAACATGCCAAAGAAGATAGAAATATTGTGGAAGAACACAGTCCTTGCATAAGCTTCCTTTGGATCATAATATTAGTAATGTGTGATACTTAATTTATTTTTAATAGAGTTCCAGCTCATGTGGGGAAGACATGTACGCGTGTTCGCAATCGCTTCATTTAACTGCGGAAACGTTTGCAAACAAGTCTCTGGTCGAGCTGGATTTGCAGACATTTTGAGATTAAAACACAATGTTGTCTTCTATATTGGATCCAACAGGAATGGTGCAACACACTTATGTGAATAAAACTTATTTTTTAATATGTAATAGTAGTCCCACGACTGTGCGTTTTCCAGACAGGCTACCAAAACGTAAGCACGTCTGCAGGCCGGTGAATCTCAAATAGTGAAATATTCCTTTTCTTGATCCGGGCGGGCGGTCGTGCGTGCGTGCGTGCATGTGTGGTTCGCACTTATATAAACCGATCGTGCGGGCAGAGTAATACAGAATTAATATTCCAATCAATCGCGGGTGGATGAGAAATAAATCATTGTGTTTGTTTGATAAAGACGTTTACGAGCCCTGTGAGAGAATCATTCCGGTTGCCGCTTTGAAAACAATCCCTCCCTCATGTGAACTGAACTGAAGGGGGAGCTGAAGCTCATTAAATATGCAAATCTTCTCCAATCCTAGCCGTGGGCGTTTACTTCCAAGTCTTCAGTGCAGCACACCCAATCAAAATCCAGCGTTTTGGAGAGAGCCTCAAAACCAGTGTAGAAAATAGCCTATTACTTATTATTATGATGTTTTTGAATGTAAAAACCACACAAATGTCATCAGTTGACCTCAGACAACATTATAAATTCATTTTAAAAAAGTCAGTTCATGACACCTTTAATGAAGACTTTTTTTTTTAAATCCTCATGGGATACATGAATGGAAAGATTACTCCCGGAACAAACTTTTGCACTCTATTAACACTTCAAAACCAGCTGTACACTCACAATCTTCAAATATCATGTACATCCACATGTTTCTTGACAATTCAATGAGAGCACTCAAAATGAGTGGGTGGTGACAGAAGACCAGCTCACTCCGCCTACCCTACTGTGATTGGCATGATCTACAGCACTCTCTGAGCTGGTTGGTCCGTGGCCCTGCAGTAAGGAGCAGGGCGACGTAGAAGTGGAGCCACCATCTGCAGATTCCTCCTGGCTGTGTGTGGCACTCACAATGCCCCCTGGAGGACTGGATGACACAGTGCAACTGCTCACAGTCCATAGGCATGGATACTGACTGAAAAATCACAGATGAGCAAACATAACTTGGTGCAACACTTTTTTACATTATTGTTTGACATATTGTCATATTTAATAAGGCTTAAATGTCTCATCTGTATAAAGTCGGTTCTCTTTCTGACCTGCTAGCTCCGGGTGAGCTTGGATCAGGCGGCATAGACAGCATCGCAGCAGGGCCAGGAGGAGACACACCTGTCCAGCTCTCGTGGCCGGAGAACATCTGCACGGCACTTGGACTCAGATTCTCAGATAGAGACACTTCAAAGAAAAACAAAACAATTAAGTGAGATCGCAAAGAACAACCTGACTTTTTATATTTATATAATATAACATAGGTGCATCTCAATAAATTTGTGGAAAAGGTTCAGTATTGTACGCTCAAAGTGTCACGCTCTAATCAAGGTCTCAGAGTCTGGAGGAAGAATGGAGAGGCACACAATCCAACATGCTTGAAGTCCAGTGTGAGGTTTCCACAGTCAGTGATGGTTTGGGGTGTCATGTCATCGGCTGGTGTTGGTTCTCTGTGTTTTATAAAGTCTAGAGTCAACGCATCTGATCTGTCTACCAGGACATTTTAGAGCACCATGCTTCCTTCAGCAGACAAGCTTAATGGAGATTCTGACTGTTTTCTCTAGAACGACTGTACAGCCAAATCTAATTTTGTTGCAATATTATCCTGTTTGACACTGTGGAGCTGCTTTGACACAATCGCGATTGTAAAAGCGCTATATAAATAAAGTTAATTGATTGATTGACTGACTTCATTTTCCAGCCAGAGTGTGCTAATTTTGCTATTTTACCTGTATATCAGAGATCTGAATATGAGATTTAGTTAGTCAAAAAAGGGGAGTTAGCTGTTAAGAGCTTCTTTTTTTTTTAGCATGTTTTGCCTGTCATGACTCTCTGATTGGCTGTTTCTATACATCCATACATGAATAGTGCTCAATGATATACGTTTTTTATGTCTGTTGAGGGATTTGTTGACACATCACTGTTTTTAGAATTGTTGAGTAAAAACGCTAGTTTTTATTTTAAAGAAAAAAAAAATTAGACCCTCGAGGTAAGATATCTTACACTTTAACTTACAACTTGTGAATAATTTTACATTTTGTGGTATAACCACTAAATTAGCAAATGTTTTTATTTCTTATAATGACATTTCCTGTTGCAGCATCATCCTGCACATGCTAAACTCAACTAAATTTGTTACAATGTAAAAGTAAAGGGACATTGTTCTTTAGGGGGGGAATCATAATAACCTAGAATATTTAATAACCTGGAAATATAGTGCATAACTTAAGACAGTTTAAGTCTGGATCCCCATTCACTTTCATTATATGGAAATGAATGACCGGTACATTTTTCAACATTTCTTTTTTTGTGTGTTACTTAGAAGAAGGAAAGTCAAACAAGTTTGAAATAACATGATGAGGAGTAAATTATTGTGTAATTGTCAGTTTTAGATTAATACAAAAAGCTATTGCTGTGACATGATTCAAATTGTGTGGCGTGTTACCTGAGTTATGGCCACGGTGGTGGTGGTGATGATGATGATGATGGCGGGGCAGGTAGGGCGAAGGGTACGGGGCTGCTCGATGCCCGTGCAGACTTGGGTAGTGTTTGTACCCATGGTGGGGAGTAAGCGGTAAACCTCCTGGGTACGGAAAGTTGCCACCACTAGAACACAGAGTGTCTGGGTTTGATATGAACCATCCGCCTGCAAACCAACAAATGGACACCAAAATGCTTCACATAAAACTGGTAACACAATGCTTACATATTTCTTAAACATGTCCATGAATCAGACAAAAAGATTAGTTTTGCCAACATTAAGAACATGATTCACTTACAGTGTGGTATGCCCACATGCTGGTTTTCAGCTGGAGGTTCTAGATGATTCTTAGGATGGCTCCTATAGAGAGAAAAAGCTCAAATGAAGAACAATTCAAAACAATTCATATCCATAAATCAGTTACATACACCGTTGTTCAAAATTTTGGGGGTGATACGATTTTTTTAAAATGTTTTTGAGAGAAGTCTCTTATGCTCACCAAAACTGAATTTATTTGATCAAGAATACAGTAAAACAATATTTCACCATTTAAAATGTTTTTATTTCAATATATTCTTGTGATGGCAAAGCTGAACTTTCCACAGCCATTACAGACATCTGTAATGTCACATGACCCTTCATCCCCATAATCTCGTTCATGCAAGAAAAACATATTATTATTATTATTAGTTGAAAAAAAGCTTGTGCTTTCTAATATTTGTGTTTAATTTGTTGTAACATCATACATGCTGTTACTGTCACTATTGATCAATTGAATTCATGTTTGCTCAAACTAAGTATTAAAGTTAAAAAATATTCTTGAGTATAGTCTTAAGAACGATGTGCAAATCATGTGACGCCTGTAAAGTTTTTATTTGATGATGTGCATCTAACGTCAAACAATTATCTTAAAATCTTGTAATTAAATTCAGTATTTATACTTTGCTAGTTTATGGACTGTGGAGAGAAAAACTTATTTATCATGAACTCTACTGTAATGCAAAATATAAATACATAAAAGCTATTATTTAAATTGTAAAGTTTTATATTTTAAAGTAGTATAGAGCGGATACACCATTACAGTCATTAGAAAGTGAATGCAGTACCACTTTTGGCCACAATCTTACATACACTTCTTTTAAAGCTTCTATTTGAGTGCATTATGTGTCCAACATTTCATACTTTCGTTGCATACAAAATCAAATACTTCCCTAGTATGCGAAAAACCGTGTACTAAAATAGATGCATCCGAAAAGCTTTATTAGCCACGGGACAGGATTTATGAACGGAAGTCAAGTGAAGCAATGCAACCACGGATGAAACTGGTAGGTCACGTGACAGTAACAACATGGCGGATGTACGTCCAAATCTCATTCATACTATCCATATTCATACTACCGGTATATAATGTTCTTTTTTAATACTCACAAAGTACATTCAAATTTCAAATGTACCTAATTTTTACATGTTTTTTTTTTTTTATGGTTTTCAGTGCATCATCTGGGCATTTCATTTTTTTTGTGTGTGAACTACTCATTAATGAGAATAATTTGAATTACACATTATGGTAACAACAATTTAGACTTATAAATAGAAAATAAAACCTTTTTCTTTTGCAGTTGTGATTACTGTAATGCAATATGCAAATGGTCCTAAAATATGCATTCCTTATATATTCATATTATATGTGTACATTTTCTTTCTGCAAAATATAACTTATTTTTCCTTTGGTTTTTAGATTAAAAGGTTAATAAAACAAGTGCTTTTGGTTGAAGATGCTTATGAGATTCACTCTGTAATTTCCACAATTTAGAGTAGTTTTTCATAAAGTTGTTGTACCTCTGCTTCAGTGAAGTTATGACTACATTTACTAGAGTAAAATTATTTAGCGCTCATTTCACCAACATTGTTGTGTAATATCTCACACATTCTTCACTGAAGCAGCTTAAAATCTCTCACTCTCACTTCACACTGCCTCTCCAACAAGCTCCTTTGCTCACACACTCACTCAATTCAAAGCATAAACGTTTAATAATTGGTCGCTAATCACGGCTGATTTCGCACAGTCATGCTAGCTTGACTAGCGCTAATGCCTGCTATGATATTATGAGTTGAAATCCGCATTGTTAAATTAGTGAGAAAACTTATCTTCTGACACTGACAATGTTTGTTTGATGTACGTTAAATAAATTGTACCTTTCCTTTGCATCGAGAAAAGCTTTGGCAAACGGATTGTGTTTTATCTTCAGTGCAGTTATCTGTGAAGGGAAGGCGACCAGAGGACTGTGAGGATAAAACATTCATACACCAGAAGTCTCATATTTTTATCTGATAATATAATATTTAACTACAAACCCGATTCCAAAAAAGTTGGGACACTGTACAAATTGTGAACAAAAAAGGAGTGCAATAATTTGCAAATCTCATTAATATTTTATTCACAATAGAATATATAAAATGTTGAAAGTGAGACATTTTGAAATGTTATGCCAAAAATTGGCTCATTTCAGATTTCATAAAAGATGAAATTTGGGACAGGTAGCAATAAGAGGACCAAAAAGTTAAATGTACATTCAAGTAACAGCTGCAGGACCAATTTGTAACCTATTAGGTCAATTGGCAACATGATTGGGTACAAAAAGAGCCTCTCAGTGTGACAGTGTCTCTCAGAAGTCAAGATGGGCAGAGGATCACCAATTCCCCCAATGCTGTGGTGAAAAATAGTGTAGCAATATCAGAAAGGAGAAAAGATCTCAGAGAATAATTGCAAAGAGTTTGAAGTTTGAAAGTTATCATCATCTACAGTGTGTAATATCATCAAAAGATTCAGAGAATCTAGAACAATCTCTGTGCGTAAGGGTCAAGGCTGGAAAACCATACTGGAGGCCAGTGATCTTCAAGCCCTTAGAACCCACTGGATCACATACAGGAATGCTACTGTAATGGAAAATCACAACATGGGCTCAGGAATACTTCCAGAAAACATTAGTAGGTGAACACAATCCACCGTGCCATTCGCCATTGCCGGCTAAAACTCTATAGGTCAAAAAAGAAGCCAAATCTAAACATGATCCAGAAGCGCAGGCGTTTTCTCTGGGCCAAGACTATTTTTTAAATGGACTGTGGCAAAGTGGAAAACTGTTCTGTGGTCAGACGAATCAAAATTTGAAGTTCTTTTTGGAAAACTGGGACGCCGTGTCATCCGGACTAAAGAGGACAAGGACAACCCAAGTTGTTATCAGTGCTCCATTCAGGAGCCTGCAGCTCTGATGGTATGGGGTTGCATGAGTGTGTGTGGCATGGACAGCTTACACATCTGGAAAGGGATCATCAATGCCCCCATCCAGACGTCGTCTCTTTCAGGGAAGACCTTATATTTTACATGACAATGCCAGACCACATACTGCATCAATTACAACATCATGGCTAGGCAGAAGAAAGATCTGGGTACTGAAATGGCCAGCCTGCAGTCCAGATCTTTCACCCATAGAAAACATTTGGCGCATCATAAAGAGGAAGATGCGACAAAGAAGACCTAAGACAGTTGAACAACTAGAAGCCTGCATTAGACAAGAATGGGACAACATTCCAATTCATAAACTTGAGCAACTCGTTTCCACAGTCCCCAGACGTTTGCAGACTGTTATAAAAAGAAGAGGGGATGCCACACAGAGGTAAACATGGCCTTGTCCCAACTTTTTTAAAATGTGTTGATGCCATGAAATTTAAAATCAACTTATTTTCCCCTTAAAATTATACACTTTCTCAGTTTTAACATTTGATATGTCATCTATTTTGTATTCTGAATAAAATATTGAAATTTGAAACTTCCATATCATTGCATTCTGTTTTTATTCACAATTTGTACATGTCCCAACTTTTTTGGAATCGGGTTTGTATTTAACAAATTATTATATTTTGCATTCAGCAAAACACAAGTAGCTTCTTTTTAACAGGGATAGTTCACCCAGCAATTTTCCACTGAAAAACATCTAACGTCCGTTTACAACTTTTTCAAGTAAAGCTTTTTATGCGCTTTGGCCATTCATTTATATGACAACAGCGTTTTGGGGGCCCAAAAAAATGCAAAACTTTTGAAAATGCATTTCAAAGTGCACATTTTTGAAAACAATAACAATCGTCTCGGTATAAACTACAAAAATCTGCTAATTAGTTTCTTTACAAAGTGACATCACTAACTACTTGCCAACTACTGGCAAAATACAGCATTTTAATCATTTTCATGGATCCGTGTGAACAGGATTGTTTTGACAACGTTGTCGCCTGTATGCGAAAAACACAAATGAAAAAAGATTCTGTTTTTAGCTCACTGTTGTCGTGTTAAAGGGGACTTATGTAGGGTTGCCACCCGTCCCTTGAAATACGGAATCGTCCCGTATTTTCAGGAAAAATGACGCGTCCCGTATCAAAGCAATACGGGACGCGATTTGTCCCGTATTTTACATAGGTCCACCCGCATTGTGTGAAGACACGTCCTATTCTGCCCCTAATTGGGTCGCTGCCGTCGTTGGTTTGTTTGATTGGTTTGTTTCAGGTTCACGGGTCGTGAATCACGGCCAATCAGAGCCAGAAGAGGTATAGGTTATTTTCTATATGGGCAGAATCCATTTGAAACGATGGCGGAGGCAGGTCCAAATACCTCCGCGTCCAGCTGTAAAAGTTTCAGAGCAGAAACGCAAGCGGATGCAGAGGTACAGACGAGAGTGGGAAGAAATAAATATTTGGCTGGAAAGTGTCCGCGGCAATGAATACCAAGCCAATTGCACAATAATTATTTGTCGGCGAGTGTTTTCAGTGGCGCACGCTGGCCTGTCAGATGTAAGACAACATGCATCGGGAGAGCAACATTCACTAAATGCAAGAGCTCACCGAAATCAAAGCACTGTTGCACAGTTCTTCATACCTCAAGCATCTCCTGAGGCAGACAGTGTTATGTTTTTTTTTTTTTTTTATCACCTCAATTTTTTGATTGATAACGTTAGATTTCATAAATGCTGCCTATTAAGATATAATGTTAATAATGTAGGCTGCATTAATGATGTTATGGTATGATTTGTTTATTAAGGTTAAGTTGTAGGCTATAGTCAGACACAAGCATTACTTTAATAAGAGATTTTATATATATATATATATATATATATATATATATATATATATATATATATATATATATATATATATATATATATATATATATATATATAATCAAAATAGGACCTTTTAGGAATAAAATAAACAACTATTTGTTATGCTTAACAAATTATAATTGCATCATCCAATACTATAGAATTAACAATAGACTATAAAAACGGAATAATACATAAATATATTTACTTAACTTACCAAAAATAAAAATGTTGTGTAGTGTTTTATTAAAATAAGAAATGATTGTAGATATTATATCATTTTCAGTTATTTAGGTGTGGTTTCACTGTTTGGATGGTGTTACTGCAAACAATGACAAATATTTTAGTCAAAATCTTTGTTCACAACACTATAAAATTACTCGAGTTAATTTGCAATTTCTTATCCTACTCCCCTCTAGGTTACAGCAGCTGAGTTTGTTTTTCATTGTCATAGCTGTGTATTATACTGAGTGCATCTGTTTACACTGATTTCAATAGCAGATATCCTATTATAATGTCATATATATATATATATATATATATATATATATATATATATATATATATATATATATATATATATATATATATATATATATATATACAAATTAGGTTTTAAGTTATGATATACGACCACTGCACTGGCACACCATCGGGACTGTGGTCATCGTGGCCCCGAGGGGTGTGGCCACCGGCAGGCGTCCCTTATTTTTCTGTATTGAAGGTGGCAACCCTAGACTTATGTTCTTTTTTTTCTTGATTATTGATTTTGTTTTTGGGTTCAACAAGGATGTTTCAGATGGGACTTTTTACTGCGCCGAGTCGAAGTACTCTCAGAAGTGCTATTCCGCCATATATTATAGTTCTCCTTTTTAATCCGATTAGAAAAGCGCCACGTTTTATTTTGTGTCACCATACTTGATCGCTCAACTATTCGTGCAACTATATTTAAATAGAGAAAACGTGGAGGTGTTTGGTGGCTTCTAACTTGATCTCTGTTTGGTACCATAGTGAATGAACTGGGCTTAGTGGGCTAAGCTAAATGCTATCAGATCATCACCGCACGAGAGAGGTGTGACGAGAGAGGTATGTATCAACTCGTTTTAATTAAGGGAATAACATAGTTTAATATGAAAAAGTGGTGAAGTATCCCTTTAAAGCTTTTTTGGGAAATGTCACGTCCCTTACCAAAACCGCAAGTTTCCACACACACAAAAAAAGCACCTCAACTTTAAGTACCTCAACCAGGCCTCTGACCCTTTTTTTCATTCGTGCTTTGTAACTTTATAGACCTTTGGAGGGCTTGTCATTCACTTCTTGGTAAAGAGCAACATAAACTACCTGCCTAACCGAACTTTTCAAGGTATATGGAAGAACAAAATTTGTCTGTCTTTTGGAACAAAATGAGTGAATAAATTACTTTTGGGTGAATTATCCCTTTAAGAATGTGTATCCTAAATGTTTAGTGAAGATGCTCAAACCTCCTCATTCTGGTAGGCTGTTACAGCGATGAACTGAGTGTCTGTGAAAGAGATGTTGGTCACCATCCTGTGGCTGCCTCCTACACGAACAATGTGGATTTGAGGTTCGTACTTATGGAGCGAATTCAGCATGATCTAGACCAGGGAATCAGAACAGAAGACAAAAGGAAAGTAAGAAAGAAATCGGTTCTTTACAGGAGATTAGTTTACAACATCTTTCTAAGGTAGCGGACATAGTGACGTCAGCTAAAAATGTATGTCCATACTGCACCAGTATATATTTTTAGACTGAAATTTACCTGAGCAAAAGGACAGATACATTTTGAATGTAAAGAATAGCAACAGAAGTCCAAAGCAATTCATACAACTGCTGTAAACCGGTATAATACACATACATGCAGGAAAAGGTAACACTTTATTTTGATTGTTCACTTTAGATGTTCTAAGTAGCTTTGCAACTACATGTTGTCAACTACAGTCATAAGAGTATTAATAGACTACTTAATTTCTGATGACACTTTATTTTGACTTTAGGTAATTTAGCAAGAACATGTCAACTTATTCTACTAGCATGAAGACCTAACCCTATACTACAGTCTACACTGTAAAAAAATATTTAGAAAAAAAGTTACCTGGTTGCCTTAAAATTTTGAGTTCATTGAAATTTAATTTTTGATTTTTGAGATTCGACAACCTTTATTAAAATATTATTAAAAGATTTTGTAAGCATATTGGGTAATTGTGTGTGTTTTATTTCTGATGACGCAGTGAAACATGCCAAATAGTGCTATTTTCATGATTTATCAAATTTTTTATGTGGTTTAGATACAATAATATTTTGAATTTCTATTTATTAAACAAATGTCCTTCATTGTATCAACTCAAATTTTTAATTTCAATAAACTCAAAATTTTAAGGCAACCAGGCTACTTACTTTTTTAAGTTAAACCAACAATAATTTTTTACAGTGTACTAATACTCTAAGTTCCTTATAATGTCTAAAGTAGACCAATGAAATAGTGTAACCCAGCAGAAATAATATTATTACAATTTAAAATATTTTTTTTTCCTATATTTTAATATATTTTAAAATGTATTTATGTGATTACTCCAGTCTTTAGTGTCACATGATCCTTCAGAAATCATTATAATATGTTGATTGCCTATTTTTTTGTTATTATCATTTCTTATTAATATCAATGTTGAATATTTTTGCTCCTTAATATTTTTCTCAAAAGTATACAAAACCATTCACAAGTTTGGAGTGAGATTTAAAAAAGGAAGAAAAAAAATCAGCAAGAATGCATTGAAATTGATTAAAAGATCTGAAAAATGTATGATTTCCACAAAAATATTAAGCAGCAAAAACAGTTTTCAATATTGATGACAATAATAGCCTTTATTAATAATTGAGCACCAAATCAAATGATTTCTAAAGAATCATGTGACACTGAAGACTTTGTATTATCCCGGCCACTTAAAGAGTTATATAAATAGTTTTTGTATTTCATTCCATTTATTTCTTCTTTGCTTAATATTGTTGTAGTTCTGTAGCCTGTATGACAAAATTAAAGTCATTTTGATGGCTGTATAATTGTTTTGACAGTTCTGAACTTAAGAGCACATGTCTAATCAGATAAGAATTAATGTAGGCCATTTCATATATCAAGATGTAATTATTCATGTCATAACATGTGGGACGTGACCAAAGCGGTTCAAATTCCAACTTCCAAATAGTTCTTGAATTCTGACTTTTGAGTGAAAACATTCTGACACGATCACTACATAGTGGTAGGTTTTTATATTTGCACATTGCATTGTCTATATAAAAAATTCTTTGAATGACTGCAGTGACCATGTCAAGCATGAATAAATCTATCGACCGGATTCTGAGAAAGAGACGGGCGGAATGAGAGAGAAAAGCTGATTTCCCCCCCCCCCTCTCTAATTGGTAGATTACAATGACTGATGAGGGGCAGGTACTCATCTGCATGGCTACAGGGGACATAAAGGGCTTTGTGTGCTTTTCTCTCCCCGCTGCCTTTTTTAATATGTTGCCTTTTTGAACATCTAAGGACTGATGGCTAAATTAATTTTGCATAGAAAAAAACAGAGGTAATTACCATAATGTACAACTAACCACAGCAATTATTTCATTTAGAGCTGGTTCTCTCTCATCGTCCTCTCCGCTGCCAGCTCTGCGTTTAAAAACCCCGGTAAATAGGGAACAGGCAGGAATACAGGAGAAGAGGATGGGGTGGCGGGGAGGGCGCAGGGGAGGGGTCATGTAAATACCAATAATAATTTGGTGGCGGAGTCATACTCGAATGGAGCGGGCTGGAGCACCTCGCAGCGGCCCCGCTGAAAGCCAGGATGGCTAGCTGAAGTAGACCACTCTCTGTCTGAACGGCAGGAAGTGCATTAAACGAGAAAAGTGGCAATTAAGAGCTGTTTATTCCTGTTTACATGCAGTCCCTGCTGAACAAAGGGGCTCCATAGGTGAAGTGGATGCCGAGGAGAGCACTAATTGTATAAATGCGCACTTGAAATTTCCCCGTGGCAGCGCACAGGGTGATTAAAGGCAGGCCAAGACTCCTAAAAGCTACAGAGAGGCCTGTTTGGACACACAAGAGACCTGAGAGGCTACTCAAGATTGCAGAACAGGCCGCATACGGCATTACACACCTGCACAACGAGCGATACGTGTAGCCTACATAATGTGCAGGGTTTTTTTTTGTTGAAACGGGGAACGCATGTCAGTTTGACGGCACGATTCAATCTACAGGCACAAACTTGTGGCAAAAGACAGAGGGTGGGGTGGGAACTTATTTTAGCCATAAAGCTATTATGTCTTATTTCTGCACCTGGCCGCCTCCATTGAGTTTGTTGGTCAGTTTGACTTTGTTGAAGGACACCGGGGCTTTCATCCAGTGGGCACCGAAGTTGGGGGAGTCGGGGTGGATGTAGACACAGCTGTGGCTGTGAGGCTCAGGTTTGCCCGCGGGGACCCACTCGCCGTTTACGTACTTCCACCGGTGCCCGTCTGCAGGGCTGAAATCCAACAGGAACGAATACATGGCGTTGGGATCCAGACCCGTCACGCTGACCTTCAGAACTGGAAACATCCTCCTATAAATGGAGGAATTATGACAGAAGAATAGCTTAAAATGGTTAATGGATCTCCTGTACAATCTTACAAATAAGGGTTCTTTATTGGCATTGATAGTCCCACAAAGAACCTTTCCATTGCACAAGAGGTTCTTTATAGTGGAAAGGGTTCTTGAAATGTTCTTTTCACTAAGAAAAAAAAAGATTTCAAAGTTTCATTGTTGTGAAAACCTCAATTTGGAATCTTTATTTTAAAGAGTGTATGTTCTATGGAACATAAAATATATTTTTGTTTTGTTTTGTCCATACATTGACAGTCAAAAGATTCCATTGTTGTTTAGGATCGAACTGGTTTTCAGTTCATGGACAAAAACACTTTGACATGCGTTCCGCATATAGAAGAAAAAAACACGATGGTGGGCGAGTACGTTTTCATTTTTGGGGGAACTATCCCTTTAAGACAAAAATCTTAGTTGTCCAGAAGCCTTCAGACACTCACATGCATGATTAAAAAGTTAAAAACGTATAATGATTCACACTGCCTGGAGTGCCTGCCAAAACTCTACAAGCAGTTACAAGCACAAACTTCATGAGAGGTTGGGCGCTAGTCATTTTCCACTTTTTTACCCCAGTGAGGATTTTTTATGGATGAGAACAAGTTTAAGAGGGGCTGCAAATGGAAGGACACCCACCTGCAGAGCTGACCTATCACTACTGAACGAGTTGGTCAAGTCACCCTTCAGCTTGACAACACCACAACAAGCCTTTTCAATTAAATTAATCTGCCTGTTCCAAAAAAACATCAAAAACACCACCATGTGCCAACACAGTAAACCTGCGTAGAGATGACAGGGCATTTTGACACAGATCATTTTAGTAATTCAAAATGTAATGAGAATCCTTATAAAAAAAAACTAAACTACAACTGATAACATTTTTAAAAAGGAAAAGTTTTAGGTTCAAACTATGACATTGATTTAAAATATTTGCATCTTCATTTTTTTCTTCTTATATTATCTCTGTTATACCATTTGAGAAACAATATTGCAGTAAATGTTATATGTGGTGCCCAAAAGTATTTGGGCACGCATGTAAAAAAAAAAACTAAATTTGCTCTAATGTCATTGTATTAGATACAATTAGATTTATAGATATTAGATTTCAACATTATTTTATTATTTTGTTTTACATGAACTCATCAAAATAATTCAAGCAACTTTAAAAAAATGAGATGTATATAATTTAAGTTGAAATGACCACAGCCAATATGAATATATTTAAAAATGTAAGGCAGCAACTAACTTTACGGAGACATTTTTATAATATTTTTTAAGCAATTGGAAGTGATTTTTACTGTGAAGTCAGTTCTCACAGGTATCCGACAACCAGAAAGTGTTGTTTTGTCTTTTTCTTCATTTTGAACAGTATAAATACTGTTTTAACACTTAAAACCTAAATCCTTTTTTTTTTTTTTTTTTTTGCTTGAGAGCATGCACTATCTTTAAAGAAAGATGATAGCACAAATAATATTTTGTTAAATACTGCAGAGACATTATAATGCTTCTGTGACTTAATATTATAAAAAATACTTGACTAAAATCGGATTAGGAATTATCGAAGTAGGCTATAATAATAATAAAAAAGCTAAATAAAATTATAACGTAACCTACTCACTTAAAAATGTTGGGTTAAAAAACCCCAACGGTTTTTTTTTTACTGTGTATAAACTTATTTCTTCATAAGTTCAAGTAAACTTCACAATTGTATGACGAACAAACATTTTATGACATATTCTGTGCAAAAAAAAAGAAAGAAAAAAAGTGATACCTAATACAAACACCACAGCTTCACCAAAATACTTTTAAAGCGTGGCGCAAGTTCTTTGCAGCTCACCTTCCGTTCTTCGTCACAATCATCTCATTGGTGACATCTTTGAATTTCCTCCAGAGCTCAGCATCTTCCAGGGTGACTTTGAGCTGTTTCTCAGTGGGGTCTCCCTTCTCTCGGCCGGCCTGTAACTCGCTCTCCACGACGCTCAGCAGTCTGGTGATGCAGCAGTCGTTGCTGCCCCGAGCACCGGTCGTCGCTCCGCCGCCGCTCCGCAGCTCTTCCTCCACCTTCATAAGGAACGGGAGAATCTCAAACGCGCTCGCCGAGTAGAAAAGAACTGCACTTTAACTATAGCGCACTATAATTTATCCGAAGATTTCTGTGCCTAAAAACTTTTGGACTGCATCAACCATAAAAGAAAAGGAATTCCCTTTAGTACTATACTAGCAGTGTGTGTTTTCTAGTAGCCAATATGTTTGATCTGAACTTTCAGCTCGCGACCACCTGTTCTTATGACCGGAGGACAAACCTGTAGTCACGTGGGTTTGCCCTAATTAAGTGATTCATTCACAACCCTTTTTTCTTCATTTCAGTAACCATTTTAATATTCTACATTCACATGTATGTCCAGTCTTCACATTTATATTTAGGAAATGCTATTCAGTTTAGACAATAGAAGAAAGAAAAAAACTGCGCAGAAAGTTCAAACGAAACTTCTGACAGGCAGAACACAAAAGATAAAATATAATTTACGTAAAACAAAGTTCTAAAACAACACGTAAATCACTATCCGTAGAGTAAAAAAAAAAAAAAAAAAAAAAAAACCCAACTAAAAACAAAGGTAGGCTACACAACTTTATTTTCAGAACCACGGACAGCTCGTAAGGACCTGTTAGAAATAAACTCTTAGACAAGGACTAATCTTGAATTAATTTATAGAACTATCGGTCTATTAAATTAACTTTGCCCTATTAACCTAGTTATTTAAATACATAATATTTTTCAAAAATGACTTGAATAGGCATCTTGTTATTAACTATTATTATGAACATGTTTCCAATTTGTCGAAAAAATAATTTATTTTATTTTATTTTTAAATGTCCGGGTAAAAAAAGCCTTCTTGATGAAATTCTTTTGGCTACATTTTTTTTAATGCCATTAAAAGGCATGTCTTTTCGTATTTCTTATAAGGTAATTTGACTTGATCTAAGCTATATTCATAACCTCTACATAGATCATTTCACAAAAAAAGGTATTAAATATTTTTCATTAAATTAAAGCAAAGATAACCCATCTCATCACATGGATTTTAAAGTTCAACATTAAATATGCTGGCTAATATAGGTTACAATTAGACCATTAAAACAGATAAGCACTCGGTATACCTGCTTAAATGGATTGCCTAATAGTTATGGGCTGGTACGATATCAGCATATCGACCTTAGAAAATCACATTTTATTTACTGCACTGGCAACAGCAGAACATCCACTGTGATTCACGAGATGGACTCATTCGTGAAGGCGTAATAAGGGCATACTGTCAAAAGAGCTTAGTATTGTACAAGCCATGTGAGGCATAAATAAAATACTGGATGTTCTCTGCGGAGAACGGCAATGAACGGAAACTCGATCCAGCGACCGGCGCTCTAATCACACAGCCGCGCGCATGGAGATTAGAGGATTCAAAGAGTTTAAATCCGAAAAAATAGAGTCTCATTAGCGGAGAATCCTCCTGCATATCAAACATCAGAAAATCAACCACCTGACCTTTCACTGGTAGAGATGACTTACGCACATCAGTGAACTTTAACTTATAAAGTCGCATTGAGACTCATTATGTGGAAGGGGGCTTCTTAAAGGACAGCACGTATACATTTAATTTAAGAAAGAAATGAAAGAGATGCAGGCATTGATAAAACAAAACTTCAATGAGAACGGAAACACTGATGCATAGACTTAATAAATATGAACACATTTTAATAATAGCAACGATTTTTAATATGTCCATATAGTAGCAATAACAATTAAACATCTCACATAAAATAAAATAACATTTTTCATAGCAGTCAATGCACTAACACAAACATGGGCCATTAATCCCGATGAGAGAAAATCCACACTTTCAACCATGATCAAATAATTCTGAAATGCATTTTTTTCCATAGTATAAGGATTTTAATATACCTATATATTAAAAAGTAATCTCTTCAGTAAATCTACAGCTGACAAAACTATTTAAAAAGACAACAAGGAGGAAAAACTTGTCATTCATGAAATCAAAGTTAAAGGGAAATGTGCTTGACATGATTTGAAAATATACATTTATAAGAGAAAGCTCCTAATGCGAAGCAAACTGAAAGCAGCAGGGTAGATTGGTAATAAATGAACCTTAAAGATACATTGGCACACTAATGAGTGTTTCATATTTTACTTATCTAATAAGATAATATAACAAGATACCATTACATGACATTACTGTCATTCTATTATCTATAACAACTAATGTCTGAAGACATTTTTTAAATGCAATTATAGAAAACCCTTCGTAGAAACCTAAAAACCAAACAAAAACAGCAACACTGGTTAGAGTTCTACCTAATCTGGTTGTCAAGTAATCCTGGAACAAAGGCACATAGGGAAGAATTATTAAGCAATTACACAGCAGTTAAATGTAAAATGTGCAATTCCATCTCGTTTCACTATCCAGGGCAGAGTCCGAAACAAACCATTTACCTATGGTTGCCTATGTAAAGCGCAGGTGGGTTTGTGTGTGTGTGTGTGTGTGTGTGTGTGTGTGTGTGTGTGAGAGAGAGAGAGTACTTGTCTGTGTGTGCTTGTTCACACAGATGGAGAGTCTCCATCCGTTGGGAGTCCAAGGGGAGTGGTGTCTGTGCCAGGTTGCAGAGTGGGTACACGAGTGGCATTGAATGCAGAACCAATGCTAAAGCCAGAGCAGCACACAGAGAGACAGCCAAGGCCAAATGTAGAGGCATCTCACTTGAAGCACGCGGAGAACAACTTAATAATTGCATCCCTACATAAAAACAAACAGCCAAAGGTAAACAAACGCCAATGCCAAAAAAATTGATGACTAAAAGTGTCTCTTTTGGCTTTGACAGAATGACAGCTTTGATCGGCGGACCTTAGTTTAGACTAATAGGCACTTTGATGTTTAAAACTGATGTTTTAAAATGGTAGGTTTTCACAAATTTACATTTAAGTATACACCATATAATGCATGAATATGAATTCCTATAAATTGGGCTACTGACAGTCTTTGACTTCTGTAATGACAATTTTTAGTTTGCTATATCTCAGAGCTAATTTATTTGCATCTTCATAAATTACTGGGTTTCATTTGTCTTTTTTTAATGTATGTTTTTGAAAAAAAAGTAACCCACCTTGCAAATGGAATGTAGGATAAGCTATACCTGTAAAATATAAGGGATGTAATTTAAATACAGACAAATTAGTAAAATTATTGAACACACACACACACACACACACACACACACACACACACACACACACACACACACACACACACACACACACACACACACGACTCTCCATAGATGTCATGGTTTTTAAACTGTACAAACTGCATACTCTATCCTCTTATGCTAACCTTACCCATCACATAAAACTTTCTGCATTTTTACATTTTAATGTAAATTGTCACTTTATAAGCTTGTTTCTTCATGGGGACCTCAATTTAATTCCCCACCAGGATAGAAAAACCTGAACACACACACACTCATGGCTGTTTGCACCAAAGCGATTTACAGAGACAAAGTGACTGGAAGTCATTAATTTTTGATAAGAAATGGGCAATTATTTAGCCAACAAGCATGTCACAATAAAACAATTAAAAGCCTAGCCCATTAATAAGATGTCATTACAATTTTAATATGGAACAATAACAGCATTGCTTTCATACTTTGCAAAAATCAGGCTATGAGAGCGGGGCGACTACTGCACTATTTTACTAGCTGCTTGAAAGTCGCTTATGATGAGTGTGTCTGTTAAATATCTTCAATGTCGATATACTATACAAACATTGTCCTTGTGTCAATATTCCAAATGTTACTTAAAATATAAATACTCTTTCAAGTTCAGTTTGATGAGAAAATCTAGTTCTGCAATTTAAAGCCCAGGAGATATGTTAAAAACAACTCATATTAAACATTACATTTGGTTCTGTAAGCCACGTTAGCAATTCTGGATCTTCTGCTGAATTACACATGCCTCTTATTTTCAAACCCCACCCATTGAGGCTACTGTAATCAGAGGTGGAGCAAGAAACACTATTTCATTGTTTGACTAAATCAATGCAGCATAGTGCTAACTTCTAGTGCTTAACTTCAATTATACACTTCAAATATCACACTCAGCTTCCTGTTTCTCATACAGTAAGTGGGCTGCCCACTGAAAGCACAACATAACTTATGAAAAGTAAAACAAATAATAATAAAAAAACCTTTTGAAAGGCTTACAAAGCCTAAGGCTTTCATGGAGACAGCTGTGATACCTAATACAGTCAGTGATATCCAATTTTTCAGGTAATAATACCAGTCCATTGAAAAGAAAAACATTGTTTACGGCAATGTGGGGTTCAAGGGTCAAGGTGTTTTATTGGATAATCCTCACTCACTCACTCACTCACTCACTCACTCACTCACTCACTCACTCACTCACTCACTCACTCACTCACTCACTCACTCACTCACTCACTCACTCACTCACCATGTAAAAGCCAAAAACTGGAGGATACAGAACAGCAGAGCAAGGCCTTTATTTTTCCACTAAAACAGAAAATGCATTATGTAATACATTATGACACCAAATTTATAGGGATAACAAATCATTCATGCTAAATAAAAAAAAAAAAACTACTTACCCAAAAAGCAGCACAAAAGGTTAGGACCAGGCATGTCTTTAAAAACAGAAATGCTCAGATTACAGATTATTCTCTGTATGCATTACACTTTATTGTATCTGTGTATGTGTGTGTGTGTGTTCTTACAATCATAATGCCAGTTGCCAGAGCTCTCGTCTTGTCACACATCCTCTTGAGTTGCTTTAATGGACCCATTAAGAACATAGTGCTGAAAAGAATCCACACCCAAAGAACCACATCACTGACTTTCAGATTCTTATAATGCTACACATCTGCGCATTCAATGTCTTTATAGCTACTGTTCTTATAAGATTAAATAAAATCCTTAAGTATAAACCTGTTGAGAATTTCTTTTTGAGCTATTAAAGGTCTCCCAGACACAGAAAACAACTTAACAGTAAAACATTTGACACTTTGATTTTCCCGTAGCAAAGGTTAGTTTAATCATTCAAATGTCAAATGAAAACCCCAAGAAATCTTCATGAGATTCATGCTATGTTAATGCTAAAAATGCACTCATATTTATGAGATACGGAAAAATATTGTATTTATTTCTTCTTGAAGGTTACATCATTTTAGGGTCACTAAATCCATTAATTTGTTAAAAAAGATTATTATTTAAATGTCAGTACCCTATTTGTTACTGACCACATGCCAATGCAAACATTGTCTATTATAAACAGTGACACACCTGGGTTAAGATTAAATCAATGGTGGAAACATAAAGCTTCATGACTCACCTTAAAAGAGAAGCAATATTACCTAAACTGTAAAAGACTGCAAAAAGTGTCGGTCCGCTTTTCGGAACCCAGAGCAAGCAGGTCCCCTGAATAACAAAAGTAAGGAAGACGTTTGGTTTGACTATTGTGTACTATTAAAATAAAACTATATAGGTTACTATTTGTGCACTCGTCTTACCAAAACTGAACACAGGACACCCGCCACAAAGCACGCGAGGAATCCCTTGACGCGCGTGCCCCATCCCAGTGTTGATGCTTCATTCGCTGACTAAAATAGGGTTGTTATATTCAGAAAATGATTTAAATCAACCTGATATTCATTAACACGTAGGCAACATAAGAAGTAGCTTAAAGTCTAGATTCGAATTGAAAACGAAACCACAACATTGTGTATTTTCAGTAGACCTAATAAGGCTTAAAAGCGATTACAACCGAGTTCTAACTCAGTCGAGCTTTGTAGACCGTCAAAAACAATTAACGTTACCTGCAGTACGTTGAGGTCGTCATTTCCATCTTGGCCACTCAAAACTTTCTTTAATTTGTCCATTAAGGTTGCGATTGACGGGTTACAAAAACAATCCAAAAATATGTCTCGGGTTGAAAGCACTGTCTCGAAGCTACTTTGTTCAAGTAAATTTGTATCGATTCGTTCCTTTTCCTGTTTGATAGTGTAACAGGTGCACAAGATAACTTCCGCGTGTAGCCACGGTAACGATTACGTGACGTCATGACGTTCGACGCACTGGACACTGAAACCAAAGCACAAACGGTTTGTTTGCAAAACACTGGCTGCGTCTCAATCAGCTCCATAGTTCAGTAGTCAGGGCACTGATCAGGGAGTCAGCCCATTGACTTATGTCCGGATCTGTGCCCTGACTACTGAACCAGGGAGCTGATTGAGACGCAGCCATTGTTTAGCCATCATTAGGCCTACATTCGACACAGATAGGTTAAAGTGGGCTTTGGAATGTTTGTTGAAAATACACGCAGACAAGATAATTAGAGATGTAAAATGTGTTAAGAGAAAATATTTAAGTAGCCTACTGTAAGCCAATATTTTACTAATTTAAAATTATTAACTAACCAACAATACTCAAGTGAAAGCTATAACCTATAGCTTTTGAATTTGACGGAAAAAAAAAAAAGACAAGTAACTTAAATGCCCAAAATAACCCATTTAACCACAATTTCTCAATGTCATCCATGTAAGGCTCTAGGACACATCAGATGTAAAACTGAAATTCAGTCAAGTTCATCCTCAATGAAAAATAAAACCTTACTTGCTTGGCCAGCAAAATGCATAATGAATACAGAACCGATTAGCCTACATTCACATTGACATTTTTTTTATTGGCTGTTTTCAACAAAAGTTTAGGAAACGTCACAGGAATGTGATTTCAGTAAAACTCCTTGTGTATATGTTCAATATACATTTATAACAATTATAGAAATGATAATGGCCAGTGAAATACGGTATAAACTCAAATGTACAAATTCCCAAAATATATATACTGAAGTATTGTAAAGAAGCACAATTACACAAATACACACCTCGTGAATAGACAATGCAAGCCTACTTTTGGTTCACAGCATTACATTAATTACGTTTTGTAAAACAGAACTGAAATTTACATTTCAAGTACTCCAAATGACTTATAAATATACTGAAGTGCATTTTACAATTTTTTATATTCATACAACTTCAGTTCATTTTGCTTAAATGTAGGCAGAAAAAGATAACGATGATACAAAATAACATTCATGTTCTTAATATGTAAATAAAATTTTAAAAAAGAATTTTACACTCAGTGGTGGCAAAATCAATTAGCCTATGTACAGAGAGATGTTCTGCCCACCAGTTTCACCTGAATAAAATCTCCCTGCGATTGGTGATATGACCACCTTTTGTAATATTTTTTTTTCTATAGAATAACTGTTCCTTTCATATCCATTGTCAGTTGTCCGCATCATGTAACCATCCTGTAAAAGCTGATGTCCAAGGTAGTTCGATTGGGTGGGCACTTCAGGGCACTATTACTCTGGTAGATGTCCAGTACAGGGGCTCTGGCATGGCAACATGCTTTTGACATGTGGGACAGGTCTGCTTGGTCCACAGCCACTCCTCTATGCACTAAACCAGTAGCAGGAGCACAAAATTTCAATTACATTCAGCTGTTTTGTACAGTGCTTTCAACAACATATTCTAAAGTGGCTTTACAAAGGACAGTATGTCAATACCTAAGAGAACAAGTTCCAAGGGACAATGGCACGTATGAAAGGTAGTTAGGGAAAATGAGGAAGAACTCTCGGGAGAAAACAATGGCTCAGCAGCTACAGTAAGTTATAACATAGAATAGGTAATAGCTAATCTGAAATGTTGTGATTTCTGGGCCATTTATATTTGGAAATACATTTCTGATGTTAAATTCGACCATTTATAATACCTAAGCTGGCTACCAGTTTATAAAGTCTGAAGCTTTACCTCACTGTGGAAGCTGTGGGAACAGTGAAGCTCTCTGATTCCTCCTCCTCCTTTGCGTAGGTCGTCATGACAGATCAGACACAAACTGTCCGCATCACTCTACAAAACAAACACCACATGATATCAACCAACTGGATTTGTTTTACCCCACGTTATTTGATCAGCAATACAAAATGTAATTCCATTTCACATTTTTTATGACCTGTCGATTTCATTAAAGTGATAGTTGTCCTCAAAATATAACACCTTTGGAACCTACTGACGTTCATTGCATGGACTAAAAACACTGAAACAATCGTCTGTTGTGTAAAAGTAATACATTTTTATCCACGTTTGTTTAAACAGTAAAATAGTAATTCATTTTATTTGGATATTTAGTTGAAAACTTCAAATCGAAATTTTAGTCTCCCCAACTGAACAAGCCAAGCCAAAGGCGACAGTGGCAAGGAACCAAAATCCGATCAGAATCCTCTGGCCTATTAACAAACAGTGTATGATTATTATTCTGGCAAAACAGTCGATGATTATTATTCTGGCAACGTTACAGGTCAGAAATTTGCCTAGAAATCTAGACACACCCTAGCGGCAGCAAATCTAATCTGCCGCAAGTCTCGTCTAGCAACTCTCAATACACTTCTGAGCTGTAAAAACCAAACTCTGGTCAGGCCAATCACATCGTGTATAGAGGCGGTGGGCGGGGCTTAACATAATGACGACAGCCGAGTTGCGCTTGCGTGCTACTAGTAAACACAGAAGCTGGCGAACGGCGATCTTTCAACAGCTTTGACCGAGACTCTGGAAGACTTGAGGTTAAACTTTTCTCTGAGAAAATAACAAAGAACGGCACTGAAGTCATTCTTAAAAAGGGAAGATGTGTTCGGAGTTTTGCCGACCGGATACGGCGAAAGTTTAATCTGTCAGCTAGCTTTGCTTCACGTTCCTCTGGTTGGTTGTAGCTCTATCCTTTTACGGACCATTTATCCCGCCCCTCGGATTGAGCCCTGTCAATGGTGAGTTTCCAGACCAAACATCTTGATGTGGGTCTGGCTTGTCAGGCTAGTCAGAAATCATATTAGATCGGAATATTCAAAAGTTATCACGCCAAAGACGGGCTTTTTGAGGATGACGCGTCGATTACACAAAATATAAATATTTAAAGGATCAGAGTCATCGCGCCGGAGATGGGTTTATTTAGGATGACGTGTCGAGTAAACAATTATTAAACATGAATATTCGAAAAATCGGAGTCATGACACTGGAGACGGGTTAATAATTCCATTATCAATAATAATTCCTTGTGCCAGTACAAACCCTCCTTTGGCATTAAAAAACTACTGTCAGGATTACTAAAGACACGCAGTGAACAAAAGATGTGGACAGGGTTATTTTTGCAGCTGACCCTATTGAATATGCATCAGTAGGAGTTTCCCTTTAAGACGCAACATTTATGGGAGGAGAGAATTTGGTAATGCTTTATTTTGATGGTCCCTTTTGAGAATTCTCTTGACTGTAAGTAACTTTGCAACTACATGTCAACTAACTACTCTCATTAGAGTATTAGTAGACTGTCTGCTACTAACTCTTTATTGTGATGCACAGACATTCTACTGACTAGAAGTAGCTTTGCAAAAAGATGGCAGTACATGTATGTACCGCCATACATGTACCGCCATCGTTGTATGTACAACGACGTTACTTATAGTAAACAGAATATGTTAAAGGGGCTATCAAAATAAAGTGATTATGCAAGGCGATTTACTAATATATGTGCTAGTCAATTTACTGGTATTTGCACCATTATTTACCTCCATCCAAAAAGGCATGTCTTAAACAAGATGCTCATCTGCACTGCTCTTGGTAGATTGCATTGGTCGTTATGGAAATGATCCGGCTGCGTCATTGTTGTTTAATTTGTGCTTTGTCAATAGATCACGCACAGAACTTTCCACTTTTGAAATTGTGCTCTAATGCAAATTTGCTCTTTTTTGTAAATCTGGCCTTAAATATCTAAACAAAATATTCAAACATGACATATGTGAGAGAGAGAAAAAAATAATAAAAATAAAATAAAATACACAACCCTGTTGTGTAAAATCTGTTAAAAAACAGATTTGCTGTTTGTTTTAGCTTTATTCGTTTAGTTTTTAGCTTCAGGATATAACGCGTTGTCTAGCACTCTGAACTGATAAAAAACTGATAAAGATTTTTTTAGCCTTGCCAAAGCACGGTATTATAACATAATAAAATGATCTTATCTCAAGCTCGTTTATCTAAATGCTCCAGAGATTGAATAACCTAGTGGTAATCATTCACATCTTTACACGTTCAAAAACAAAATCATATAAATCACACCAACCAGAGACATGACATTGCGGCTCCTAAATCGGGCTTTTCTCTCCAGTGGCTCATGCACCTCCGGGATGGTAGGGATGGTAGGGATGGCATGTGTGCGTCTTTCAAACGTGCTGCCCTTGGTTTGTGTTCCCGCCACGTTATTGCCAACATGGCTGGAGCGAGAGCATGGCCTCGCCTCACTGCTCTGAAGACAGTGGCTCTGGTAAGCTGGTCTTTGAACCACGGTGGTAGCGTGCAGGCGGCTCAGATGCATCGCATTCAGCTGAGCCTGAAAAATATGCATAAAATAAAGGCACATACAGTTCATTTTTCATTACAAATGAAAATATAACAATAACAGTTTAACAATAGTTTAATCATGACAACTCTCTGAATAGTTTTAGCATGTTAATAAAAATGACAATATTAATTTATTAGACTTTGGTGAACTGGATCGGGTATGCTGCTGCTGCAGACTCTATGGAGTTGCTACTGCTAATAGATACACAGGCACACTGCTGTGAGCATGCAAGATATGCTGCTGCTGCTGCATAAATAGACATACATAAATCCCACAGGCAGGTGGAGCGGGAGGGTTTCAGAGGAAATCTGAGACTGCACTGCAGGGCTAGCATAAACCTAACAATGAAACAGACTATTTCAATGTTAAGCAAACAAATCACATTGGCTGCACTCAAAATCAGCTTGTGTCATGCGTTAAAGGGTTAATTCACCCAAAAATGATAATTAGACCATGATTTACTCACCCTCAAGTAATCCTAGAAGTAAATTACATTCTACTTCCAGGCGAATACAATCAGTTTTATTCAAAATGCCCTGGCTCTTCCAAGCTTTATGATGGCAGTGAATTGTTTTTGAAGTAAATAAAAGTGCATTCATCCATCATATAACTGCTCCACACGGCTCCGGGGGGTTAATAAAGGCCTCCTGAAGCAAATCAATGCATTTGTGTAAGAAAAATACCCATATTTAAATCTTTATAAAGTAAAATATATAGCTCCCGCCAGATCGAACAAAAAAAAAAACGTAACCGCTGTCCGATGTCGTCAGATGTAGCGTAAGCATATTTGAACTGCGAGAAACGTGGGCGCTACACTTTTTCCATAAGTTGAATACAGATGGTGGAAGCTAGATCATTTACTTTATAAAGTTTTAAATATGGATATGTTTCTTACACAAACGCATTGCTTTAGAAGGCCTTTATTAACCGCATGAAGCTGTGTAAAGCAGTTATATGATGGAAAGATGGACTTTTATGGACTTCAAAAACAGAACAACAGTCACTGCCATTATAAAGTTTGGTAGAGCTAGGACATTTTTGATATAACTCTTTAATATGGCTTGAGGGCGAGTAACCCATGGGCTAATTTTCATTTTGGGATTAACCAGCCCATTAAGCATGTAAAGGACCCCATTAACCTACACCCTCTAGAGTTTCACGACTGAACTACAGTAGATATCTGTGAAAAGCTGAATTCGAATTTTAGAATGATACAGTATTTGATTTGTCCCTCTTTTGATTTCTAAAACTGCATGACTGTTTCTTTCATGGAACAAAATTTAACACATAATGGTAGTCAGTGGTCTTCAATGGTGTTTAGTTCCTAATGGTCTTTATATTTTTTTTCCATAGAAGAAAAAGATGTGTAAAGGTTTGAAACCACATAAGGTTAAGTAAATGATGGTGTAATTTCCATTTTAGGGTGAACTATCCCTGTAATGGAAGTAGGACTTCCTAGTAGGAGCTATATGCAGAATTCCTCAAGTTTGTGTAAAATCAGATGATCCATGTTATCCACTATGTGAGAATGATCCAAATGGAACTTTGTACAATTAGTTCAAATGGAAGATGAGGAGCATTTCACATATTTCTTATTAATTTGACCTCATGTATAAAACTATTTTAAAATGTCCCTAGGTTACTAAAAAATAATATCAGCCTGTCTGAAATGTCAGACCCTTCACTCGTGTCTACTTTAATCAGTTTTCTCTAAACACTGGAAGGTAACTTCAGGACAAACTCTTCTTAAGAGTTAAGATTATGCTAAATGTGTCCTGATTTGATCTCGGATGTCACAAACCTGTAAATCAAAGTGAACATTTAGCATTTTCACAGCTGTAAGATGCACCTTTTAATTTGCAACCTGAATTATCAGCTTTTCTGTACAAAATGTGACATTTTAATGATTCATAATTGCATTGGGCAAACTGTGTTTATTTATACACTTTTGCAAAAGCATCAGTTTAGCTGAAGAATAATAGTTTTTAACAAAAAACAATTTAAAATAAAAAGTTTAGGTTAAGTCTGCAACACTGTAACATTTTAACATATTTTTTACATAAGATTTTTAATAAATACATAAAGCAAGTAAGGATAAAAATAAGATAATAAAATGCAAAAGTTACTAAGGAGGGAAGAGTAATACATTGCTAGAGGAAAAGCCCCTAGTAAGCAAGTGGGCTTTGAGATTCTATTTAAAAGTGTTAATTGAATCAACTGCTCGTCAGCCGTCTATAAGACAAATCCACAGCGACTGTTTTTTCTGCTCTCATTTAAAGATTGTGTGCCACAGCACTCAAACATGTATAAGCTACACAAACAAATGTGTATTGTGTACTGACCGGGCATGGAAGTGAAGCTCTGCGACTGGCCAAAGATCGACTTGGAATTGGGATATCCCAACTGCTCTTCCTCTCAGCCTCTCTCTCCTCTTCCTCTTGTTCTTCTTCTTCCTCCTGCACCTCTACATCTTCCTGCAGTTCATATCCTCCCTGCAATGTTGTAAAGATTTCATCTTCCTCTTCCTCGTTCTCCATGTTAAACAGCTGTCCCTGAGACGAATACCTCCGAATGACAAACTGTGAGGGCCAGAAGCTTGAGGCTTCGCGACTGAGTTCTGGACAGGCCTCGGATTGCTGATTAAGCCTCTGTAATTAGATCCCCTGGTTTTCTTATCCCATCTGTTTCCTCTGTGGCTCTAAGCCTCATAGAGACGACACAGCCGAATGCAGGCTCCTTTAACTCCTGAGTAATCTGTTTAGGAGAAAGGTGGGGACTTGAAAGAGGAGGGAGGGGGTTCTCAAAGCTCTCTTGAAGCATCATGCTCCAGATTTTTTCAGAATGTTCTAAATACTTTGGGTATTGCATGTAGTGCACACTATGCTATAATGCAGTCGTGAAAAACTGTTGCCCAAGAAACATTCTGATTTTATCTTGGAATAAGTGAGATTATATTATATTTAAAATAAAGTCTGAAAGACTTTCTGAAAAGTTTCTCTGTGATAATTTTCAGATAAGAAAAAAAACCTTCTGTTTATTTACCTCATACACAAACTGAGTGTGCATCACTGAACCGGATTATCACTTAAGTAGATACTATATATGTTAAGCACCTTAGAAAGCGCAATCACAGGGGCCATCTAAAATTAGACCCCACAGATACATACATGTAAACCACATGGAGTAAAAGCCAAACAAGAGTGTCAACAATAGATGAAGTCATGACAAGACATTAGATGTTACTAAAATGTGCGTGACTCATTGGACAGGTAATGCGATATAATCTACTGAGCCACTTAGTCTTTGATTATATGAAGCTGCCCTTTCCATTTTGTCAAACATTGAAGAAAACGCTGGAAAGACGTTTAGTTAGATATTTTTAAAGCTTGATGCATCGATAAAATTGCAAGTAACATTATTTTAAAGGTATGCATCTCCTAGGGCCATCTGATATATGATGTATCTCCTATGGCTATCTGATCGGATTTCAGCTATTGGATTGGATCAACTCGTGAACATAGGGTGTTCAGAATCAGATTAGATCAAAATATAGAAATATATTAGAAATATAGGTTTTGATATAGATTTTTGTTGTTCATAACTTTTTAGTAATACATTTTAGGATATCCCAAAAATTACACTGATCTCAGCAGAAGAGTGTATTTCAGGGACAGAAATGTAATAAAAACTTTAAACCAAAAAAGTACAATCTTTGTTTGTTTAATGTTTAACTGTTAAAACAATCAATTAGAAGTAGACATTTTTATGCTACCTAGCCTTTAGGTAGCTTTCAGTAAAGTAAAAAAGAGATTTTAATTCCATAAATAATCCCCAAACAGTTGTAACTATCAAACAATTTTTTTTTTTAAATTATCACTGTTTGTAAACTAAATTGGCACAATCATGAACCATTCAAGAGTTCTTTGCGGCTCTGTAAAGCACTAGTAATCCTGGTGTGTGTATCTGGATCAGGCTGATCTAATCCAGTTTGGCTTCGAAAAACTGGCACAAAGGTAAAATGGATTACTTCATCCTGGAGAGCAAAACATGGGATAAAATATAACTTTTTTAACCACTTGCCCCTAAATAAAAAATAACCTAAATATGGATTACCTCTAGATGGCAGCAATGCACAAAACTTTTTTTTTTCTATCAGTTTAGGGACCGTCCCAAAAGACTGGAAAATGATTCATATGTAAATATTCAAAGCTTGCATTATTAAATCAAGAATGTGCAATATAAACTCTAATAAAGATGCTACATTTTATGTAATACAATTTTATATGTAACGTCATTTGTGGCAGGCATATTTATGGATCAAGTCTCTTTTAAGAGTGTTTGATTGAGTCCAATAACCAGCTGGGAGAATTCACTGCTGAAAACACCCACAAAATCTGCACAGATGATGTTGAAACATGTTTTGCCCGAGCCTGGACGCTGATGCTTGACCCAGTTCAAAAGCAGACTATAGGAGCTCAGGGTCATACTTTGCAATGACTGGCAGGGATGAGAAAGTATATACCTGGCATCCTCAGTTAGGTTCAGACCAGCAGCAAAAAACTTATCTGAAAACAAATGTGGGCGCAATTATTGAAGGAAGAACAACCTTTAATGAAATATATCTACTTCCCTTTTTTTTGGTGCAATTTGAACTAATTTTCTTCTTGTGACTGACCTGGTCTCCCTTCCTCTTTCCTCTCCTCCAGGTAGGATATGACACGATTTGGATCGGATGTGTTTGCCCACCAATATTCACACTGGGGCCACAGTTCCTCATGTCCAGACGCAGCCGAGTCATCATATGACAGAATAACCTGATAACTGTGATTCCAACACTCCTGTAGAGAGGGTGTGACCTGAAATTACACAAATAACAAGGGAATTATAGAGGAGTTATACTATTCAGCAGCTGGTCATGTGACCTCAACCCTAGGAAGCAACTCTGGGAAAAAAAAAGCTTTTATTGTTCCGCTGTTATACATTTTTTCATCTCATGTGACTGTACATCTATGGAACTTTTTTTTTTTTTTTTTTTAAAGCCCAGCATGTGACATTAGGGGAGAAAAACGTGGTTATGGTCAAATTTTGTTTTATATTTTCCCTTAATTTTAGGTAAATTGTGGCCATGTCGCACTACTTAAATGAATTAAAATAAGGGAAAGAATTAATACAATGTGGCCACAATTGAACTAAAATGAGGGAATACATTTATACCTCATAAATATAAATTAATTCTTGTCTCATGGTCAGATATCTTTTTCCCAAATGTCATGTGCGGGTCTCCATACCATTGCGAATTTTATGTTTATTTTTTTGTTTGCAGATTATTTAAAATAAATGAAAAGACATACATTAAGATTTTCACTTTTACATTAAACATACTTACATGATTGGGACAAATTTTATTGTTAAAAGTGCTTATGAGGAATTGAATGAGGTGTCTGTGTTGTTCCAGGTCCATTCCATCAAAGGCAGAAAGTGCAATGATGACCACTTCCTTGGTGTGCTGGTCTAACCAGTGAGCAACTTCTGTGAGAGCTTCCTTCAAAAATCACATCAAGAACACAACCAAAGTTATTTTCGATGGAAAAGAGATTTTAACATTCTGTTAGAATGATGACGTACCTTCACTGTCAGAAGAGAATAGATCCCATGTGCAAAGAAGAAAACGTTATTAGGGTCTTTTATCTTATGAGCTATTCTTAGATCAAGAAACCGAATCCCTAAATCCAGCTGGTTAGAGATGCTGTCCTCCTGGATAAAAAAAGTAATAATAATTTACCCACATTTGCTTCTTCTGTGGAACATTAATGTTGTTGCAAATAACGTGCAAGGCCGTGTTAGCATTCTGCCTTTTGTGTTCCACTGACTGAAGAACTAAATTCATAGAATTTTGGAACATGTCGGTTACTACCTGTGCTGTTGCCCATTTGATTATACAGGGCCGGACGATACATGGAAATAAAGTGTCTAACACTTGCACCACCATCGGCTCAGACTTCAGTACTGAGGACTGCTGATCTAAACAGTAAGTCATTGTGTCATGACTTCCTGACAAAAAAACAAAAACAAAAAAACGGTATTTTGATCATTGTTCAATAGTCAATCAAAGGCCATCAATTAATTGCAAACAAATCTTTAAGACATCGAAATAATCAGACGTACCGGGTATAGCGAGATTCCACAGCGGGGTGTCCCAAAAACTCGAGGGCATCCCAGCCATCCAGTCAGAACAACTGGAGCTGCATAATCGCTCTTCGTCCTCCATTTATAACGTTTTTATGAAAAATACACATAATCCTCTAAAACACGTGTAATACTGTACATTCACAGTATATCGACTATCCTCTACTGTACATCGTCCCCGGAAATGTGAAAAAAAATCATTGTTTCCGCGTTTTTACTTTGCCATGCGCAGCCAGACAAAAGTGCACGGAATTCCGTTTAGTGTTTGACGTGATCATATTTGTGAGAGCGGTTTGAGTGGTGGGAAATGTAAAGATTTTCCATGTTCACATCTCGTGACACTTTTTGTTTCTCGAATCTGAACGACAACAATGTTAGGGACCATCTGAAAGTGCGATTTCATGACGGTTAGTGGGAATGTTAGCAAAACGTTCTTAGAACATATTTTTTTGTTAGCTGGGAAGATTCTGATTCTTATACTAATTGGAGATACCAGACCCTCATGAGTCATGACCCAATGTTGAGCTGAATGATAGGAGCAATGCTATTCACCCCAACAAAAAAAGGATGTCATTCCCATCAAAAGTCAGGAGACAGAGACAAACAATCCGAAATGTAACACCTAAAAAGTGCTAAATGTACCTTGCTTGGAGCATTTTGCTGCAACTAAAGACTTTTTAGTAAACGTAATGTAGGCTATTTTCCTACCTGGTCTGCCTATTTGTTTCTTATATATATAATATTCTTATATTATTATATATTTTCCTACCTGGTCTGCCTATTTGTTTCTTGTTATTGATGTATGAAACAGCCTTCTTTGGGATATTAATTATCAGCCCACCAGTAGCCTACTCAATTTGAGGCCATACAACAGGATCAGAGTTGTCATAAAAGAGGATGACCTGGAAGCTATTTCCCAGCAGTCCTTGAGTGAGGGCTTTAATTATTTTAACAGTTATTAAATCATGGTTGAAAGGATTTGTAGCATATGCTGAAGTCCTTGAATGAATAATTCCCAGTTCTTGACTACTGATGTGAAACGAAATGTTGTCATGGCACATCACAGGATACACACCACTTTAGGCTTAGATTTTCATAAATTAAGCCTGTTGAATTTGATTAGCCAACAAACAAACAAACTCAATTCTGTTCTTGTTGAGAGGAATTAAATGAAAGTGAATATTGAAAAGAGACTTGATACATAAATTAACACTAAAACAAAGTGGTATCTTTTTATTATTAGGCTAATAGTGAACTACACTCCTGAACAAAATCTTAAGACCAGGGGCCTATTGCACAAAACTAGGATAAGGGATTAAGCCAGGATATCTTGGTGATCTTGTCATCTGTATGCAAAATTAAGTACACCGCTGTCGTGTAAACGTATCCTGAAGGCCCACGCACACCAAGAACGATAACCATAAAGAAAAATAACTGTATATTAGTGGATAAATTGAGCCATGATCATCAAGATATCCCGGCTTAATCCCTTATCCTAGTTTTGTGCAATAGGCCCCAGGGGATTCATTGCAGGTTTTACACATTTCGCACTAGTGGATCATAACCAGGTTGTAAGTGCTGCTTCAAAATGCCAAAAGAAGAAACAGGAGCAAGAGACAAAAAATAGAGAGTAGGCAATTTATTGAAAACTGCATTTAAACTGAAACAGGCCGTTCATCAGCTGATCAAAAGTTTAAGACCATAGCCCAAAAATAAACGCACAACAGTACTAAAAGTGTCAAAAAAGGACTCAGTAGTGAGTAGCCCCACCCTTCTTGTTGATCACTTCAAAAACTCGTTTCGGCATGCTTGATGCGACTGTTTGCAGGAGGCTGGTGGGAACGTTGCTCCATGTGGTGAAGATGGCTTCATGAAGGGCATCCACGTTCTGGAATTGATGTCCATTTTTGTAAACTTCCCTTGCCATCCATCCCCAAATGTTCTCAATGGGATTTAGATCAGGGGAACACGCAGGATGATCCAAAAGAGCAACGTTATTCTCCTGGAAGAAGTCCTTCGTCAGGCGGGCTTTGTGAATTGCAGCGTTGTCCTGATGAAAGACCCAGTCATTACCGCACAGACGGGGGCCCTCGGTCAAGAGGGATGCCCGCTGCAACAGATCCACATAGCCAGTCGCCGTTTGACGCCCCTGCACAACCTGAAGCTCCATTTTCCCATTAAAGGAAAAAGCACCCCAGATCATGATGGAGCCTCCTCCACTGTGCCGCGTAGAAAACATCTCAGGTGAGATCTCCTTGTCATGCCAGTAACGTTGGAAGCCATCCGGACAGTCCAGGTTAAATTTTTTCTCGTCAGAAAATAAAACTTTCTTCCCCTTTTGAATGTCCCATGTTTGGTGCTCCCTTGCAAATTCAAAACGAGCAAGTTTGTGTCGTGGGAGGTGGCCTTTGAAGACGTTTTTTGTTCTTGAAGCCCTTCTCTAGCAGATGACGTCTTATGGTTATTGGGCAGGAGTCAGCATCAGTAAGGGCCTTAATTTGGGTTGAGGATCGACCTGTGTCTTCACGGACAACCTGTCGGATCCTGCGGATCGGTGTAGGTGAAATCTTTTTGGGTCTACCACTTGACTTTTTTGTCCCATAACTCTCAAGATTTTTTAAGAAATGTAAAATGACTGTCTTACTGCGTCCAACCTCAGCAGCGATGGCGCGTTGCGAAAGGCCTTGCTTGTGCAGCTCAACAATCCTGCCACGTTCAAAGAGAGAAAGCCTTTTTGCCTTTGCCATCAGAAGATCTTGACAGTATGACTGCCTGAAGGACAATGCCATGAAAGCCATATTTTTGTGCAGATTTGACCTTTGGCTATGGTCTTAAACTTTTGATCAGCTGATGAACGGCCTGTTTCAGTTTAAATGCAGTTTTCAATAAATTGCCTACTCTCTATTTTTTGTCTCTTGCTCCTGTTTCTTCTTTTGGCATTTTGAAGCAGCACTTACAACCCGGTTATGATCCACAAGTGCGAAATGTGTAAAACTTGCAATGAATCCCCTGGTCTTAAGATTTTGTTCAGGAGTGTATTATTAAACAATAACCCTCAAACATATCAAATCTGTTTATCTGCATCTGTTCTTTATTGTTTGCCTTATACTCAAGTGTTCCATTTGTGTACTGGTCGAGTTGAAAAGGGATGATGACAAAATATTGTTATTTGGAGGTGTAACAAGCTTGTTTTAATTATTTAACCTCAGACAGACAGACAGACACACACGCGCGCCCGCACACACACACACACACACACACACACACACACACACACACACACAAACACACACACACACACACACACACACACACACACACACACATACACACACACACTGAAATGCGTTGCATTTTCAAAAAACCTCATCTGAGTTTTCTCAAAAATAAAGCTATTGCACCAAAACCTGTAGGTTTACTTGGTATCCTTAAAAGTCAACGCAAATTTGACAAATAATAACCCTATTCATTCCCTTAAAGGGATAGTTCACCTAAAAATGAAAATTCTGTCATAATTTTCTCATCCACAAATTGTTTCAAACCTGTAAGTTTCTTTCTTCTGTTGAACACAAAAGAAGATTTTCTGAAGAATGTTAATGGACCCCATTGACTTCCATAGATTTTTAATTCAATAAATAGATTCATTAACTGATTGTTCATCAATATTCTTCAAAATATATTTTACCTTTAATAGAAGAAACATACACATACAGGTTTGGAACAATTTGAGGGTGAGAAAATTGACATAATTGTAATTTTTGGGTGAACTAACCCTTTAATGCATGGTATAAAAAGACCTTTCAGCTGAGATCATGAATCCCTTTGTTTTCAGCCTCTTCCCTCCAACCACCATTCTGGTATTTAACAGCAACTTTTTCTGAACCAATCCATTCCCAGTGGAAAACAACATAATGCCCTATGTTCTCCCCCCACTAAATACAGTTGTGCTCTGAAAAACAGATCATATATTTACAATAGGTTGTGAATGGTGTCATTTTGACATTTAAGAGCATTTAAAAATGTTTATTATGTTATCACAATTACAACATTTTTAGAATCATACTTATTTGACTTATTCAGTAACTCCCTTCAGCAGCACAGCTAAACAATCATCAAGTTTATGGTTAATATACATTATAAGCATCAAGTAAAATTACCTACAAATCCACGAAAAATCATCACTCGCAATAATTTCCTAAACAAAGTCACAGATTGGTCTTGGTTTAGTTGATGTAAACACAATTTAAAATAATAAATTTACTACATTTTACTGTAATTTCACCTTTTATTTTAGTTATTTAGACTACTCAGAATGTCTACAGCCTTATTCGGATGGTAATTGTTTCTCATGGGGACCTAAGGTATTTTCAACATTATGGGGCTTGTCAGTGATTTTATTGCCATCCGAATCCAGAATGCCATTGTTTTTCTCCCACTACCAGGTAAAACCCCCCAGCTGGATGCATTTTAAAGATCTAGTCTAGACTTTTATTACTGAAAGGCTGGAAGAACAATATTATTTAATTTCACTACTCAGAGGAGAAAGAGAAGAAAAGCATTTGAAACGGACCATTATTATGGCAGCAATTAAACACATTAAAAATATATATCAAGCAGTTTTATGTTTATAAGTGACTGTATTAACTTATTTCTGCTAATTCCCCTCAGGGCTGCATTGTGGTCGTATCTAGGTGCAAGTCCACTATCTGATCCGGATACGGCCTGGATCCAGGAGACTACTGTAAACCTCTGGATAATCAGAGCACATTAACATTAGCGTAGATGCCATTCTTCTTATGATGTAACAAGTACATCAGGTGTTATGGGAAGTGTTCCCGGTTCAGGCTGACCTAGTTAATACAGGATAATAGCGCATATATCTTCCTATTTTTAAAAAGATTTATGATCAAATAATAACTAGGATATTATTTTACTATTATTAAAGTAAATATGATTTTATTCTTATTAATCCAAGCATATGACATTCATCATGCGACTGACCATTTGAGCTCCTCCTCCAGTTACCGTCCAAACAGGGCTTTAGGGGCCATTCATACAGAACGTTAGCCTAACAAGCCAGACCCACATCAAGATGTTTGGTCTGGAAACTCACCATAGACAGGGTTCAATCCGAGGGGCGGGATAAACGGTTGTCTTTCAAACTCCCTCTGCACGCGATAGGATAGCGCTACAACCAACCAGAGCAACGAAGGTGAAGAGGAGCTTGTTGACACATTAAACATTCGCCGTATCCGGTTGGCAAAACAATGAACACATCTTCCCTTTTTAAGAATGACTTCAGTGCCGTTCTTTGTTCTTAACTCCAAGTCTTCCAGAGTCGCCGTCAAAGCTGATTCGAAAGACCGATGTTTGTCAGTTTCTGTGTTTACTAGAAGCACGCAAACGCAACTCGGCAGTCATCATTATGGCCCCGCCCACTGACTCTATACACGATGTGATTGGCCCAACAGGAGTTTGGCGTTTACAGCTCAGAAGGGTATTGAGAGTTGCGAAACGACACTCACGGGCAGATTAGATTTGCTGCCGCTAGGGTGCGTTTAGATTTCTAGGCTAACAGAATGTGTTTTTGTAATTAAAAACACGATGCAGGGCGGTGAGTTTTTAGAACGCTGTGTCATACGGGACACTGCAAGAAACATGAATGCATCGATCAAACACGTCCGTCTAAACACATGTTTGCATAGAAAAACAATGGAAAAGCAGTGCAGTTGAATGCAAAAATACATTCAGTGGGAATGGACCCTAAATCATCTGAAATGAGCTAAGATTTTCTATAAAGTATATAATAATATATCACTGATTGGACAATTAGAACATTGTTGTAGTATTGTGACAGAAAAATGTTTTCATTAACATCACTTTTTTCCCTGTTTTCATCCAGTGTATGAATATGGTGGGATGCCCTTCACTCCTAAACCAGACACCTGGAGTAAGAACAAAGAATATAATGTGTCATTATGTGTCAGAGGTCATATCATGCTACTTTGTGCGCGATATTAAATGAGACGTCTACCTTAAAAATGCAGCCGGCCCCAGGTTGCTTGGCCATTGAATCTGAATCCATGCCTGTATACGCGGAGGTGACGTAGAGATCACTATAGTCCTTCCCTCCAAAACAGCATGAGGTGGTTTTCTCAGCAGGTACTTTCACTGTCTGCAGCCGTGTGCCTGAGAGAGGAAGTTCATTAACTACTGAAATAATAAAAGCCTAGACTTCCCCACAACATGTACACCTATTCTATGTAACGTTAGGCAGCTTGATCAAATTATTTTACATTTTTAAATACCCGTTTTTGGGGCGCCCCTTTGTTTTTCTCACCCATTCTAGCAGTTAGCATCAAGTACCATATATCATTTTAAACAGGAGAACATGAAGGTTCCATCTAGCTCATTTGAAGTTCCAATTTTACATTCATTTAGTGTGAGAATGGATTCAATTAATACAATTTTAAGAAAAACTGGCAGCAAAAAATGTGGTGTTTTACTGTGAACTCATACAGAACTTCATGAAGTTTGGATTTTTTTTCCTTTAGAAAGTTAGACTTGGTTATTTTAGACTTCCAGATAAAATGTTGTCTATATGTAACTATCCTTCAGCAAGTTATAGCCATTTATTATAATATTATTCTAGGCGTTTTTGAGTGAAAAACGCTGTCACTTAACAACATGTGACTTCACCTCACTCAGTATTAACAAACTCACATACTGATATTGCACTGCACTTTATTCTTGTGTTCATGTAACTACTCATTATAATGCTGTTTGCACATTACACTCCTGCACTTCTGTTATCCACGTATTTATTTTTAATCCAGTCTCCAGTTTACTTTATCTCACTTATTTTATTCCACATCTCTTATTTCTTTACTTGATTTATTCATAATTCTACATATGTATATATATATAGCACCTTATCCTATTCCTATTTTATCCTATCCCTATTTTATAATTTATTGTGCTTTTTTTGTTAATTGTTATTTGCTGTCCATGGAGCGGACCTGTCTACATTTCACTGCCGGTTGTATTCTGTATAACTGTGTATGTGACAAATAAAACTCTTGAACTTGAACTTGAAAACAGGTGTATTTTATTTACTGAAAAATGTAGATGTGTCCAAAAAAGTTCAGGGAGTAAAGTAAATAGAAAGATTGTTATATAATCTATAACACTGACGCAAACATTTTTCTTCGGAGAAATACACTCACCTAAAGGATTATTAGGAACACCACACTAATACTGTGTTTGACCCTTTCGCCTTCAGAACTGCCTTAATTCTTCATGGCATTGATTCAACAAGGTGCTTAAAGCATTCTTTAGAAATGTTGGCCCATATTGATTGGATAGCATCTTGCAGTTGATGGAGATTTGTGGGATGTTCATCCAGGGCATGAAGCTCCCGTTCCACCACATCCCAAAGATGCTCTATTGGGTTGAGATCTGGCGACTGTGGGGGCCATTTTAGTACAGTGAACTCATTGTCATGTTCAAGAAACCAATTTGAAATGATTCAAGCTTTGTGACATGGTGCATTATCCTGCTGGAAGTAGCCATCAGAGGATGGGTACATGGTGGTCATAAAGGGATGGACATGGTCAGAAACAATGCTCAGGTAGGCTGTGGCATTTTAACAATGCCCAATTGGTTCTAAGGGGCCTAAATTGTGCCAAGAAAACTTCCCTGACACCATTACACCACCACCACCAGCCTGCACAGTGGTAACAAGGCATGATGGATCCATGTTCTCATTCTGTTTCGCAACCTCAGTGCACCATTAACCAGGAGATTCTGTACTCTTTCAGAAGATTTGTAATAGCGCCCACTACCGTATAACAGTGAAAACATGAATACTAAGAAAATTCAGTCAGTGGTGCAGAAAGAGTAAAGTACATTTGAAGTAAATTCCTATGCACACTATCAGTAGACTGGTCTAGACAAAAATTCAAATACTCAGAATTAGGAACACATCCGTTTTCTTTATAAATCAATATTTTCAAATAATGAGATTGTAAGTTGATAAGATTGTATGTAAAACTATGTGAAAAGTGTTTAATAGGCTACTCAATCAAAAGTTCAAAAGATTGAGAACATGTATAGTCCAAATATACTTTTCTGTCAGTATAAGTCAAGTATACTTAAGTGCAATTTTAATTATATTTCTGAGAAATAGCCTACAGAAAGTATATTTATGAGAATTATATAAAAAATAGAGTTGATTAGTTTTTAGTTTTAAAGAAATATACTAATAGCACATTTGAATGAACTTCTTTTTCCTAAGGGATGTTATGAAATGATCATAGGGTCAGATGATGTAAAATTATAATGTGCATTCTTCCCTTTTTTGCTCCCTTTCATCACTTGCACTCGTTTGTTAAACTGAACAGCCCAGAAGAGAAGTACAATTTGCGATTCTCTTTTATTCATAGTCGAACCTATATTTAATATTATGCTTATCAAGACTATATTTATTTGATCAAAAATACAGTAAACACAGTAATACTGTGATATATTATTATAAATTATAAAAGCTACTTTATATTTTATTATATTTTTATGATGCAATTTGTTCCTGGAAGGGTAAATCTGAATTTTCACCACTCTACAATGCTTTATTTGGTGCTGAAGTAACATTTATTATTACTATCAATGTTAAAAAAAAAACAAAAAAACAGTTGTGCTGCTTAATATTTTTGTGGAAACCATGATACATTTTTAAGGATTCTTTTATGAATAAAATCTTCAGAAGAACAGTATTTTTGTAAAATAGAAATCTTTTGTAAAATTATAAATGTCTTTACTGTCACTTTTGATCAACTTTATGTGTCCTTTCTGAATAAAATCACATTAAACTCAAACTTTTGAACTGTAGTATTTTGCGATTTGGGAATATGTTTTTGAGGTTTGGTGGCAAATTATGGCAGCAACAGTGTATGTTCCCTTAGTGCTTCTTCCCTCAGAAAATTCCTACTGGGTCAATTTATGAGTAAATTAAGGTTAACATACTTGAGGAGATGTTCACATTTGATCGACAACATTTATTTTACATACTGTAACAACAGTCATTCCTCAAATGGGAATTTTGAAAAGTACAACAAATTACACATTTCACTAACTGGGCTATATGATACTCATATACAGTAAGTATTAATACAAACTCACACACCTGTTTGTGGGTCGATACGCAGCACTCTTCCTCCATTGAAGCAGGCAACCCACAGTTTGCCCTCTGTGTCTATGCACATCCCGTCTGGTATGGCTTCATCTTTCTCCATCTTGTAAACCATCCTCCGGTTAGCTTAAACACAAATAAATAAAAATAAACAGATTTTACAAAATCACACCAACTCAATTTTTCCATATCCACAATCCAATGAAAAACAAACTCACATAGCCCTCCAGTCTGGATGTCGTAATCGAAGGCCTCCACCATGAACGCCAGACTGTCGATGTAATAGAAGATGCGGTGATCCAGTGACCAGTCCAAACCATTGGAGATGTGCACTTGGTCAAAATGCTGGACAACAGAGTGGTCAGGATGGAGGGTGTACAGCGCTGCATCCATCACGTCTGGCTTCATGTCCAAACACATGGTACCTGGGCACAGTAATGGAGAAGTGGGAATGGCACAGTCCAAATGGGAATGATTCAGCTGGCTTTGGATTTTTGGGGGGGATTTACTGTACAGAATCAATGAGATCACACAAAAATGAAAATTCTATCATCATTTATTCATCCTCATGTTGTTCCGAAACTGCATGCGTTTCTTCCTTCTGCTAAAGATATTGTATCCTGTTGAATCCAAAAACGTTGCATTGTATTTTTTTGTCCATACAATGGAAGTCAGTGGGAACAGAAAAGGTTTTATCTGTATCGACCAAAATGTTCATATTGGTGCATCCCTAGCCAGAAATTATAAGTATTACAGTTACAGCTCTATAAACAATCAAAACACGAGGGCTCGTATCCTAAATGTTTAAAAACTGCTCCCCCCCCCGTATCCTGGTCTTTGTTTTTTATATTGCCTGTGGATAAATATGATGATTTTCGCAGGAGATCACAATAAGATATCCTCTCTGTTAACTTTTGTATGACAGCGTGCTGCGTGACGTCTTTTTATCGTTCTTTTGCGCATGTGGGTCATCCATCTTTCAGAATTATTATCAGCTATTGTAAATTACAACGCAGAACCACAACTGTCACAAAATAACACACAAATTTTACATTTTCTTATAGTTTACATATGCAGAGTAAAATTGAATTTCTGCAGTACCTGCAAAAAACCTGCCAGCTGGATCTACTTTTCCATCATTGAAGCGGGTGTTTGGTTTTTCCTTGTCATTGACATGGGCAACTGCTGTAATCGAACGCTTTACCCAGTCAACAAATGAAAAGCGAGTTCCCTCCGCGATGACGTAACCACCTGCCTGCCGTGGAACCACACAGCCTACAAGCTTCTCTGTGCAAAGAAAAGATATGGCATAGTAACTTCAATAACATATATACAAGCCAATTCCACTTTGAAACAATGCCTAATACATATTTTAATAAAATACAAGCTTCAAAACATTGAATACATGACTTTTAATGTGGCAACTGAGTGTTAAATTTGGTAGCATTTTCAACAAGTTCATCAAAAGTCACTAAAAATCCAGCCCACACTAAATGCATGTCTTTAGGCTTACCTGTGGAAATACTCTCTATATGACTGGTCAGAGAGTTCCACCGGCTGACCTTTTGACCAGTAATATCAACATACAACAAAGAGGAGTCCTTTTCCTCCCAGACTGGACTCTCACCGACTTCTGTCTTTTCTTTGATAACACATTCGACTTTTATGGACGACATGACCTAAAGCACAAAAGTATAGTTAATTTAAGTGTATGATGTCCTGAAACCACCTTTACCTTAGACACTGCTTAATTAAAGGAAGTGTATGGAAGATTGTGGCCATAACTGGTACAGCAATCACTTTTAAATGACTGTAGAGCGGTGTATCCCCTCTTCCCCTCCCCCCTGACTTGAGGTTGCCAGATAGGCTACAGGATCCAGCAGGAACGTTTGCATCTGCACTGTGGTAACTAGAGCAGATCTGGCAACCCGGATGCCGAAACACTACTGACTTCATGATTGGTCGATAGGTGGAGGGTGGAGCTTCAGGCCAAAACACAACATGTCAACATAAACAACAGTTGAGGGCTGCAACAAAAACTTTTAAATGACAATATCTTGGCCGGACTACTGTCAGTTATATACGTTTTTGAAACATGATTTCTTAATGTCTAGTGACATATCAGGGCCATTTTATGATTAATTGCTTTAAAGGTGCACTATGCAACTTTCCATCCACTAGAGGGCACCTATTCAAAACAAATGTGTAGTTTAATGAAGCCAAATGTGAGCGCATCTTGGGACATGTGGTCTTCACCTCACAGCCGGTGGAAAATAGGACACGGGCAGAAATCATGTTCATGAATGCAGTTATTAACGTTACTGTAGTGGGAAGCAGAGCAGGACCGAGTGTTGTGGAGCTGAGCACGGCTGCTGGAGCGATTGTTACACAAATACCCGCCTCGCGAGCACCGGGACTTTTATTATGAGGGGACACAGTCGCCGGGCGCCTGCACTGATCCGCTCTTCCGGTTATGATTATGAGGTAACGCAGCTCTGTTTATCATATTCGATACATTTAAGTGTGTTGAAAATGATGTTATGACGTTACTCCGTGCGTTCACTTGTTCACACTGCTAAGAGTAAAGCGCTCCTGCCAAATAAAACCCAAAACCGAGGGTAGCGCAGATATGACACAATTGACAGGCGACTTCCTCAGACAACATGCTGAAACGTCCCGGTCATTAGTTAAAATAGCAATTTTCTCACAATTTACAAATAGTTGGAAACATTTGGGATATTGTAGGTACTCAACTGAACAAAATATATAACACTGGCCTAATGGTTTTTGGATATTTTACTGCAAAAATACTACATAGTGCACCTTTAAGTAAAATAAAACTTAAACTAAAACTAAGTTCAGAACAATAAGCCACATGCCAAATAATAAACTACACTTGCAGCTCCTATTTCCAGTAGATACTCTCACTTTTAGCACACACTCCAGATTCATATAAATATAACTTCATCATCCATATAAATCATCTTGTGTACATGAACTCCTGATCTGTTGAACTCCTGAAGTGTATAATTTCTGCACCACTAGTGGCACCAAATGGAATTGCAATAATGAACTGTTGTCAAAACGGTTTCCCCAACACAGCCCCAAACTGCCATTGGTCGAACAAAGAGGTAGCCCCGCTCCAAACTCACGCCATTGGCTGTTGAGCCAAAAAGCTCTTATTATTATATATTTTTTCTATGGATTAAACTGGCGGGGCGGATAAGTCGCCATACTATTATTTAACATTACGCACATTTTGTTAATCACTTTAAAAAAAAATATAAATACCATTTAGTATTATAAAAATAGCCTACATTTAACTTAAATAAATTCATGAGCTTTGAATGAATGTGTGAAGTGACTGTATGTTAATGCAGTAGGCTAGTTGTCCATAATCATCATCTCGATCATTCATTTGATACTTATTAACGAAATAATTAATGTTAAACGAAAATGTGAATGCAGCACGTTACAAATGAATCATTGCTTAATCACAATTTGTCGTTGTGTAACACGATCGTGAAACGATACACAACCAAACAATTCTCTTTTTATACAACTCATCTGATTGTAAAATAAGACCGCGTGCAATAACATAAGCGAAGACAGACGCCCTTACAATGTTTCATTTGCAGCGAAGTTACATCAACAATCAAACTGGAGAACTCAGCACATTTTTGTGCAGTCTTCTGGAAGAGTTGAAGAACAAAACGAAGTGATAAGTCATGTCACTCCTGAAACCCTTGTTTTTGGACATAACTACAAACTATAAACGTTATTGTCGTACCTTTTAACTTATATCCTCTGTTGGTAGTCTTGCAAGTAGTTTTCGCACTTTGCAAGGTTCCGCCTGCATGTGATGTGAGAGTGAAGTACAGCGTCCTCTACGGTCATACTCATAAATGCACCCTAAAATCTAGATAAAAGTGCAGGCGAGAGGAGTTTGACCCCTTGAGCATGAGAATAAAGCGTGACAGTGGTAAAAACATCAAAGACCAGGACAAAAGTATAAGTCTATAGCCCATTTCTACCAAAGAACAAAAATCATGCTTTTGTAAATAAAATGACAAAAGTCGAAATTTACAAACTAAGTCATATGAGATTAAAAGTCACAATTATGAATGGAAAAGTCAGTTATGACATGAAAAGTCGAAATTGTGAAATACAAAGTCGAAAATATGACAAACTGTCGAAATTATGACATTTTTGACAACATCTTGTATATTGGCTTTTTAATCTCGATGACTTTTCCATTCATAATTTCGATTTTTCATCTAATAAATATCTATGACTGTCAATTTTTTCCTTCTAATTTGGCAGAAATAGGCTATACACTTTTGGCTCTGGTCTTTGATGTTTTTACCACAGTCACGCTTTCCTGTCATTCCCAAAGATTGAGAGACTGGGGACAAACTCCTCTCGTTAACTGTCATAATTGACTTAATACGTCATAATTGTACAGTAATAATATATTAAGATATAGTGACATCCTAATATCATCTTTTTTCATAATTATTACAGTATAATGTAGCATGTCATAATTATGACTTTTTATCCTATAATTATGAATTTCTATCTTAGTCATAATTTTTTGCTTAGTATTGTCAAATTTTTTTCATAATTATTACGTAGCATGACATATTTACTTTTCCATAATTATGACTTAGTATGTCATATTTAAGATTTACAAAAACATGTTTTTTCTGTTTCTTATGTGGCAGAAATATGTTCCATAGTGTGTTCCACACATGGGATCCAACACATTTTTTGTAGCCAATCGTGGTTTAATTAAAATAACAAATGTTTCCTATATATAAAGGCAGATAATCTCTACAGAACACAGGCATATGATCAATGACAGTATGATTCTACAATAAACACAATGATTCATAATGCAATTATAGGTACAAAGGTTAAGGTTGACAGTGAAGTGCAAGATTGGAGCGGCTTCTAGCTGTCCGACAGAGGGAGGAAAAACATCTAATGCTGACATGCAAGTTTTCTTGCTGTCTGTCTTTTTCACTGTGCATCCAACTCAAGACAGTTTCCTTCATTGTGCAGAATTTTCATGAAAATGTTCCACTACATCAGAAGCTGTGAGTTATACAGCCGAAAGCAAATTCTGCTGCGTGTTGCTTCGCGCTGGAGAAACGGTGCACAGGGGTTCACTGTTTGGCAGCAAATGGAGTTCAGTTGAGCAGGGCAGAAGTGGAAAGGCTCACTTTTTGGCAGCAGTGGCTTTAGCACGATTGAGGCGCTCCACCAGAAGTTGATCAGTGGTGGAGGAACAGCGTGACAGAACAGTACTGATCTCAGAGTCATTACGCCTCTCGATGGCAGCCTCTGCGGCACCTTCCACATCCCTGAGTGAGAGAGAATATTATACAGCAGCTCTTTGTCTTAATCATGAACAGTAAGGTACACTTTCAAAAGTATGGGGTCAGTAAGATTATTTTTTAGACGTCTCTTATGCTCACCAAGGTAGCATTTAAGAACTTTCAGAATACACTTACACAAAATGGTGTAAACATTTTCGGAATAACCTCTTACCCCACTGCAAGGTGAGCTTTGACCTTCTGCTCAGGTGTGACTTTAGAGACATATTTCTTGGCTTCATATTTGTTATGGTGTTTAATGCACACCTCAACAAATGGCTGCAATCCAAAAAGACAGAAGTATGATTAATTCACAACAATAATTCTAAGAATAATACACAACAATAATTCTAAGAAAAATACTAAACAATAATTCTAAGACAGATCAACATGACATCAGTTACCAGGTATCCGATAGGAGACTTTTTGCTTTTGGCAAACTTCTCCAGCTCTTCCCAGTCCTCCTTCTCAGCAAGAGCCTTCAACTTCAGCCACCAGAACCTGATAATGAGAAACACCTTCACTCGTTTCATAATGATATTCCCATTATATTATTCTTCATTTACATACATACATTATATTGATATCATATTAAACATCATTTGTAATGGAACAATAATGTAGCTATAAAAGAGCTGACATGAATTTCTTTGACCTAAATAGGCAGCAGTAATTTTACTGTCTCTGAAAGTGACATGTAAATGAAGCAACAAAATCATAGCCAATCAGAAGAGATTTGATGTATAATACACAGCTATGAGCAGAGGGGTTGGGACCAATGAGATTTCATTGTAGGCATTTGTCACATTCAATCCTTAGCTTATGAATATTAATTAGGTTAGCAAAAAAAGAGGTAGGGACATTATGTTCCTGACATTTGACACATTTATTACCACTTGCTGAATTTGATGTTTACATTTTAACCTGTTCATCCTTCTCTGATGACGAGTTTACCAGTGATGTCGAGTTTGTGAACAAATCATTTGTTTAAACCGGTTCTTTTTAATGAATTGGTTGAACCTTGTCTGGGGCTCGAGTAAGCACAGATCTACAAGTTACTCAATCTAAACTCACTTTTGGACTTGTCTACCAGTTACTGTGGCTTGTAATGAGCCAGTATCCATGAGTGTATGACCCTATGATGGCAGTTTTTGGCAGCTCATTCTGCACGAATACATGTTTCTGATTCTGATGTCTTTTGCTGAAGAGCATAAAATATAACAAATAAAACGTATTGGAAATATAACTTCAATGATGGTAGTAGTTCTCGAGTCAACAGTAGTACACTTATAGCAGTTCTCTCAATCTCAAGTTATGAGGTTACAACAGTCCTCGAGTTACCAGTACACTGAACTTAGGAAACAGTTCGGACTTGGACACAAGCCGCTGCTGATACGAGCATGCGTTTACAGAGCAGTTGACTTGAATGAGGGGTTGAAATGAAAGTTTTCTTCTTTTTTTAAATAGTTTATGTATAAGGTGAGTTGATTTAAACTAGTTTATTCAACTTATATGCTTTAGACATGTGAAACATCTGTGTTTCACATCTTAATTGGTTGCTTTAATAATATAATATGTGCCATCATTACGTGATTAACTAAACTGGCTTTTTTTTTTTACCGGTTCATTGAAAAGAACCGCCAGAAAGAACCAGTTTGCGGAAAATAATTGATAACCTGTAACTCACATGAGAACACAGCAATAGCAAACCAAAAACATCCAATCAATTCCCCATGGATAAAATCAAGTCATTTTTTCTTGTTTGAAGAGCAGTTTCACTCAGATATGTGTTGAGGTTTTTGACACCGCCAGTGGGAAAGATAAACTATAAAACTTGTGAGTAAAACTATAAATAGACCGCGCACCTCTTGTCGGGCACTCTGAAGTCTTTGTAAAGTTGTTCGGCTTGTTTGTGCAGTCCCACAGACAGCAACATGGTCATGGTGTCATGAAGAGAGAATCCCACGAGCGGCTCACCCTTCTCTTCCTCTAGCTTCCTCTGAAACCGCAGCAGACGCATCTCATCTTCTGTGGCCTGACAGAGAGAAAGGCTATAATTCCTCTTGATAATACACAGATGTAATGTTCTGGCTATAAAGACAAATAACTCTGACCCAGGCCGCTAATCTGCCTGTATCAGAAGAGTCTGAGGTCTTCACCTTGGCAGAAAATTCATTCTTGGCTTTGTAGTACTCGTCCACGGCACTTTGTAAAAGAGCAATCCGAGTTTCCAGTCTCTGCAATTACACACATAATAAAACTACCATTAGAGTGTAAAGTACTTAAGCTAGAAAACAAAGAAGACAAACCTCACAATTGGTGGAAAAGAAATTGAGCCATTATAATTGATTTAATCTTTAGAGCACTTCTGTCATTCAAATCATGTAAGTGAGAAGAAAATGAGGAAAAACCAAAAACTACTGTAAAGAATGGCAAGCACCAACCTGCTCTTTATAGCTGGCCTTTACGTAGAAATTACCAAGTTCTTCATGATCATCATCTTGATTGAAAAGATCTTTTAGTGTATCCTGCTCCTGATGTTTACAGAACTGAAACATAACGATATAATAAACAATTAAGGTTTAAAAATCAAGAAGACAATGCAAGAACATTATCATTATTATAAGTGTTCTCTGATGCTATAAATAATAATGTTATTTACTATTATTTATATAATATTATAATGTTTAATAATATTTTGCATTAGCTTTTATTTTTATATTTTCAGATTTCATTTTTATTTTTAAGTTTTAGAAATTTTGTTGTGTGCTTTTGTCTTTTTTCAATTAGATTTGAGTAATTGTAGTACTTATTTCAGTTAGTTGCAACATTTTCAATTTTGGTTTGAGTTATTCATGTTTATGTTAAAGGGGGGGTGAAATGCTGTTTCATGCATACTGAGCTTTTTACACTGTTAAAGACTTGGATTCCCATCCTAAACATAGACAAAGTTTCAAAAACTAATGTTGGGCGTTTGATGGAGTATTTCTGTGTCAAAAATACTCCTTCCGGTTTCTCACAAGTTTCGGAGCGTTTTTTTCGAGTATGGGTCTACTTGACGTTAAAAAGAGCGGAAGGTCCTTGTATGGGCCGTACGGGCTCTTCTCCCGGTAGGGTGCGCGCGCGTGACTAGAGCACGCTGTAAACACTCTCTCAGATGCAGATCCAGTCGTCCGTGAACACTTATGTGGCGCGCCGCGCTCCACTTTATTCCTATGGGTGACGTCGAGCGACTTCAACGCTTCAGCACAGCATTCCGGGAAGGCAGCGCTGCATTTGAACCGATTTGAACGCAGAAATGACGGGAAGCTTCACAACATCGTTTCAGTTCCGTCTCAAAATGGATTTACACGCCACTGCTGTCACAGAACTTCACCAAATCAGACCAAAGAAGTGTGTTTTTGACGGAGCAGCCCCAGCGATAAAGGTCCTGCTTTGGAAGCAGCCGGTGAGTTAACTTAAACTGCTTCAAATGTCTGTGCTGTCGGCTACGGACGCATGAGTAAACATCAGTAAACGACACGATCGCGTGCTTCGTCATTCAAATGCTCTAACGGTTACTCCATTGTTGTTCTGTATAACGTTACAGTATTCTGACGTGCAAAACCGTTTTGCTTGCTACTTCTAAGGTCTAGTCGCATACAATAGTCCATAAACCGAATCATGTCCTCATACACTGCGAGTAAACACACAGAAATGTGGAGAGGCCATTAAATACAGTAACTTACATACCACAGAGACGGACGTCCTGATGTTGCCGTTTCTCCTGTTCAATTTATTTCTCCCTCAGATTTGATTCTGGATCATTATCTGTATTAGCTGAGATAGCGATGGGTTCCTCCACGCTTAAGACGTCACCGCTTTGCGCGCTTGTCATTCTTTAGCTCCGCCCACACGATACGCCTCCAGGCGCTCGGTTTTTTCCGGAAAGACTCGGTACAGCCTATATTTCTTTTATAAATATGATAAAACTAAAGACTTTTCGGAGATATGAAGGATGCAATACTACTCTATAGGTACTCAAGATTGACATGAGATTGACTGAAACTGAGTGTTTCACCCCCCCCTTTAAGGTTTCCCATATATTCTTTATATTTTATTTTATATAAATTACCAAATATTAAAAAAAAAGATTTAGTTTCAGTTAACAATGAAAATACTGTAAAAGAGCTGATATGGGACATGTAAATGAAGCAAAATCGTAGCCAATCAGAAAAGATTTGATGTTTAATACACAGCTATGAGCAGAGGGGTTGGGACCAATGAGATTTCATTGTAGGCATGAAATCACATTCACACCTTTGCTTATGAATATTAATTAGGTTAGCAAAAAAGAGGTAGGGACATGTTCTCCTCATAAATATAATGTCTACGGTTCTCAGGTCTGCAGCAGCAGGGTGTGCGTGTGTGGTAGGGAATCGGATGCGTGTACCTGTCTGTAGAGGCTCAGAGCCACAGGTTGGTTCCTCAACATCATGAAGAAGTCTCCTCTGTTCAGCTCATTCTTCAGGTACATGACCACTGTGTACACTAGCATCCAAGAAAACTTGTAGGTAGGTGAACCATTTCTATGTATCCATTAGTCTATTAAGAAAATGTGTATCTGTAACAGGGTGTGTGTTTCTAAGTTTTGGAAGTTTTACCGAGGTCTGTGTCTCCACTCTCAATGGCTTTGCTCAAAGCCAGAGGACTCTTCTTCATTTTTAACAACAGTGGGACCTGCTCACCAGAGCGAGGCTCAAACTCCAATAACTGAAAGAGAGAGACCAACACAAACTGACTGACAACCCATAATATCAGTTAATAATAATTCTATGGCCCCAAGTCTTTAGTAGCCCGTGGTCTGTGCGTGCATTTACCTTAATGGCGAGCTCTGTGCGTCCACTCTCATATGCTTTAGTGGCGATTTCAGAGTAGGAGATTCCTGCAGCATCAGCTAGCTTCACACTCACAGCTTTTGCTATGACTTCATCAGATTCCTCCTTCTGCTGCACCTACATAAAGGAAACAAACCTTTGAAGGTTCACTTAGGCACTTCACTTCTCACATGCTTCCTTTTGTTTATTGAGACCTCTCAGACCAGATGAAATGTAATACAAGTTTTAAAATAAAAAGTGCAAAAAAACACCCCATCTGCCCCTGCAAATGTGCTCTGGTTCTGTAAACAACAGCTGTGAAAAGCCTTGATGTGGTTTTTATAAAACTCATAATGAACGGGAGAAATCAACATTATAATGAATGTGGATTGTTATGCTAACCAATGCTACATTTATTTGATTAAAAATACAGTTAAAAACTGTTATATAGTGAAATTATCACAATTGAAATAGCAATTCTCTATTTAAAATGTAATGTTCCTGTGATGGCAATTTTCAGCAGCCATTAATCCAGTCTTCAGTGTTACATGATCCTTCAGAAATCACAATAATAAGAAATATTTCACAGTATTAATAATTTTGAAAGCAGCTTTATTTTTGTGGAAACTACAATACATTTTAAGATTCTTTGATGAATATAAAGTTCAAAAGAACAGCATTTATTTGAAATGGAAAACTTTTGTAAAAGTGTAAAAGTCTCCAGTCACTTTTGATAAATTTATATATAACTGAACACACAATCTTAAATGAGGTTTATATAAAATATTGAAATAATACAAAATCAAATTAAAATAAATTAAAATCTTAAATATATATTATGTAATATTATACCATAGTGATTGATTGTTGTTGTTCATAGTAATATTACAATACAAAAACTCAAATATTAACATTACATGAAATCTTCATAAATGCCTTTTACTCAGTCTTCAAAAATGATCTCTCATTTGCACACACATGTCAATTTAGTAAATGGTAAATGTTCTATGGTTGTCACGTTAACTCATAAACCAACCACTTACAGACATCTGGCATTTGTAGCTTTTAATAAATGCATTATTTGGCCAGTTTTTGCATACTTTCTTATTAGTGAGGATATTTGACCTTCAAAAGTATAATAAATAAGCACACACACACCTTGTAGCAGGCCCAGTGTTTGAGTACTCGGCTCACTCCCTGATATTCTGGAGTCTTTAGATAACGACAAACCTCAATAGCCAGCGGATAGAGTTTACGATAAACCAGTCTGAGACAGAGAAAGAGCCATGACTTAAGATGAATAATCTGCTTTGATAGATTCATTTGAAAACTTTACTTCCTTTGAAATGAGTAAATCACAAAACAGATCCCGGCAACGGAAACAGATAAAATCGCCTCACCTGTCGATGAGCACCTGTAGTGTCATCTGTTTGAACTGAGTGTGGGTAAGAGGAATGCCGATGGTATAGTCTCGAACTGCATTCAACACCCGCAGGTCTCTACACATGCTGACAAACTGCTCAGGAGGAAAATTGCTCAAGAAGCACTTCCCAAATGAAGCCGCCTGCAGGAAGAAGAAGAGAGAGGGAGATACATCATAAACCCATGTTTAGTGTCATTCCTTCTGTAAATGAAATGTCTCTCCACCCGTGACATTCAGCCTGTGTGGCTCACCCTCAGGAGTGTTTTCTGAGTCTCGGGTTCATGTTCATGTCCAGCTGCCTCCACACATTGCCTCACTGCCTCGCTCAGCAGACTCTGCTCTTTAATCTCTCTCAGATACTCATCTGCCTTCTGACTCTCTTTCTGCAAATATTTTCACACACAAAAGCCATCATTAGACACAATATACCTGAGTAATAAGCTTTCAACATTGAAATGTTTTTATGTTGGCAAAAAATGAAACATCTTGTCCTAACAGATTATTCATCTATTATGTATTAGGAAACTTTGAACTGTGAAGACTCAAGTTTTAATAATGTGTATCCAACATAGTCTTACCTCATATTCTTTATGCGCCTCCAGCAGTAATGCTCCAGGAGCCATCGAGGCAATTTTAAAGATTTCTTCGCACGCACCTGCAGAGAATCATGGGAAAATCAAATCACTTGTGGGCTTGTGGGGCGTAGAACCTTGCACCATTAACTATACAAAACCAATCAAATTTTGAGGTCAGTAAGATTTGTTACTGAAAGAAAATAATAATACTTTTAACTTTATATTCACCAAAATAACCCTGAAAAGATGTATTGTGGTTTCCTCAAAATTATTAAGCAGCATATTTCAACATTGGGAAAACATAAGGAATGTTTCTTGAGCACCCAATCACTATATTATAATGATTTCTGAAGAATCATGTGACACTGAAAACTGGAGAAAAAAAGTTCAACTTTGCATATATGGAAAAAAAATTATAATACTGTTCAAATGTTAGGGCTCAGTAAGTGTTTTTTTCTAACCTGGAACCTCTTGCAAAAGCTCATGGTGTGTTCCACTGATGATCCGGACCCCGTCCAGTTCTGGCACCAGAATCGATTCATCATCCAGGTGGTACTTAATTGTTTCTTTACACTCTCCCACCACTAGGAGAAGCCCATCCCACATGACCACAGCCGATGGCTGCTGACTCTTGGGCCTGCGACACCTGCAAGAAAAAAAAACATTACAAACTTGTCTATAAACTAATTGGGAGTGAAAACAGCATAAACAGAATATACATAAATTATGCAAAGTGAAATGATCTTGTACCAGGCCATCTGTTTAGGGGGAGTTTTGATTTTGGTGTCCACCTCGCTGAGTTTCTCCTGCACAAGACAACATTCCTCACATGATAATGCTTTGTTGTGCAAAAGTATTAAAGGGATAGTTCACCTAAAATAAAAATTTAATGTTTATCTGCTTACCCCCAGGGCATCCAAGATATAAGTGACTTTGTTTCTTTAGTAGAACACAAATGAAGATTTTTAACTCTAACCGTTGCAGTCTGTCAGTCATATAATGCATGTGAATGGCAGCAAAATCTATGAGACCAAAACCAACATTCAACGCGCGATCACTTCCAGTGAGTGAGGTCAATGTTCACATGAGAGATCACTTCTGGCGCTTGCGTAAACTACGCCGGATCATGTACATTGATCTCACTCTTCGAAAGTTATCGCGTGCTGAAGGCTGTTAGACATAGTGGTGTATTAGAGGTAAATAATTATATAAATACTGTTTGTTTTCTTGCACAAACCAATCGTTTCATGTCTTAAGACATCAATGTGTTGCCACGAGCTGCAGTGTTTGATATGGATTTGTCTGTGAATGTTTTTTTCCCCCCTCTCATAGATTTTGCTGCCATTAAAATGCATTATACGACGGACAGACTGAAACGGTTGGAGTAAAAAATCTTTAAAAAAATCTTAATTTGTGTTCTACTGAAGAAACCAACTAACCTACAGTGGGTACGAAAAGACCCCCTCAAATTTTTCAATTTGTTATATTGCAGCCATTTGCTAAAATCATTTAAGTTAACTTTTTTCTCATTTATGTACACACAGCAGCACCCTATATTGACAGAAAAACAATTGTTGACATTTTTGCAGATTTATGAAAAAAGAAAAACTGAAATATCACATGATTCTAAGTATTCAGACCCTTTGCTGTGACACTCATATATTTAACTAAGGTGCTGTCTATTTCTTCTGATCATCCTTGAGATGGTTCTACACTTTCATTTGAGTCCAGCTGTGTTTGATTATACTGATTGGACTTAAATAGGAAAGCCACACACCTGTCTATATAAGACCTTACAGCTCACAGTGCATGTGAGAGCAAATGAGAATCATGAGGTCAAATGAACAGCCTGAAGAGCTCAGAGACAGAATTGTGGCAAGGCACAGATCTGGCCAAGGTTACAAAAACATTTCTGCTGAACTTAAGGTTCCTAAGAGCACAGTGGCCTCCATAATCCTTAAATGGAAAACTTTTGGGACGACCAGAACCCTTCCTAGAGCTGGTCGTCTGGCCAAACTGAGCTATCAGGGGAGAAGAACCTTGGTGAGAGGTAAAAAAGAACCCAAAGATCACTGTGGCTGAGCTCTAGAGATGTAGTCGGAGAAACTAAAAAATAGGATAAAGTTGTAGAAAGTCAACCATCACTGCAGCCCTCCACCAGTAGGGGCTTTATGGCCTGCATGGAGTTTGCTAAAAAAAAAAAACACCTGAAGGACTCCAAGATGGTGAGAAATAAGATTGTCTGGTCTGATGAGACCAAGATAGAACTTTTGGACTTAATTCTAAGCAGTATGTGTGGAGAAAAATATCACCTGTCCAATACAGTCCCAACAGTGAAGCATGGTGGTGGCAGCATCATGCTGTGGGGGTGTTTTTCAGCTGCAGGGACCGGATGACTGGTTGCAATCGGGAGAAAGATGAATGCGGCCAGGACGAAAACCTTCTCCAGAGTGCTCAAGACCTCAGACTGGGCTGAAAGTTCACCTTCCAACAAGACAATGACCCTAAGCACACAGCTAAAATAACAAAGGAGTGGCCTCACAACAACTCTATGACTGTTCTTGAATGGCCGAGCCAGAACCCTGACTTAAACCCGTGCTGCGTTCCAGTTCATTTTTATTATCCCCTTCACTCGCAAACTTCCCTCCGTCTCGTTCACTCGGATGTGCGTCATGCCTACGTTGCATGAGTGCCCACTACTGGCGGAAACTTTGCAAATGGACTGAACTGGAACGCCCTAAGCCCTTGATCACTTGGAATCCATTATGGAGTTGATATATTATTTATTTTTTACCTTTACGAAATTGTTTAATGCAGCATTCTATATGTATATGGATGTGTTTGGGTTGTTTTAAATGTTTTTAAAAATAGTTATAGTTGTTTGTGGTGGGGTAAATTAAACGTGATATGTGGTGACGTCACAATCGCGTTGCATTGTGGTATATGAAGCTGTCTGAAGTGTACATATGAAGTAGACTCGCTCACTCGGTCAAAATCGAGGGAGCAAGGGTCTGTCCATACAAACTTCCCTTGTCCACTTCACGAAGTGGAACGCACTTCAAAATGGCGGCAGGGATTCCCCCAAGGGGAAGTGCTTAGGGAAGTTTGCAAGTGCGTGTCTTAAAGTGGAGTGGAACGCAGCCCCGATTGAGCATCTCTGGAGAGACCTGAAAATGGCTGTCAACCAACATTTACCATGCAACCTGACAGAACTGGAGAGGATCTGCAAAGAGGAATGGCAGAGGATCCCCAAATCCAGGTGTGAAAAACTGTTGCATCTTTCACAAAAAGACTTGGCTGTATTAGATCAAAAGGATGCTTCAACTAAATACTGAGCAAAGGGTCTGAATACATAGGGCCATTTGATATTTCAGTTTTTCATTTTTAATAAATCTGCAAAAATGTCAACAGTTCTGTGTTTTTTCTGTCAATATGAGGTGCTGTGTGTACATTAATGAGACAAATTTACTTAAATGATTTTAGCAAATTGATGCCCTGGGGGTAAGCAGATGAACATAACATTTTCATTTTTGGGTAAACTATCCCTTTAATACTGTAATTAACACTTACAACAACCTCATTGCTCAACTTAAGTGAACAGCGTAATGAACTGAATGAAAAACAATTGCTTAGACAAGTTGTTACAATTGTGATCGGAATATATCGATTAATAAAATACATTGAATATATTGCTTAAACTAGATTATGTTGCTGGATTTAACGTACCTTTAGGTTGGACGTGCCCATCCACACATGGCCAGAGTCAGTGAGGAGTGCCAGATACTTATAACTGAATGAGACACATATGTGAACTATACTGGATGCTTCTGGAGAGAGACCTGGAGGAGTCTGACACACACACATACACACAAACAAATACAAACATTATTTAGCAAATGCTTTCTAATCCACATTGGCTGTTTTCACACTTATTTTGAATGCTTGATCCGAACCGGAGTCCGATTCCACACTTGCATTTTTGTCATGCCACCATAAATTACTAGTTTATCTATAAAGAGTTTTAAACCTTTGACTAAACTAGCCAGCTCCAATGTTTTCAAAATGTTTTTAAAAGACAAAGTCTCTTATGCTAATCTGCATTTATTTAATCAAAAATACAGTTAAAACTGTAATTCTGTGATATATTATTACAATTTAAAATAACTGCTTTCTATTCAAATATATTTCAAAATGTAATTTATTCTTGTGATGCAAAGCTGAACTTTCAATACCACTACTCCAGTCTGCAGTATCACATGATCCTTCATGTGATGATATGCTGATTTGGTGTTCAAGAACCATCTTAATATTATCGATGTTGGAAACAATTGTGCTCTTTAGTATTTTGTGAAAATCTAGATTTTCTATTCTTTGATGAATAGAAAGTTTAAAAGCTCATAAGCATCATTTCTTAGAAGTAGAAATCTTTTGTAACATTATAAATGTCTTTACTTGTCAATTTCTTTACTAGAAAATTATGTAGGGATTCGAGGAAATTACCTGAAATGGATTAGGTCTTAATTTGAAAACAGAACTTTTTCGGTTCAGACGGGGGAATTTACATCTACTTCAGCACTGCTATCATGCGGTATTCTGCAAGGACCCGTTTTAGCACCAGTATTTTTTTCACTGTATATGCTTCCGTGAGGTCAAATCACGAGGAACTACGGTATTTCTTTTCATTGTTATGCAGACGACACCCAGCTGTACCTTCCGTTAAAGCCTACTGTCTCTTTGGCTGAGTGTTATGACGAGATTAAGCTGTGGATGTCCACACATTTTTTTATGTTTAAATGAAACAAAAACAGAATTGGTTTTATTTGGCCCTTCCGAGTCCTTTGATACATCCAAAATTGACTTAGGTGCACTTTCACCTTTTCGGATAGCCTAGAAATCTAGACGCACCCTAGCGGCAGCAAATCTAATCTGCCCGCGAGTGTTGTCTAGCAACTCTAAATACCCTTCTGAGCTGTATTCGCCTAACTCTTGTCGGGCCAATCACATCGTGTATAGATTCGGTGGGCGGGGCCATAATGACGACGGCCGAGTTGCGTTTGCGTGCTTTTACTAAACACAGAAACTGGCGAACGGCGGTCTTTCGAATCAGCTTTGACTGCGACCCTGGAAGACTTGGAGTTAAGCTTTTCTCTGAGAAAAGAACAAAGAACGGCACTGAAGTCATTCTTAAAAAGGGAAGATGTGTTCGGAGTTTAGCCGACCAGATACGGCGAATGTTTAATCAACAAGCTCTGCTTCACCTTCGTTGCTCTGGTTGGTTGTAGCGCTATCCTATCGCGTGCAGAGGGAGTTTGAAAGACAACCGTTTATCCGCCCCTCGGATTGAGCCCTGTCAATGGTAAGTTTCCAGACCAAACATCTTGATGTGGGTCTGGCTTGTCAGGCTACTTTTCAGATGCATCAGGTTAAAAATTTAGGTATAATTTGTGACAGTGCATTAAAATGTGAAAAACAGATAAACGAAGTCGTTAAAACTAGTTTCTTTTTTTTAAGACTAATCGCTAAAATAAAGTCCTTTGTGTCACAGAAGGACCTGGAAAGGATAATCTATGCTTTTATTTTCTCGCGATTAGACTATGGTAATGCACGATATTATGGTTTTCAACAAAAAAGTTTAGACAGATTACAGTTGGTTCAAAACGCAGCCGCAAGACTTCTGACAGGTACTCAGAAAAATGAGCATATCACCCCTGTAATAAGAGAATTACATTGGCTGCCAGTTTCCTATCGGATTAATTTTAAGCTTTTATTATTTTTTTTAAAGCTTTTTTAAAGAGATCGTTACGTCATTAAATCTCTTAGAGGTCCTGCGGACGTACCGGAAAATGAGGGGAGACCGCTCTTTTGCCGCTGTTGGTCCTAGGCTGTGGAATGGGTTACCTCATTATATCCGGAAGTGCTCCGATCTTAGGGAGTTTAAAGGACAGTTGAAATCATATTTTTTTGCTTTGGCATTCGATCATACATGAGTGTGTGCTAGTGGTGTCTATGCTTTGTCTTATGGGCTTTTCTATGTTATTTTATTCTTATTTTTGATTTATGGTGGTGTAATGAAATTGAAGTTGGATGTGATTGTATAATTATGTAGTATTTGGCCCTTGTACAGCACTGTGGTCAACTTTTGTTGTATTAGTATGTGCTTTATAAATAAATTGAACATTGAACATTTACTTTCACTTTTGATCAATTTCATGCATCTTTGCTGAATAAACGTCATTTCTTTAGAAACCCCAAACTTTTGTACCGTACTGTATATAAAACACAATACGTTTAAAATTGAATGCAAAGTGAAATCACACTGACATTTCAGAAGACAGCTGTCTCCTCTATTCTTACAGTGAGTGAGAAAAGTTTTGTCTAAAAGTGAAGATTCATTCAAGAGACTGATTCAATCTAAAAAAATCTGTGTAGTCTGATTGTGTGCGGGTGTTCTTTACCACAAGTGTGCAGGCTGTATTGTCTAAAATGAACAGTTGTGATTCGTTGGCCACCAGCACTTTACATTGCCTGTCCTGAGTCAGGACTGCCCAGCATGAGGGCGCCCCCTGTAGACCTGAAATAAAATATCATTAAATTAGAAAAAAATCTGAGTTAGAACCTCAACTCACTTACAGAACCATAAGGAATTATGGAATTCTTATAGTAGCACAAGGAAGGCATTTTTACCTGGAACTTCAGGTAACCGCCTCAGTTTTATGTCGTCAATGTTTGTGGCCAAAGTGAATCGCAAGGCACCAGTCAATATGGCAACTCCTGTCCCATATGGCGAATGGAAAATCTTGGTGTCCAGCACTTGACTCTGAGAAACTTCCTGTAAGAGTATCAATGCTATGGCTCAGTCATAAATCAACACTGATTTAAAGAAGCAATGCTTTAATAGTATAGAATTTATTTGAAACCATGGTCATTCTCACATTGCCCATGCTGAAGTGTCTCTTAAAGCCACCAAAGAGATCATAGACAAGCACAGTGCCATCCTCCTGAACACACAGTAGGTCCTCAGTCACTGTCCAACCCAACTGCTTCACCACACCACTCTTCCACTAGACAGAGAGAGAGAGAGAGAGAGAGAGAGAGAGAGAGAGAGAGAGAGAGAGAGAGAGAGAGAGAGAGAGAGAGAGAGAGAGAGAGAGAGGTTACTATACAGCATTTCTGTTTACAAAAGCATTCAAACAGAGCAGTATTTTTTGGTACCTCATAGTCAATGCAAGGGCTGCATGATTTAAAAAAAACAAAAAAACAAATCGAACTTAGTTTTCTAATAAAAACAAATTGCAATTCAAAATGTGAGTTTAAAATGATCCAGGTTGGCTGTGATTGTTTTTCTTTTTTAGTGCTGCACAAAAATTGTTGATAATAAATAAAATATAAAAATGAATAAGTAAAAACGAAATAAAAATATGACCAATATTTTACTGTAAACACTTTACAATACGTTTTTATTAGCTAGTTAAATACATTAGTTAACTACTTTAATTAACATGAACTAAGAATGCAAGCTTTTATGAATCTTGGTTAATGTTAATTTCAACATTAGTTGAACTAATACATTATGGAAATGTTGTATTCGTTAACATTAGTTAATGGACTGTGAAATAACATGAATAAACAATAAAAAATGGGATTTTTAACTAACATTAATAAATACTGTAACAAACGTATTGCTCATTGTTAGTTCATATTAATACATTAACAGTTTAACAAATGAGACCTTATTGTAAAGTATTACCAAAAATATATATTTAAAGGGTTACTTCAGCGATTAGCATATGGCTTTGTATCAGTAGAAACCCTGGAGTATATTCAAATGATTGTGCTTTCCCCCCTCATATCCCTCTGAGAAAAGAGATTTAAGCATTTTATCTCTGGAAAAATTCCTCCTGTGACGCAAATTGACGATATTTGCATCATAGGAGGAATGTTTGGCCAAAGGCTAAAAACTACAGCCAGCAGAGGGAGCCATTTCCACATGTTTTGAACCCGCGCATGGGGGATGGGAGATTACACCCAGAGCTCAGCTCAGCTACAGGCACTTATTTAAACGGAGCTATGGTGAGCAATGCAAGTCTTTTAACTTCTCATATTAAATTCTATGAAAGTTAAGCTTGCAAAGGCATGGATAGAAACGTGCCAGACTGAACTCGGGTTGCGAATGAATGCCGCGAGTGTAGACACGATTACCTCAGCTCTCATCACGAGCTCATTTATCTGACTCCTGCGGGGGGGGGGGGGGGGGGGGGGGGGGGGGGGGGGGCTAATGGGGCTTAATGGGTCCTGCACACTGTGCGATTTTTCAAAATCCTTTGCGAATGTCCCTTGTCAGACTGTACGAACATGATCGCCATGTCACACTGTAAGATCTCAGTTGACATTAATGTCAGACTGCACGATAGTGAAGGCGCGCTAAAAACGGACGCGCGCAAGAAAACTCACCCGGAGTTCATATCATCAATGAATGACGCGTTCGGTGATGGTGGGCTGCATTACACGCGGGACTGAAATGCTGGCTACAAACAAATCTCTAGCTCTCGTTTTGGGTATAGTTTGTCTTGAAAAACGGAGATATTTGACTGTCGTCGTAGGAGAAGTCACACTGCAGGATTCTGTGCCAAATCTTCTGACACTGCCAGAATTTCGTCTGAGGTCAAATTTGATCGCAGCGCTCATTAATCGGCTGCCGGTGAACATGTCAAACTAACGACCAAAGACGTCAGATTTTAGCCTAGGATCAGAGGAATCTTTTAGGATTTGCTAAATTTGTCCCAGACGGCCAAATCATGGCCAAAATCGCACAGTGTGCACCCGGCTTAAGCCCCGAATGTTTTTCAAAAGCCCAGAATCTTTTAGTAAAAATAAAAAAAATAAAAATTCATTTTGTTTCATTTCCTCTCAGTCTTTCAGACTGGAGCGGCAAAAAATGAAACAAAAGCTCCTTTACCGTGTGTGTGGTGGTCGGCAACGCGTCGCACACATAGACTGTCGCAAAATCCCCAGCTTGTTTGCCAATGCCAACTGCCAATAAAAACTAACGAAGAAGAATATACATCTTCTTCTTCGTCGTTGTCATCAGGGATTGGCGGGCTTTTGTATTTCACCGGCGTCGTAGTGAACTATAGTTAACATGGACACATTTTTTTAAAAAGGAACACTAAACCTCACCGGCCAGAGAGAGATTCTGCGTCAGACGAGCGTGTTACAGGTTTGTGAATTCGCTGTTGTAACACTTGAGTTAAATGAGTGTACTGCTGGCTAGCTAGAGTTACGTTGAAGATTAACGTTAGGTTTTACTTATTAAGGCGAGACACGACAGGTGAAAACAAAGTCAATTTTGAGATTTTGGGCCAGTTTACTCCCTTAACATGTAAGCTTTCATGTCACAATAAAAAAAAGGCAACATTACACATTTAAGGGTGTTATTTCATTATATTTTGTCACCGTGCGCCTTTAGATTTCTACCTGAAATCATCCAAAGTTTTTCTAACGCGAGCTCCCGTGCCGTCTCCATTCACAGAAACGTCATGCCTGGTATCATTATAAAGCTCTGTCTCACACACAACGCTGTCTAATCCAAATATGGGCATTTCCTTTGTAGAACTAACCAACCGCGAAAGTTTGCAGCCGAAAACAACATCTGATTGGTCATGGATTCTGATGTATCAAATCTGTCAGCTAAGCACAAAGTAAACCAAACTGAACTTTAAAGATTAGTAATGATGTTTACACCAAATTCCAATGTCACCTATGCAGGCTAACTTAAAAATAGTCAGATAATGGTTGCCTTTTTTATTTGCCAGGGGTTAAAATGAGTCATCCTTAACATGTTTGGTGTTTTGGATTCACTACAGCTGGAGAACAGTTAAATACCAAACAGGTTGTAGGCTCTACTGGGTGAATCGTTTTTTTTTTTTTTTTTTTTACTAACTTATTTTCCCAGATAGTATATAGATTTTTCGGCATTCTATTATCTCAAACAGCCTGAAAAATAGTGCATTTAGCTGATGTAAATGGAAAAAAATCTCCCCGGGGGAGTATACCCCCGGACCCCCCTAGGTTTGGGCTAAGCCCCGTATGTTTACATTGTCTGACTCCGCCCCTGCCTGCAGTTAGTGCTCAGTGCTGTGATACTCGCGCGGTGACTCACTCATTATATTGAACAGACACTTTCAGTTTTTAATTGTAGTGTCTTCTCCAACTCAGTCACAGTAATCCAGTAGGTGGCTTTGGTAATGGCCTCACAGGGCAGCGAAGCATTCTGGGAATTGTAGTTTTTCATCCCCATGAGAAAAAAATACATTTTCTGTCTTTTCTCAGTCTAGAAGGCACCAATAATAATAAATGATGATAATAATAGCAATAAAACTGTACAATTATTTTGTTGATAAGAGCTTCTCATTACGTTTTTCCTAACACCAACTGAATGGAAACAAGACTTAGTGTACAGAATATGTTGGTAAACATGTGAAAAACAGTTAACTACTATACATTTTCCAATCAAATTCTAACAAATGAAAACTATCATTATTGCAGTATTATTACAGCATGTTGCATTCCCAAAAGCACACTAAAGCGCCTCAAACTCAGAGCACACGCAGAGATGGAGTTCATGTGGAGCAGCATTTCACGAGTTCACACTTACAAATAAGTCAGAGAATAAACGGTATGCATATTTGGCGTGCTGTCCAAGGAGAGGGCTCCGAGCTCGGTATTTGGCTTGAACCCAGAGTGCTCTCCCCGTATCTCTGGTTAGGAAAGTTAACCAGGTGCGTGTGAGGTAGACGGGGTGGTGGAGGGATGCTGCAAACTTTTTCGAGGAACATTGGTGAGTTACTGGATATTTATGTGATCCTCCACTTGAGCTGATTGGTAGACATGTTGATAACTGATTGTTGACCGCTGGTTAGAATGACATCATGATTGGGTAGATCATTTAAACGTGCTCCTCCCGAAATAATTTTTTTAAGAAACATAATTTAATGCAAACTGAGCCGGTCTGAGATGTTGCAAATACTGGCGAATACTTACGTGCAAGAACACAGTGCCATACTTCACTCCAAAACACGCAGCGCATAAAATGTGTATTCTAATAAGTTGCAGCCTTCGCAATTTGAATCGCACAAAACCACATCATGAGTTGTGTTTTATTTTGATTAATCATGCAGCCCCTGTGTGCCACTGTGTGTTCTTACTGGAAAACTGGCCAGAGGCAGTCCTGAGGAAGAGTAGATCTCTAACTGAGGTCTGGCACTGGGAGAGCGGCGGATGCGCCCCTTCAGGAGAGCTGATAGAGAAAGAAATGTCATTCTCTTTGAACTCCATAAAACAACTGAGATATAATCTTACTCAGTAACATTCAGCTGGGCTGATCTCACCCAAACCTTACCGATGGGACCCCCATATGGAGCTGCAGCAGCTAGACACTCTCTCAGACCATCTTTCAGATTCCAGCCCATCTCATACAATTCTATCTTTCTGTTTCAGAAAAAAGAAAAGAAAAAAAGAACAAAGAAGAGGCAGAAGAAAGGGGTTAAAAATGAAAGCATAATAGCAACTGGTATGGCTGATTTGCTGGACAACACAGGCTAATAGCTTTGCCTAAACTGTAGAAGACATTTGTATTTTATATATTTAGGGGATACGAATGACAAATGTCTGGGTTTTTGGTTGACATTAAAGTTCAAAAACATGTAAGTTCAAAAACAGGTATATTATTTTGTAATCAACTGAATGTGTTTTTTATTTACTTTTTACATTGCTTCTTATATATATAAATCTCTAAGAAATGTCTTCATGTGCTATACGAAATGTCCTACTTCCCACTTCTGAAGCCCACTTGGCCTCAAACTATAATGTCACTACTGCAGTATTAATAATAGCACAAATATGTAATAAAAACAAATATTATGATATTATAATAAAGAACTCAAAAGAACTAAAAGTTTCACCCATGTTCACATAAACTGAGTAATAAATCAGTAAATAAACCATTAAATAAAAGTAAATAATAAGATAAGATCTTTATTAATAAAATAGTTGAGTACAAATGTGTGAAGTCTGTATTTAGTGGAAGTACTGGTTCGGCAAATTTAAATGTGCAGTATACTGGTGTACATTTAAAAAATAAACTTTTTACAAACCTATATGTATTTTTACACAACACATTTAATATATCCTCGTTGCAGAAGTCAGGTCATTTGCATGAAAAAAAATATTTGTAAATGAAAAGCATTATTTTTGACTGCAGTTGTCTTGCCTTCCTTTTCTTGATGAAATATGAATACAATAATTTTACCATGGTCAGACCAATGTGATTAGATTATATAAAGTAAGACTATATAGAATGGTTAGAATACATAAACAAACTAAAGTTGTTTGTCGATAACAGTAGCTTAAACACATTTCGAAGAAACATTCGGTTGTGCTGCTAACTCATTCACTGCCACTCATGACAGCTGTCACATGACCCAACAACTCATGACAACAAACATCCCGTTTAAAAGCTCCACCGAAGCGAAATGAGCAGGTTGAGCATTTGTGCAGTGTAATGCTTTCATACACTCATATTCTTCACCATTTAATAAGCAGAATGATTAAGCTGTTCTGTTATTTACCTGTAAAAAGCCTCGCCCAAAGGATTCCAGTTCGCTGTAACAAACGCCATGACCTCTTCTGGTGAAACCTAGCAATACTTTAAGTTTATGATAAATATCTCTGTTAACGCTGCATTATGATAAATTATTTTAAAGGTGTTGTTTTACTTCATTCTCCCTCGACCATCTCTTCCCATCATCTTCTTCGGTCTCTGTGATGACGTTGATCAGAGACCAACGTCTGTGTTTAGCGCCTTCTAGTGTTTGGAAGTGGCACTACAATAACAGTGTTCAGTAAAGGCGATGCGGTCTCTAATTGCTTCTTTATTTTAGTTTATTATATTATTTTATTATATAATGTATTATTTTAAGTGGCGACAGGTTCCCTGTGCTGCTTTTTATGCACACATTATTATCCATACTGCGGCCGAAACGCGTAGACTGCGTTGTCACGTGGCATCTGTTACTTTTTTCAGAGGTGTTACCGCCTTGACGTTTCTAGAGTAACGTTACACGCTTTATAGATCAGTTACAAGCTATTAGAAAAAGCCCGAAAGCCCACGCACCTCCGGACTCCGGAGGAAGACAACTTTCTTCAACAACAATTCGCCGAGCAATGAATAATAAGGACTTACCACATGGTGTCGCTGCTCCTCCACATGTCACGTCTATCCAGCTGCACCACACCTGATATGAGCACCTGTTGTGTCGTTTGATCCAGGAATGGACAGAAGAATTGCGCAGGTGGGTTGGCTTTTAAAACGTACATAACTTTAGGAACCAGTCTGGGCTTAGCTGTTTGTGTGTGTGTGTGTGTGTGTGTGTGTGTGTGTGTGTGTGTGTGTGTGTGTGTGTGTGTGTGTGTGTGTTTTTGTGTGTTTGTCTTTGCATTGAATGGATCTTTTCGAAATGTAGCCCCATTCAGCTAGAATGTAGCAGGCTGTAATCATTAGGACTTTTGTGGTGGGAGATAACACGCCGCTGTTGAGCATCTCAAAATCGCATTATTGTTAATATTACAAAGGCAGTCTTGCTATAATTATACTCTTGTCTCGTGAGGTTGAGGGTTGACTATATACCTGTCAATCAAAGGAGACCACTGGGAGTCAGTTTTTCATCAACGAGCACAAAACAAATTAGCTGAAGGATACATCATTTTATTAACAACAATACATACGTATAATAATGTTTAATTTATTTATGTTTATTTTAAATATAGATCCTGCTATCATTTTTATTAGTAGTATTTTTGGTAACACTTTACAATAAAGGTGCACTAATATGCATTAATTCATGCTAAACTAATGCACAGATACTCATGAGTTAATGTATTATTAATGGTGAACTAACCCATTTATTAATGATTAATTAAATATTAAATATATCACAATGTATTCATTCCTTAATAACATATTATATTAACTAATAATGTAAATTAATGTGTTAATTACCACAAGGGGTCAAAGCCATGCATTTCAACTTCCAGTTGTCTGCTTTAATTAATCATTAGCTGATGATTTTTAAAGGTATCATTATGTTATGACTTTACTTGTTGGGGCACATGACTATTAACTAATTTAAAATTAATTTAAAACCCATAACCACAATTACATATTTACTTAATCAATTAGTTAATAGTCATGTGCCCCAACAAGTAAAGTCATAACATAATGATACCTTTATAACTCATTAGCTAATGATTAATTAAAGCAGAAAACTGGAAGTTGAAATGCATGGCTTTGACCCGTTGTGGTAATTAACACATTAATTTACATTATTAGTTATTATAATATTTTAAGGAATTAATACACCATGATAAATTTAACTAATTACCATGTAATGATTACTTAATCTATTAATCATGTAGAATCTTCATTAGTTGCTGATGCAGTAATCATTAATAAATGGGTTTGTTCACCATTAGTAATACATTAACTCATGATTATCTGCATAAATTAAGCATGAATTAATGCATATTAGTGCACCTGTATTGTAAAATGTTACCATATTTTTTATTTAATAGTTATACCTTATTGTTCATTCTAGGATATATATGTGTGGGGACTCAAAAACAATACAAAAAATATCTGTGACTGTGAGTCATACTTTAAAATTAGCCACATTACAAACGCAGTACTAATGAAAGAAGACATGACAAAAGAAGATTTTTGAGAGGAGGAGGGCTGGGTCTAGGGAGGAAAATAAATAAATTGCATGGGCGTAGATTACGCGGGGGACGCGGGGGACGTGTCCCCCTCACTTTTAATAAAATGTATTTTCGTCCCCCGCACTTTTACTGGGTCTCACCGATCCTAGTCGACCCGCTCCGAGCGGGATTCGAACCTGCGCGAGGGCGGGCAAGTTAACAGGGACGCTAAAAAACAGCTTTCTCTAATCTCGGTTGAGAGCGCGCTTCTTGAGGTCACGGGCAAATGTATTTACATAGAAACCAAAGTGAATACATCAAGATTTAAATTCAGAGACAAAAAATTATCTATGCAGGACCTGTAATTTTATTCGAATCTAAATATGAGGAGGGCGCGCTCTCACAGAAAGTCCAAAAGCGGATTCGTAGAGGTAATAGCCTACCTCTGGAGCTGTAGCTGAGCTGAAGGAAAATAATCGTTATGATGATGAAACGTGACGACGACAATCAGACGATTGCGACAATATATGCTTTATGTGTGTTTTTCAAGTCATCTCAATGTAGGCTATTTATTGGCAATAAAGTAGGCTATATGAATAATGCAGCTTTTAATGTTTAGTATCTTCTGCTCACCAAGGCTGCATTTATGTAATCTAAAATAGTTAAAACAGTACTATTTTGAAATATTATTACAAATTAAAACGTACTCGGTTACTTTCGTAACCTCGGTTCCCTGAGAGAGAGGAACGAGTATTACGTATGGGGAAAACTCCTTTTCTCGAGAATATGAAGCAAAACTTTAATAAAGGTATCCATGTAAAGCGCAGTGCCGCTGAACGGCCATAACTCAGCGCGAGGAGCGCTCTGATTGGCCGGGCCACGGCAACTGCATGAACCTATGGTGAGGCGGCTGAGAGGAACGAGCCAATGGGGGGCGTTCCAGAAGCCCGCCGAAAAAAGGTGCTTATATTTGCATACAGGAGGCTATATAAAGCCCTGATTTCGCCATAGGTGTCAGGTTTTTAGATCGACTGAAGCGATACCTGAGAAGCATAAACACGGCACGGAACGTAATACTCGTTCCTCTCTCTCAGGGAACCGAGGTTACGAAAGTAACCGAGTACGTTCCCTTTCGAGAGAGGTTCCTCGTATTACGTATGGGAACACAATGTAAAGCGCCGTGTGTGCTGACTGACCCAGTATACCCAAGCACATGTAAATAACCCCCGAGACACCGAAGAGGCGGCTATAAGGGGGGATGAAGAACCGGAAGAGTCGGTTCATTTGAACGGCTGATCGGACAGAGTCGGTTCATTTGAACGGCTGATCGGACATAGTCGGATCTTATGATAAATGAAAGTGCTTAAGGACTGAAGTGTACAGGCCAAAACTAAAGGCAATCTGTTTACCAGGGTCAAGATAGAGCCTAAATGGAGAGAAGCCCTGCTTGTAGAGCTGGAACCTCCAATTTATAGAATCTGATAAAAGTGGACGGAGAGGCCCAGCCTGCCGCCGCACAGATATCTTCCAAAGAAATGCCACACGACCAAGCCCAAGATGAGGCCATGCCTCTAGTGGAGTGGGCTTTAACGCCTATAGGGCAAGTCAGGTTTTTAGACTCATATGCCAGCGAGATAGCGTCCACTATCCAGTGTGAGAGTCTTTGCTTCGTGACAGCACAACCTTTAGTGCGGCCGCCGAAGCAGACAAACAGCTGGTCCGACTGCCTGAAGGGGGAGGAGCGCTCCAGATACAGTCTCAGAGCTCTGACCGGGCAGAGCAGATTCGCGTCCTGTTCACCCTGAGATACGGGTAAAGGAAGCAGAGTAATAACCTGTGCTCTAAAAGGGGTAGAAAGCACTTTGGGTATAAAACCATGTCTCGGTTTAAGAACAACTTTGGAGTTGTTGGGCCCGAACTCGAGACAGGACGGACTCACTGAGAGTGCGTGTAAGTCACTCACACGTTTAACCGAGGCCAGAGCCAGCAGAAACGCAGTTTTGAATGATAAAAGCTTTATGGTCGCGGTCTGGAGAGGCTCGAAGGGGGGACCCTTCATAGCGTCTAGAACCACCGCGAGGTCCCAAATAGGGACCGAAGGGGGGCGAGGGGGGTTCAATCTCCTGGCCCCTTTAAGAAAACGTACAATGAGCTCACTTTTCCCTAGTGAATGTCCCGCGACCTGAGCGTGGTTAGCTGCTATGGCGGCGACATAAACTTTGAGCGTGGAGGGGGAACGACCCGCGTCCAGTAGCTCTTGGAGAAAAGCGAGTACTTCTGTTATCTCGCATGAGCGTGCGTCGATATTTCGGACGGCACACCAGTTAGAAAACACTGACCACTTCAGAGTATAGAGCCGCCTCGTCGAGGGGGCTCTAGCTTCCGCTATGGTGTTCATAACTCTGTCAGAGAGGTTTCCCGATACCAGTTGATGGGCCATACGTGGAGGGCCCATAGTTCGGGACTGGGATGCCAGATCCCCCCCTTCGCCTGCGTGAGGAGGTCTTTCCTCAGCGGAATGGGCCATGGGGCTGTGTCTGACAGCTGGATCAGATCGGAGAACCACGTTCGGTTCCTCCAGAGCGGGGCTATTAAAAGCACCGCGGATGCTGTCTCCCTGATTTTCTTGATGGTTTGTGGTAGCATCGCGATCGGGGGGAAAGCATACAGCGGGAGACTGGGCCAGACATGGGCCAGGGCATCCCTGCGTTTGGAGAAAAATATTGGGCAGTGAGTGTTGTCTTCTGAGGCGAAGAGATCCACTTTCGCTCTGCCGAAGGTGTTCCAAATTAAGAGAACCGTTTGCGGGTGAAGAGACCATTCCCCTGGGGGAATGGTTCTCCTGGATAACATATCCGGACCCACATTCAGAATACCTGGCACGTGAGCCGCCCTCAGGGAGCTCAGGTTGTGCTCTGCCCATAAAAGGAGATGCTTCGCCATGCGGTGAAGGGAATATGATCTCAGGCCACCCTGGCGGTTTATGTACGCTACCACCGACATGTTGTCTGAACGAACCAAGACGTGGTGGTTCTTTATATGTGGAAGGAAAGCTCTCAGCGATAAGGCGACCGCTTTCATCTCTAGACAGTTTATGTGCAGCCGCTTCTCTGTTTCCGCCCACAGGCCAGAGACCGGCTTGCCCTCGTGTAGGGCTCCCCACCCCCGAGTGGAGGCATCTGTCGAGACCACTTTCAACTTCGTGACTGTGCCCATAAGCACGCCCCTCCGATACCACTCTGTCCTCGTCCACGGAGCCAAAGTTTTGACAACGCTGTGGCTCACTTTGACGGGAAAACGGCCCCATTTCCATGCATAAGGAGGGACACGGGCGCGTAGCCAACGCTGGAGGGGACGCATGTGTAGCAGTCCCAGCCTGAGCACTGACGATGCCGAGGCCATAAGGCCGAGCATTCTCTGAAAGTGTTTCAGGGGAACGCGAGTTCCGGCTTTGAATGAAGTCGCCATGTTCTGGACGGATAGCGCGCGCTGTGACGTCAGCCGCGCGTTCATGAGTCTCGAGTCTAGAACAAAGCCCAGAAAAGATATCTTTTGAGTGGGTGACATCGAGCTCTTGGCGATATTGATCCTGAGACCCAAACAGTCTAAATGGTTGAGGAGCCAGGATCTGTGTGTTAGTAGTTCTGCTCGGGACTGGGCTATCACTAGCCAGTCGTCGAGGTAGTTGAGCACCCGCATCCCTTTCAGCCTGAGCGGGGCTAATGCCGCGTCCATACATTTCGTAAACGTGCGGGGCGCCAGGGATAAGCCGAATGGCAGGACCGTGTACTGATAAGCCTGCCCCTCGAAGGCGAATCTCAAGAATGGCCTGTGGTGGGGGGCTACCTGCACATGAAAGTACGCATCTTTCAGATCTATCGTGAAAAACCAGTCCCCAGGGCGAATGTGCGCGAGGATCTGTTTCACCGTTAGCATTTTGAACGAGCGAGTCATTAGAGCTTTGTTCAAATGCCTTAGATCTAGGATGGGCCTGAGCTCTCCGTCCTTCTTCGGAACGAGAAAGTATCGGCTGTAGAAGCCCGACTCGCTTTTGGGAGGGGGAACGGGCTCCACCGCTCCCTTCTTTACCAGTTTCAAAATCTCGGTGCGAAGCACGTGACTGACGCTGCTTCTCACCGAGGTCTCGACCACGGCGCGAAAGCGCGGGGGCCTGCGAACGAACTGTAGCGAGTAGCCCCTTTTTACTATGTTCATAACCCAATTTGATACCCCGGGCATGGCTTGCCAGGCCTGAGCTCGACACGATAGCGGCTGGAGCCGGCGCGGATAAGGGTCGCCTACTAGAGGGAACTCGGTAGCGCTGCCATTTTGTGCTTGAGACATAGAGGGGGTAGTGCTTATGTGTGGCGGCGTGCACTGTGGAGTGGGCGCCGGGACATTTATAGCATGGGTGGGAGGGGTGAATGAGTGTAGGAGTGCAGACTGATGTGTGGGCACATTTACTACAGAGAAAAAGCTCTTTTTGAGATTTATTTGGGTCGCCGTGATAACGGCGTTTGTGTGCAGGCGAGTGCGTTTGACAACGGGCTCGTTGGCTGCTAAACTGAGGTCGGCAGTCACCTGGGTGCGGGGAACTGGGAGACCGGGAGGGAGAGATGGGGGTCCGGCCGAGGCGAGACCTGACCATCTCCTTTTTATCCCTGCGGCTAGGACGGCTTCGGAGGCTCGGGGTTCAACACAATCCTGGGTCGAGGTCCCCGGCGTTCAGGCCGACTGCTGCGGTTCGCGGAGCGGGAACGTTGGCGCGGTCCAGAAGAGGAGCGAGGCCGGGAAGGTGGCTCTGCCGGCTTAGCGGGTTGAGAAGGCGGGGGTCTACCTCGAGAGCGTCTCTGGCCTGAAGACGAGCTGGAGCGCTTAGGCAGGAAATGCCTCATAGCCTGCGAAGCCTTCTGCGCTTCGGTGAAGCGCTCCGCGAAACCCACGACTGACGGGCCGAAGAGACCGGTAGTGGAGATGGGGGCGTCCAAAAAGGAGGCTTTGTCCGCGTCCTTCATCTCGGTCAAATTCAGCCAAAGGTGCCTCTCTAAGACCGTCAGGTTAGCCATATTTTTCCCGATGGCTTGTGCAGTGGCTTTAATGGCGCGAAGGGCCAAGTCCGTCGCGCTGCGGAGGTCCTTCAAAACATCGGAGTCGGGGACAGACTCATCCAAGGAGCGGAGAAGTCTGGCCTGGAACACCTGAAGGATAGCCATGGTGTGAAGGGCCGCGGAAGCCTGGCCAGCGGAGGCATATGCCCGGCCAGCGAGAGCAGAAGTGGTGCGGCAGGGCTTGGACGGGTGCTGAGCCCTGGACTGCCATCCTCTGGAGGAGGAGGGCGGGCAGAGGTGCGCGGCGACAGCCTCCTCGAGGGGTGGAAGAGACTCATAGCCTTTTTCCTTAGCGCCGTCGACAACGGAGAGCGCTGGGGAAAAAGCGGATCTGGCGCGAGCAGAGTAGGGCGACTTCCACGACTTCGTAAGCTCGTCGTGTACCTCAGGGAAGAAAGGCGCGGGCTTCTGAGGAGAAGAGAGGCGGCGGCTTTCCAGGAACCACTCGTCCAGTCTGCTGCGTGTTGGCTCATCGGGCTGGGACCACTCGAGCCCGAGGTCTTCCACGGCCCTGGAGAGCACGCGGATGAGTTCCGCGTCGACGTTAGTTTTGGCGCTCGTGGCGGTCTGCGTCGAAGCGGGGGGCTCCGAGACAGAAGATGACCACTCGCTACCAGAAGCGGCTGTGGAGAGGCTGTCCTCATCATCCTCTGGCGGCGGGCCACCGAAGGAAACCGAACAGGCCGCTGCATGAGAGGGACGCTGTTCCTCCTGGGTGAAGGTGACCGGCGATGGCGAGGCACGCGGGGAGTCATCCGGCGTGCAGTCGCCAGACCGTTCCGGCAGCCTCTGGTCGCGGCGTTTCTTGCGGCGCGGCCCAGCGGCAGGAGGAGGGACCTGGTCGAAGGTGGCGAGGCGAGCCCGAAGGGTCTGCAGCGCCATCTCATCGCACTCGGGGCAGCCGCCCTGAGAGAGTGCGAGCTGCGCGTGGTCCCGTCCAAGGCATGCCACGCAGATGACGTGACGGTCGCCGCCAAGGAGAGGAGCTCTGCAAGAGCCGCAGGAAATACGAGGCATTTGAAACAACGCCCCGCGCTCTTTTAGGAGAAGAGAGTATAAAAGGATACGATCGCCGGATGGCGTAGCTGGAACGGCAGAGAAGGCGGAGAGGGAGTCCGTCGTCCTCAGCTGCAGGTTCCGCTGGTGCCTTTTCGACGGCGGTTGCTTCTTCCGGAGGTCAGCGAAGGTATCGCTGAAGGAGATAAAATCTGACACCTATGGCGAAATCAGGGCTTTATATAGCCTCCTGTATGCAAATATAAGCACCTTTTTTCGGCGGGCTTCTGGAACGCCCCCCATTGGCTCGTTCCTCTCAGCCGCCTCACCATAGGTTCATGCAGTTGCCGTGGCCCGGCCAATCAGAGCGCTCCTCGCGCTGAGTTATGGCCGTTCAGCGGCACTGCGCTTTACATGGATACCTTTATTAAAGTTTTGCTTCATATTCTCGAGAAAAGGAGTTTTCCCCATACGTAATACGAGGAACCTCTCTCGAAAGGGAACAGCTTTTTTTCTATGTGAATATATATAGTAATTTATTCCTGTGATCAAAGCTGAATTTATCATCATTACTCCAGTCTTCAGTGTCACAAGATCCTTCACTAATCGTTATAATCAAGATATAATAATCAAGTTATAATCAAGATATAAGATATAAAAAATAATTTATAATCAAGAAACATTTATAATTATTATCTGTGTTGAAAACAGTTGTGCTGCTTAAAAATGTTGTGGAAACCACGATAGCCTACATGTTATTTTTCAGTATTCTTTAATGAATAGAATGTTCAATGGACAGCATTTATTTGCATTTATTAAATACATTATCTTTTTTAATATTAAAAATATCACTTGTGATCAATTTAATCCATGCCTGATCAATAAAAGTACTAATTTCTCTCTTTTTTAATTTTACCACAAATGTTTAGATGGTTTCCACAAAAATTAAGCAGCACCTTGAGCAGCAAAACTGATAATAATCATAAATGTGTGTTGATCATCAGATCCTCATCTGAGAATGATTAGTGAAGGATCATGTGACACTGAAGACTGGAGTAATGATTATAAATTCAGATTTGATCACAGGAATAAATTACACTTTACTATATATTCACATGGAGAACAGCTGGTTTACATCAGAATATATCTATATTTTTTTACATTGCATAAAATCTATGGAATCTTAATGCACAATTGTTTGTAGCATATAAACCAATCATAAAATTGGCATAAAAAATAGGAGAATAATATTATAGATATTAATTAGTGGTTATTGTTCAGCAGTGTATTTGATATCTTGCCCAATTAAAAGCAAGAGATGTGATAAATTATATTGGTCCAAAAGGGGGGGGGGGATTACGACATTTCTGTCCCCCTCACTTCTGAAAAGATGGCTACGCCCCTGAGAGCTTGTATAAATGAACGCTCTGACTGTTGCTCCGTGAAGTTACATTGCATTAAAAAAAAACCTTTCCGGAAAAAAACGGAAAAAAAACGAGCGCCTGGAGGCGTATCGTGTGGGTGGAGCTAAAGAATGACAAGTGCGCACAAAGCGGTGATGTCTTCAATTGTGGCTATCGATCTCAGCTAATAGATATATGATCTAGAATCATCTGGAGGCTGAAATAAATAGAACAGGAGAAACAGCAACAGCAGGACGTCCGTCTCTGTAGTATGTACTGTATTTAGTGCCCTGTCAACATTTGTGTGTCTTTACTCGCAGTTTATGAGGACATGATTCGGTTTATGGACTATTGTATGTGACTAAACCTTAGCAGTAGCAAGCAAAACGGTTTTGCACGTCAGACTAGTGTAACGCTATACATAGATGATCTCATTGGTTATACGTTATACAACAATGGAGTCCGTTAGTGCATTTGAATGACGAAGCATGCGGTCGTGTCGTTTACTGATGTTTACTCACGCAACGATAGCCAACAGCATAGACATTTGAAGCAGTTTTACTCACCGGCTGCTTCCAAAGCAGGACCGAACCTTTATCGCTGGGACCGCTCCATAAAAAACACACTTCTTTGGTATGATTTGGTAAAGTCCTGACAGCAGTGAACAGTGGAGATCCACTTTGCGACGTGACTAAAGCGATGCTGTGAAGCTTCCCGTCATTTCTGCGTACATATCGGTTCAAATGCAGCGCTGCCTTCCCGGAATGCTGTGCTGAAGCGTTGAAGTTCAGCCCCCCTTTAATTTAATCTTGCAGTGAAACTCTGGTGTATAAAAATAACTAAATTTATGAATGACTAACCAATCCACTTATTCTCCTTGCTTGAAAAAAAAGATTTTCAACTGATTTGAATCTTTGCAAGCAAACTTTCCAGTATTGATTCAACCTGGAGAAGTTGAAACAACCATTATTGCTCCTGAGCGGTGTTTGCTGTGTGTTAGACAGGGTTTGTGTCTGACTCCAGTCCCGGTGCAGATGGATGCTTGGTTCACCATGATTTTGCCAAACGAGACATGTTCCTCTAGCCTGAAGTCGTCATATTCAGATTCTATTCAGAATATAAAGTAAAGAAAATGCACTCAATTGGATAGAACTACAACCAATCAGAGCAATGGAGTAAGTGACATATGTTGAGCAAACTCATAGTTGTCAGCAGAACTGAACTGCACGCATGCTGGAAGAAGTAGAAGAAGATGAGTGTGAACGATCTTTGCTGGTGTTGTTTATAGAATTTAAGGATACACAGATATTTACCAACACAATCATCATTTTTAAGAGAAATAGTAAAGATAACTGCATATACGAACAAGTTCTCCATTTAGGATTAGAACTAATTCAACCCAAGCTCTCTTTGGTGACGTGGATGATTAAAGGACAACTCCGGTGAGAAATGAACCTAGGGGTAATTAACAGATGGTTACAGAGTAGATCGTTCTCTGGGATGCGTTTTCATGGAAATCGAATGTAAAGAGTTTTATCTTTAAAAACAGATTAGCGTATAACGCTTGTCTATGGGGGACAGAGTAGTGAAATTAAATCGCTAGTTAATACCACTAACAAGGCTAAAAATAGCCTCACACTAACACAGTAGCATAATGAGGGTCCCAACATGCAAACCGAAGCATTGAGAACTTTGTAAGAGTACAAACAGTTTAATAAGAAGACAGTTTATAGACATAGTGCATTACGCGTTCACGGACAGGCGCCATCTTGGAAAACAGTCTCGACGAGTCGAGCCATGAATGCTGTGCTAAGTGATGAACTGTGACTTGGAATCTCATATGGTCCGTTGTTTCCGGAAGAAAACACTGAACACAACAGAGAAAATAAATAAAAAAATGTCCATGTTATTACATTTCACAAACTTAATTCCTATCGACCAGCTCACTTAGAACAGCGCTCGTAGATCGATTCATCGAGACTGTTTTTCGAGATGGTGCCTGTCCGTGAACGCGTAAAGCACTATGTTTACAACGTATCTTCTTATTAAACTGTTTGTACTCTTACAAAGTTCTCAATGCTTCGGTTTGCATGTAGGGACCCTCATTATGGCACCATTATGGTAGTGTGAGGCTATTTTGAGCCTTGTTAGTGGTATTAACTAGCGATTTAATTTTACCACCCTGTGTCTACCCTGTGCCCCATAGACAAGCATTATAAGCTAATCTGTTTTTAGAGATAAAACTCTTTACATTCGATTTTCAAGAAAACGTATCCCAGAGAACGATCTACTCGGTAACCATCTGTTAATTACCCCTAGGTTCATTTCTCACCGGAGTTGTCCTTTAAGTTACTGTATATCATCTGTCCATCATTGTAAAAAGCCCACAGTGCCAATTTGATTGGTTTTTGCATAGTTGTTGCACAACAGATCAGGTCCAGACTTCCCGACCTCAAATGTTGTGGCTAAGTTTGGCTGGCATCCAGGTTAATGTTCCTCAGCATATTTTGTTGATCCTGAAACAACATTCCTGTCCGAAAATGTCCCTACCCCTAAATCTAACCCTATAACCATAACTTATTCCTAAAATCAGAGGGAAGTGGTTGAATAACTCTGATGAAGAAGCACCTCACCCTGGTTGTAAGCCTAAACTTGGCGTAAACTGTAAAAATGTCCCTCAAATCTGATTGTTGTACTTGGTACACTCACCACTTCTATGCCTCTGTGGCCTGTGATTTAGAGAGCGTGGCAGCTCTGGGGTTGTCTGAGGTGGCTGCCACCTTTCTGATCAGGCTGATGAAGAGGAAAAACCAGACCATCCATCAGCGCCCGCACAGCGACCATTGTCACTCATGCACTTACAGCCAGAGAGAGAGAGAGAGAGAGCTTGTGCAAAAGTGCCTACTTTTCAAATGTCAGCTGACATGGGCCTTTCTTCTGCTGGAGTGGTTCTGTCTTTGAAAATAACCTCAATCTTCCTCTAGGACAAAGCTTTTTCTTCAATGGAAAAGCTTAGGTACAAACATGAAAAGAGATTTCCAGGTTAAGCTCTGGTAGACTGCATTTGTGGCATAATGTTGATTACCACAAAAATGAATTAGCACTTGTACCTCTTTTTCTTTCAACAAAAGCCAAAATCTGGATTACAGGCAATTACACTGAAAGAGAATGAGGCCAATCTGTAAACACTGAAAATACTCATTGTTTCAAAATTATAGCCACAAGGTACAATAGGTGTTTTAAAAAGATTTTAGTTCCATAAACCCTTTAAAAGATAATTGTAAAATGAGGATTTAATGTCCTCTAAACGTCCATTGCGACAAGTGCAACACATCAACATTTTTACTTTAAGAAAACAAGGGGTCAGCCATATATATCTTTTTTTGTGTGTTGTTGGTAGAAATCAACATTTCTGTAGTCAATTGAGTTTAGCTCGTAAGTCCAAAAAATCATTATTAGGGCTGGGACAACGCGTCGACGTCATCCACGCAAAATATGCGCGTCGATTCGTCATAAAGAGGGCGATCCCGGAGAGTAGTAGCAACCAGGGCCGTTTCTAGCCTTTCTGGCACCCTAGGCGAGATTCATATGTTGCACCCCCCTTCCTTATTTGATGGGCATATTGTACATGCATTAATCGAGGTAATCGCCCTCTAATCGAATAATGTAGCTAGGTTTATTATCACTAAGATCACAGATGTTGGGGGGTTGAGAAAATTTTGATTTCTATGATCTACACGTGTGTATTTTAAGATGATCTGAAAGCCAAAAAATTTGATAACAATAGCTTGAAAACCATGTCACTCGGCGCCGCTGTGTATTGAAGAACACAGTGACACAAAGACTAAAAGACTAAAAGACAGGACAAAGCCGTAGCCGAAGCCTCGCGCCAGTTTCATATGTTTTAAAGGTTAATCACATATTTTTTTAGGGGGGGCTGATGCATAAGTTCATAAAAAAGGGCCTAGTGACGCCCATGGTTATGACAGTATTAGCCTACTTGATCAATTTACACTAAACAGCTATCTCTGATGTAAAAAAAAAATATTCAAATGAACTGCTATAATGTTCTGCACCTGAAATGAGCATGGCGTGTGGTCCTTCCAGTACTAATATTCAGTGTATTGTTTTGCTCAACGTTATGATAGAGCGACCAGCTTAGTAGAGAACAAGTAACCAAGTAGGCTAACTTACCTGTATATTGCGCTTTCTTTTTTTATATTTCCTCTTTTTTCTTTTTACGATACTGAGCCCCTGATGGCTCTGACCTTTTCATGATGATGAAACTAAAGCACGCTGTAACGAGTAGAAATATAGTATGGCCCCTTTAAGAGTTGCGCGCACTCCCTGCAAACGAAGCAGTGTTGCCAAGTCCGCGGTTTTCCCGCGGAATTGGGCTACTTTTAACCACTTGCCGCGGGTTGATTTTTTATTCCGCGGGTTAAAGGTTTAACATATTGCATCAGTTATATTTAGCTGAAATGGTTGTGTTGAAATAAATATTTTACTTTAGACAATTCATATTCCACCAATGATAACAAGGATTCTAGAATGATGACATAAGCAATATCATATCAGCATAACTGTGCTGATAAGCGCACACTTTGTGAGGTACGGTGGCACTGCTGGGCTTGTTCGCTAATGTGTGTGTGTGTGTGTGTGTGTGTGTGCTGCGGCTGCACCGGCTGTTTTCGTTTCCATGGTAACCGAATGCGTGCTCTCCAGGGTTGTTGGTGGTAAATAATAATTTAAAAAAATAAATGTCATACACAGAAGAATTTTCTGTAAATTAACATTTAATGAGGAATATTGCAATGTTTATTTTACATTATTTTTAATTTGAAATGAATTGCACAAGTTTGTGGTTCACTTCCACTGGAGTTGTAATTCTGCATTTTCCCGCCTGCATCCATTACGTTTTTAAGCTCATCAGCTCATCATTACGTTCATCAGCTGTCAATCTTAAGGTAAGATGATTTTATTTATGAAAATAGACTGTTTATAATTACTTATACAGTTACTTACTTATACTTATACAATTATATTTTAGTATAAATGGTGTGTAGTGCATAACACTACCATAAAATGTGTATTGGGGTGTTATATTTAGATTTTTTTGGTATTGGGCTAGTTTTGGGCTAGTTGGATTGGCCATTGGGCTACTTTTGGGCTATTTTTGATTGGCCATTGGGCTGGTTTTGTTGCGAAAACCTGGCAACCCTGAAACGAAGTCTGCATTTTGTGTATGTGCGCACTGAGTCTTGTGCTCCCATGTGTGGGGATTATTTTCTGTTTTCTGTTGCTGACAGTCAGTTATTTTGTTTTATTAAGTAATGCTGTGGACGGAAAGGGAGTTTGTGATGAGAGTTCGGCGGGGAATAAAGTGCGATCTGTTTGATGTTAATCACCTCCGTGTTTGCATCCACTCCAGTTACATTTTTTTCACTCGGACACAAGCGTTACAACGCCACGGATGACGACGTTCCCTGCCGCCCTCTACATGATCTCATTTCATTACAGCAGCGCCACTATCACCATGGCGACTTCACTCCAATAATCACAACTAATCATAATGCCTTGAAATAGCAAAAGTACGAAATATTAATAATAAAATATATATGAAATAACTAAAAAATCTTGTTGGGGCGGGGGCTCACTGGCGCCCCCCAGCTGTTGGCGCCCTAGGCGACCGCCTAGTTTGCCTATGCCTAGAAACGGCACTGGTAGCAACCATAGATATACATAATAAAGTATATTATGTAATTAATATATAAGTATATTATTTATTATGTATATCTATGGTAGCAACACGAGTGGCTCCTCAGACTTTCAACAGTGCAAGGCTTGCGGGCTCTTAACACAGGCGCCCATGCACGCGTTTTGTTGTCACGGCTACATAAACAAATTTCTGCACACAGGAAGACAGATGTTTTGGTAATATTTTACGTATTTTAATCACAAAAACAACGTTTGCATCAAGTGAAAGCATCGGGCACACTGGCTACCTACATAATAAGCTGTTTTAAATGTAAAATGTTCAATGTCTTATCGCGCTGATGCGACTGATTTAAACCATTAATTCTCCAGGAAAGACTGAAAAAATCCATTATATATATAATGGGAAACCATTATATATATATATATATATATATATATATATATATATATATATATATATATATATATATATATATATATATATATATATATATATTTATATCCCCCCAGAAATCTTTAATGAATAGAAAGTTCAAAAGAACAGCATTTAAAGTAACAATGTAAAAGTGTTTCCTATCAATTTTGAGCAATTCTTAATGCATCCATGCTGTACAAAAATATTATTGTCTTTAAAATAAAATATCTCTGACCCCAAACTTTTGAATAGCAGTGTATAACAACATATTAAACCAAGCGGGATATGCAAACAAATGACACTTACTAGAGTTGGCTCTTCATGCTGAGCAGGAGAGATAAATTATATGCTATGTGTGTAAATGATGCAAAAGGTGATTTGCAACAGAGAATCTCCATTTCCCAGCATGCATCAGACATTTGCCCAGACTGCTTTCATTTAATACCAATCGAGCCCACAGCCTGAGAAGAAGATTTAAGTCATTTCCGCCATAAAATGCTTCCTCATTTAGCTGCATCTCATCGCATGTGTAATCATTAGTCCTTGATAGAATGCGCTCAGATTCAGAGAGTGCTGGGGTCATTTTTAAGCAGCACTTAAGCAGCAGTTAGGAAGTCTGACATCATGATAGGGGCACTTCCCTCTCCATTCGTAACACTATCTCCCCCATTAGGCTGCAGGGCGGTGGAGGGGCAGTAGCATACGGGCAAGGGGCAAGAGGGGAGCGCTTGTGTTTATATGGTCTGTCAGAGCGGGACGGGGTGCGTGGGGGCTGTTGGCTTTTAAGGTGTCAGTGGTAAAATTTATAACACACCATAGAGAGGCTTTAGTAGCACTTGCTGGCCGCACTCACTCAATAGAAATCAGATTAGAGGGAAAAAGGCCCGTCAGTTATCGGAGTTTGGAGAAGCAACGCAGTTTGGCATCAGACCACCTGGACTGGAAGTGAGGGGTGGAGTCTTGGGAAAGATCTCCCTGCAGAGTCATTACTCAGAGAGGCATAAGGCTCAGGTGTCTGTGTTATGGACGTATGGGATGAACACACACACACACACACACACACACACACACACACACACACACACACACACACACACACACACACACACACACACACACACACACACACACACACACACACACACACACACACACACATGTGCTTCTGGTACACTATCCTTATGTGGACTCTCCATAGATATAATGATTTTTATACTGTACAAACTGTATATTCTTTTCCCTTACACTAACCCTAACCCACCGGGATAGACAAATCTGAACAAACACAGACACTCACACACACGTTGTGGTTTTATGGGGACTTTCCATAGACATAAGGATTTTTATACTGTACAGACTCTGTATTCAACACCCCAAACTTAAACCTACCCATCACAGAACACTTTCAGCATTTTTACATTTTCAAAAGACATAATTAAGTCAGATTTATAAGCTGAACTAGAACTAAGGGGCCATGCCCAACACCTGAGAAACAACCCCACACCACTAAACTTTACACTTGGCACAATGCAGTCAGGCAAGTTCCATTCTCCTGGCAACTGCCAAACCCAGACTCATCCATTGGAATGCCGCACAGATAAGCAATGTCACTCCAAAGATATCACCTCCGCTGCTCTAGAGTCCAGTGGTGGTGTGCTTTACACCACTGCAGCCAAAGCTTTGCATTGCACTTGGTAATGTAAGGTTTCGATGCAGCTGCTCGGCCATAGAAACCCATTCCATGGAGCTCTCTACTAACTTTTCTTGAGCTATCGAAGTGGCCAAGTCAATAGCTAACTATAGATATTGACTCTGTAGAAAGTTGGCAACTTCTGCACCATTCTGTTTGTAGAAGCAGTCTGCATGTCTAGGTGCTTGATTTTATACACCTTCGTCTTCGACTTTTGGCAATATAGTGCATGTATAGGGATGGACCTGCCTTTTTAATACAAACCAAATAAAAAAGTAATTTCATGTATTTTTAATTGTAGATTTGATTTTGATTTCATATTTTGAAATGTCTACAGACATTTTTAAATACAGTGTAAATATGCATTAAGCAATACATTTCTGTTGATGATAAAGATCAAATTTAGATCATGGGTCATTAATGCTGGTGGATAAGGAGATGAAATGCATTAAATTAATTACTGTTTTGTAAGTCTGGATGAATATAGTACTGTAATAGTCTAACAATAATTAATTGCATTGGAAAGGCATTTTATAATCATTAATGTACAGAATCATTTACTTTACATTTTAACGAAATGAAACCCATTTTAATGTGGGTGGAATTTTAAGCTGAACTTCTACTTTTGAAAATTTGTCATTGGTAGAAGTTAACTTAATATTGTCTGTATGTATGTATTTTTGCAATGCCATAACCCCTAAAATTACTGAAAATTTGGTTAGTTATTAATTACAGCTCAAAAAAAGTAATTCATTCATTTATTTTAATTTATTATTACATGGTATTGATGGTTATGAAGTTTGATTATGCAATGCAATCATAGAGACCTGTGTTCAAATCCTGCATTAATTAAACACACCGTGCATATTCAGCCTCCCAACATGTTGCCTATATCACCTACACTGTAAAAATGTGCTTAAAATAGGGCACACTTTACTGTATAAATATGAAGGAATATATGAATGTGTTTGGTGAATAGGTGTTTGATTTGTATTTTGAAAGATGAATTGCATTGTGTTGTGTTTTGGGGGTCAACGTAAAATTACTGGATAATGTCCTGGCAGAAAATTACCAGTAGATAAGAACTTTCTGCACGAAGTTTTGGCACAGTGTCTGAGAACATATAAAAGGATCAAACTTAGATGTGCTTTATCAAAGTGCATGTGAAGTCCACACCAGCAAGACATGCTCTTGCCTAGAGGCTTCAAACTGAATATCCTTTGGCCAAATAGTCTGATCTCTTTAGATTGGACTGGACGGAAAGAGAGGACGTTATAGTTTATATATATATATAAACCCTTTGTAAATCGTCGCCTCGTCAGTTGAATTCTCACTATCCTCACCTCATCTACCCTCCTCTTTCTTGCCACAACTCATCTCTTTCTCATGCTTAATTCACAGGTTTCTCATTTGATATTCAAACATTTCAGGTCACTTAATCATCGAAATCATTTTCAGAGGGGCGTTCTAACCGAATTACATCCCTGTTTTCCATTCCAGGAGGATATACAGCAGAGACAGAGGAGCTTTGAAATGTAAATCTCAGCAGATCTCCTTTTGGAGGCTTTTTAATTAAACCGATGTACCTTATTTACCCTGGATCAAGAGGATATTCTCAGCTCTGAAAAATAGAGCTCATTCTTTCACCGAAGAAAAGATTCAATGCATATTTGTATTATTGTTATTTTCTATAATGCATTTTCTTACCAAATGCTATTTAGTTGAAGAGACGAGAACTTATCTTTGTGTGAAGATATTTTTCTGGGGGTGGATTTTTATCTATAATTATATGAAAGAACATGCCATGCATGCTTCAGTCCTAATTAATGAATTTTAAATGATTGTTCAAATAGAAATGATCTTTTTATGGATTCTGTTACCTTTTCAAAGAGTTAGTTTTGTTTGACCTCTCTTTTTTAAACAAAGATAATGTCAATATCCGGATTACACAAATAAATGTCCTTGAAAACAAATAAAATATATAAAAAAAATAACTGCAAAAATCCATAAAAAGATGATTGACATAAAACAATATTTTGTAATTTTCCTTCTCGTGTGGCATTCCAAACCAGTATGATAATTTTTTTCTAGCATGGAGGATTTTAGCATGTTCCCAAATGGGATTTATATTGATGTATATTCAGAGGGGCCATATTAACATGCCCCTTTTTATAAGATGTAATATAAGTAGTTGGTGTCCCCAGAATGTGTCTCTGCGGTTTTAGCTCAAAATACCCCTTAGATCATTTATTATACCATATTGTATAAATGCCTATTTTTGAGTGGAAGGAAAAACATGCAGTTTTCATGCAAGTACCTTTAATTGCAAATAAGCTGCTGCTCCCCATCCCACTTTCCAGAAGAGGACAGAGCCAACAACTAAATCATCTTTTTGGTTTTGATTATCATCTCTATCGTGACCACGCTCACATGACATTGCAATTCCAATTTAGTCGGTCACTCTTGATGCCACGTCACGGGTGCAGCAGTGGGGTCGTGTGGTTATTACTACAATCTCTTTGTGTTGTTTGTTAAGAGCAATCACTACGGTGGCTCTCACAGCTGGTTGTAAAAGAAAGCATAGACATCAGGCTGTACTACTTCGCTGTGACGCCACAACCATTTCCATGCGTGCTTCAGCCAAGCCAAGTGGCGCGTTATCTGTACGCATTTTGAGCTATCCGCGTGTATGTCTACCCGTATCTCACCTGAAAATCAGCAAAAGTGCATTGCAATAAAATTTGAACACAGTAAGTACATTGTACTTATTTTTGTAAGTGTATAATACTTAAGGCCACCTAAAATAAAGTGGGGCTCCTAACCCTACCCTTAAACTAACCCACACCACCACACCTGTCCAAAGGGATTGCAAAAGCAAAGGAGTTTTGCAATACAATTTGAACACATAAGTACATTATTTTTTTAATGTACTATTTTTTATGTAAGTACATAGTACTTGGCCACCTAATATAAAGTGGGGCCTTTATTGTTTTAGTTGTAGTTAACTATAATCACCCTGCTGAGTATGACACCTCAAAATGTGTTGTGCAAGTTTTGACATCAATATTTCTAAACGACATTGAAGAGCAGCATCCTAACATCTCCTTTTGTGTTTTAACACTATAAAAAGGTTATGGGTTTGGATTAATGTGAGGGTGAGTAACTGATGACAATGGTCATTTTTGGGTGAAATACCCCTTTAACTATAGTCTTACCTGAAAATGTGTCAATATTATTCATTGCATTTAAAATGTGACCAGTCATATACTCAATTGTTTTAAGACCACTTTGGTCGACCACTTCAGCATATATTTTTTTAATGGCAGTGTGATTTTCTCACTTATAATAACAGTTTAACAAGATAATTTTACAATAAAGTATATAAAATAATATAGCCTTTGAGGTCAATCAGCTCACACCAAGTTGATATTGGGCTGATTTGTCTGAGAATTAAGCCTTTTAATATCTTTTTGCTGAAATGTATTTGAAATATAAAAATATATTTACATTATTTCATTAAAATAAAATATATTTTTATATTTCAAAATCATTTCAGCAAAGACATGTCTGAACTTGTTATCATTTATGAAAAAGGTTATGATTATTAACTACGATGTGCAACAATTTCATAGTGCGCCTACTCTATCATCTGATAAATTAAATAACCAATCAGTCATATCCGACTCTTGGTGATAATATGGGCTATGTCTTGCCATATGCGAGAGCCATAATAAGAGGCCTGTTCACTCACTCACTCGTCACAATTTTAGAGAGTTTGGCCAGGGCCAAATTGTGACGGCTAGATGACCAGGTCAGAGTAATTCCAAAACTACAGCTCTTGTGGGGTGTTCCTGCAGCGGTCAGTATCCATCAAAAGTTGTCCAAGGAAGGAACAGTGGTGAACCGGTGATCATGAGAAGCTAAGGCTTATTGATGTGGGGAGAGAAAGCTGACCCATGTGTTCTGGTCAAACAGATGAGCTACTGTATCTCAAATTGCTCAAGAAGTTAACTCCGGTTCTGATGGGGCTGCATAGCCACAGACCAGGATGCACAGGATGCCCATGCTGCCGAAAGTGCCAACAGTGGGCTTGTGAGCATCAGAACTGGACCATGGAGCAATGGAAGAAGGTGGCCTGGTCTGATTAATCATGTTTTCTTTTATATCACATGGATGGCTGGGAGCGTGTGTGTTGGGGAACACATGGCACCAGGATGCACTATGGGAAGAAGGCAAGCCTATAGAGGAAGTGTGATGCTTTGGGCAATGTCCTGCTGAGAAACCTTGGGTCCTGCCTGTGGATGTTACTTTGACATATACCACCTACCTTAGCATTGTTGCAGACCATGTACACCCTTTCATGGAAATGGTATTTTTTACTCAAAAAAAGAAAGAAAGAAAGAAAAAAGACAAAAGAATAAACCTGTCAAGGACAAGCATCGTTAACCCCATAAACAATAAGAAAGTTAAATAAAAATACAAGTAGAGATGTATATTTTTTCTTTCTTTTTGGTGACCCCCCCCCCCCCCTATCATGAAATGGTAGTTTTTATTTTATTGTGAAATACAAAGACCAGCTTTATTTAATAATAATAAAGAGTCATGAGTAATCAACTAACTCACCTACCCAGGTAACAAATACATACTAAATATATTAAAAGTGTACTTAAGTAATAATCAAGTGCATTTTTAATACATTTAAAAATGTCTTTTTCACCTGGGTACACTGTAAGGATGCAAATGATTCCAATAAACATAGTAAACTAGTTATTTTTACAGTGTAATAAAACCCTCTCTTTTCCTCTAAGGTGATTTAGAGAGGAAGTCTGAGCCTTAATTAACAGGCCACAACACTAATTACATCTCTGATAGAAGATGACACTTGCATTATAATATTGCTAATTTTGTGAGTGTTTATGATGTTATAATGTAGTGGACCATGACTAACAACTCTGGTTAGAGCACTGATACAAGGGAGGCTTTTGTTTTGCAACATGAAGGCATTAATAAAATCCTTGAGTTCAGAAAATTCAAACAAACCCAGATTTTGAATCCTCAGTTCTACTATAGGGGTAATATGATGATCTAATAAACAGAAACAGTGACATTATCCACATGAATTTACTTTGTATGTTACAGGTCAAGACATTTTATACACTGACTCCCCAAAGTACAACTAATTCAAATGTCATAGAGTTCTCCACTTAAACAATTTCGTCTGACGCAGAAGGTTCTTTTCTGAGCATGTTAATTTTTAAGGGGAATATTCGTAACATTAAAAGTTTTTAAATAAACTTTTTTTGTAAATTGAGGGACAACTCCATGTGGGTTTGGTTGTTTATGTAGAGGGAGGTATAATATGAAGGATGTTATAATAGATTCTGACAAAGTGAGCAGATGTAGGCACAGAAGGAAGCATGGAGATACGGCAGGACTGCAGAAGTAAAGCCCCAGGCCTTCCCATCAGCTGTGTTTAGTGTGTTGCTGTGCCCAGCTGTGTCTTTCTGAGAATGGACAAACTACAGACAAAATGTCAGGCACTTTATAACATTTTTAAATCACAGCCTGCATTTTATTTTATTTTAAAAAACAAAAACGAGGTTTATAGCTATTTAATGCCATTTTCATAAAGCATTTTCAACTTTGCTCAATATTTAAAAAAGTTTTATGAAAGCTTGACAGCTAAATAATGTTACACAAAATTGTTTCCTCAAAAGTAAGCTAAATAAATGTTGCGGTATTTTTGTTCCTCCCCATTAAAATAGTTACTATTTAGCTATAGCAACCTGGTAGATGCCACAATTTGGCCCTAAAAAGTATAGATGTAGATGGTTTACCATAGACAGATGTTTTTGGAGGGCTCTTAATGCATGAAATAAACATATCATTTTTCCTATCTGTTGTATTTGTGATCACAACACAGTTTGGAAGCAGAAATTAGGAAACCGAAGAACCGTGCCACACCGTTTAGTCCAGTAACCACCACATCCCCCTCCCCTGCCCAACAATAAATCAGAGCATTGTGAGGTCTCTTGACAGGGAACGACCATGATCTGTCCCTGTTTATAAGTATATTACAGTTTCTTTACGTACTGTAAAATGCTTCACCTGATTGCTCTTGATAAGAAAATAAGAAATATTTATTGAGATGCTGCAAGGAATAAAAAAAACTTTTATTTTTAAGAATGTATGGACATCTTTGACTAAAACCGTCCAGCTTGCTGTAGATCCCTTTTGAGTTTTGAAAAAGAGAGGGAAAGAGAGAGAGAGAGAACCGACTCAATCGTCTCTTGCACTGACCCTTTTATGAGAATATGAATTATTCTCCTTTCCTCCCTTTCCATCGCTTAGTTCGACCCCTTTCTGGAACTGACCTTCACACAACAAGTGAAACGGTGAACCGAGAATAATAGGAACAATATTCCCTCTGTTCTTTCCACAGAGGTCATAAATGCTTGTACGCTTGCCTGGCCACTTTCATTGTTAATAGGACCCTGCGGCATGCTTTGGCTCGCTATCTGTTCTGCTGATCGGTGAGTGTGAATGTACAACCCCACAAAATTCCTTATCTTTTCTGGTCTGCTGAGTCTGGCTGCGGCATGCCACAGGTGTACGCTTTAGGACCACTTGGATTCCTCCCTGAAGATTATGAATTTTCTGCAATGACCTGCAATTTGGTAATAAATGAATTTCAAGCCTCAGCACAGACCAGAGATTTAGGTAATAGGACTCTACTCTATAACTTTTTATTTTATTTTATAAAATCACATTAACCAGCTGTCGTTATTTGTTTCTGGTCAGACATTTAAATACTTTATTCTGTTTACTTGAGCATTTAATATATTTTTTCACCTTGCAATACAGCAAGGCCAATTATTTTCTTTCATAATTTACATTTATTATTAAAGGGATAGTCTGCCCCAAAATTTTAATTCTAAAATAATGTGCTATTTTCCAGTTTTTTTGGAACAAAACATTATAAGCAAAAAAAAAAAAAAAATTGCCAGTAGATTTTTTTTAAAAAACCTGTAAGTTTCTTGGGACCCTAATGACTTTCATTTCATCTGATTGGCTTCATCACTCGGTCTCCTCTCCACCAATCAGCTGGTGTATGGTGAGCATTCTGGCACAATATGGCTGCCGTCGCATCATCCAGGTGGATGCTGCACATTGGTGGTGGCTGAGGAGATTCCCCCTTCAATGTAAAGCACTAGAAATGAGTGCCTAAAAATGTAACAAATTATTATTATTATTATTTTTTATTTATTTATATGGACACGATAAAAAAAAAAAAAAAATGTTTATATATATATATATATATATATATATATATATATATATATATATATATATATATATATATATATATATATATATATATATATATAATTTATTAAAAAAATTCTACTGGCATATTTTTTTTTGCTTATTTAAGAAAATCGTCAGTCATTCAAAAACTTGTACAGGTTTTGAAAGCAATTCTACTGCCATTTTTTTAAAAATGTATTTATATATATTTTTTGCTTATTTAAGAAAATTGTCAAAAAAAAGAGCCTTTTGTTGAATTGTTGCTGCATAGAAATAGAGAAATGTGTCTCTGTCAGTCAACTTCCAATGAGTCATACTCATTTTTAGTACACTACTTGTTTACTTAGTAGTAAAGTAATTTGTCTTAATGATGCACTTACTTGTCAGCTTTAAAGCTTGTCAGCAATGTTAAGTTGACTGAACCTTAAAGCTGACAATACTTATTTTTAGTATACTGAAAATGAGTATTGTCAACTTTGCTTAATATGGTTCAGTCAACTTAACATTGTTGAGTGAAATTAAAAAAAATGTTTGTTGACATACCTGATTGGCAGTAGATCCATACTTCCCAGCATGCTTTGCAAGGGACTGCATAGAGAATCAATTTAGGGATTACCGTGTTTGTTTTCAATCCTCAAACAAAGATTCAAATGGTTATGAATCGCCAATGTCAGTCACATGATTTCAGCAGTTCAGCAGTTTGACACGCGATCCGAATCACGAATCAATACGCTGATTCATAACTGTTCGAATCTTTGTTTGAGGACTCAAAACAAACCCGGAAGAGAAGACAACGCTAAATAAAGTTTTTGTTATTTTTGGACCAAAATGTATTTTCGACACTTCAAGAGATTCTAACTAACCCACAGATGTCACATATGGACTACTTTGATGATGTTTTTATTACCGGTCCTTCTGGAAAGGGACAGTATACTGGACAGTACCCCCGTTTTCTATGGAGGGACAGAAAGCTCTCGGACTAAATATAACATATCGTAAACTGTGTTGCGAAGATGAACGAAGGTCTTACAGGTGAGGAACGACATTAGGGTGAGTCATTAATGACATAAATAGACCATTTTTTGGGGGAACTAACCCTTTAAGTTTCAGTCATATTTTGACATTTAGAGGAGTTTCTGCTTTTTCATTTTGTGGTTACCTTTACAAGGAACAGTGGTGCCTGTGTATAATTTATTTTGTTCATGCAACTAAATTGTTATTTGTACAAATTACGCCATGTAGTTGCATGGAACCCACATGACACATATTTTTTAAGTAAATCAAACAATTTATTTTTGTAGTAATTTTTTTGTTGTTGTTGTTAAGTGAATACAAATGTTTCTTTCTAAAAATGTTCATATTTAGCAGGAAGTAAATATATATATATTTTTAATGGCAAGACAAACTGTTTTCAATCAGATGTTCAACAGTTGCTAAACACACCACTAACTATCAACCAACCTCTAGTGATCAACAGGGCAACCTGGTGACCACAGACTGTCTGTGTGAACTTTTCTCTGAGCCACAAAATCACATAATGGAGTAAGAGGATCTGTCCTGGCTGAAATCAAACCCTGGTACAGTGTATAGAGCTCTGAAACGTATAAATTGTACAGCTGCCAAGTTATACAACATGGCTTTTCTGTGTGTGTTTGTGTGTGTGTGTTTGCCTGTTTATGTGGTTTATGAGGACACAAATTTGTATAACTACATGGGTATTACACTGGTATTACACCATAAACATGGTTTATGAGGACATTTCAAATGTTTTTTTGAGAAAGTAAAAATGCAGAATGTTTCCTGTGATGGTTAGGGTTAGGGGCAGGGGCAGTATAGGGGGATAGAAAATACGGTTTGTACGGTATAAAATTCATTACGCCTATGGAGTGTGAGTGTGTGTGTGTGTGTGTGTGTGTGTGTGTGTGTGTGTGTGTGTGTGTGTGTGATGTTCTCTCCCAAAGGCCAGTATACAACAGAAAAAAGATGCTTCAATCACATTGAGTTCCTTATCCCCCCTTCAGCTCACAATTGTTTCTCCTTTCCTCCCTGTCTATCTCTCTCTACCACACACATACCCATGCTTCTCTTTCTACCGTTCTTTAGAAAGATGAGAACAGGTGGCCAGCCAGTAAAAGGCCCTTTTTCCCGTCTGTTCATCCAAAAAAATTGAGTGGTTCTCTGAAATAAGAATGAGCACATTTAAGTGCTCAGAGAAATGAGCCAAGTCCTGGAAGATACTTCTTTAACAGAATACCGCTGCATACAGAGGTGCTGTGAATAGCTCTAAAACACAATAGAACCGAAGCGGAGAGCTTTCTGCCGTCGTTTTAAGAGAGAATCGAAAAAAGCTGGTAAAGAAATGCATTTAACATTTGGTGTTCAATGCGGTGTGAAAACCCCAAATGCAAAAAGCTTGTGAAACCCAGTAAAAAGCTTTTTATTTTTTGTGGTAGTGATATCTTTGCTTTATGCCTGCCCACGCACAAAGCAGATAATTGTTCTATGCGATCATCTAACAGCCTGTTAATTTTACTGCCAATTTCACAACACGTTTTCGCACCATCCATAAAAAAACATGAGCAATAATTACGGCATATTAAACAACAAAGGGCTATAACACTGATGCAGTAACTCTGAGTTTTTGGCGATGCTGTTGTAAGCAGTCAATAGATTTAAAAATGTTTTAAATGAGAAAAAGGGAATAATAAAGTTAGAAAAGTCTTAAGTGCATTATCAATCTAATTGATGTACACAGTGGACTTTTAAGCCTATAGCTCCCTTTAAACGGTGAATTTCATAAACATTGTTTCTATTAGACCCCCCCCCCCCCCCCCCCCCCCCCGAAGTTATTCATAACAAACTGGTGATTTTGAGTGGATTCCCTCAAGTTCACACTGGTAAACATGTAAATCCATGTTGATTTAAGATAGATACATTGCAAAAAAGTATTGGTACACCCCTCAAAATCATTGAATTCAGGTGTTCCAGCCATTTCAATAGCCACAGAAAATCAAGCACCTAGGCATGCGATGTATTCAAACGTGGTACCATGATAGGTTGCCACCTGTGCAATAAGTCCATTCGTGAAATTTCCTCACTACTAAATATTTCTCGGTCAACTGTAAGTGGTATTATAAAAAGTGTGGAAGCAGTTGGGAACAACAGCAACTCAGCCACAAAGTGGTAGGCCGGGTAAAATCACAGAGTGGGGTCAGCACATGCTGAGGCGCACAGTACGCAGAAGTCGCCAACTTTCTGCAGAGTCAATAGCTACAGACCTACAAACTTCGTGTGGCCTTCAGATTAGCTCAAAAACAGTGTGTAGAGAAAGCTTGGGTTTCCATGGCCGAGCAGCAGCATCCAAGCCTTACATCACCAAGTGCAATGCAAAGTGTAAGATTCAGTGATGTAAAGCATGTCTTCTCTGGAGAGACAAATCACACTTCTCTCTCTGGAAATCCAATGGACGACTCTTGGTTTAGCGCTTGCCAATAGAACGGTACTTGCCTGACTGCATTGTGCCAAGTGTAATATTTGGTGGAGGGGGGATTAAGATGTGGGGTTGTTTATCAGGGGTTGGGCTTGTCCCCTTAGTTCCAATGAAAGGAACTCTTAATGAGCATACCAAGACATTTTGGGCATTTTCATCCTCCCAATTTTATGGGAACAGTTTGGAGATGGCCCCTTCCTGTTCCAACAGGAAGGGGCCACTGGTGTGCAGTCATGTTCCAACATGACTGCACACCAGTGCACAAAGCAAGACCTGTAAATTAAATTCACATTTATTTGTATAGTGCTTTTTACAATATATGTCTGTTTAAAGCAGCTTCACAGAAAATGCATGCATCTATATTACAGTTTAAAGTGATTTGTTATCAGAAGAGACTGTGCCCATGTTATATTTCAGAAATGTTCATATACAAAGCACACAGTGTCATAAATCAAGCCTCTGTGGTTCCCTCAGATGACCACCAGAGGGCCCCCTCACCTGAATATTAATCCTCTTTCCGGACTTCATTTCCCACAATCCTTTGCCCTGACTCACCAGCCATGATTGTTTACACCTGTGTGCCATTAGCCATGTCTCCTCAGTCTATATAAACCAGGTTTACTCTGCCAGTCACTGCGAAGTTTTGTTTGGCTACTGCTAACAGCTGTGGGCATGTATCCTGTTTTTGGTTTCTCCTGTGTATGACTCTGGACTGAATTTCTGGTTTTGATCCCTTGCTGCCTGCCTATTGACCTGTGCTCTATTCTACTAGATTCCGTTTATGTTCATTCCTGTCATTGGTGATTGACTCTGCCTGTTTGTTGTCGTTATTGCCTGTTACATAAAGCTGCAAATGGATCCTCAACCTGTGGACTCATCATTACACACAGTTAGCTAACAATAGAGTTGGACAGTAGTGAAATATTTGTACTTTCCAAGTCATTTTATTTTTCGAGTATATGTACTTTATCTGTGTTCTTCTTTGGAAAACTTTCCAAAGCATAATATTGTAATGTTTACTGCACTGTGTTTCATACTGAATATCATTCAATACTTAATTAAAAATGTAGTGATGTATACTTTTACTCAAGTAAAAGTAATTAACTTTGTAATTTAAATGTAATAAGTTGACTTTACTTAGAAAAAGCAAGGAAACCGATTGCCTTAAAATTTTCAAGTAAAGTAGCATTTTTTTGTTGTTGGCAAAACTAAACAAAATTTGTACAGAAAACTTGTTCATGAAGTATACTTAACTCAACATTATTAGTTGTGTGAACTTGTTATTAGTGCTCACATTGGCCCTCATTTATCAAAAGTGCGTACACCAAATTTCCAGCGTACACCCAAACCCACGGTGACTTTGAGATTTATCAATATGGACGTTGGCGTACGGCACGCTCAAATCCTACGCCAGCTCAGGAGGTGGTGTACGCACGTTTGAGTTAGAGCGAAAATGCGCAGAAAAACAATTCCTAACACCACAAAACGCACTGACAAGATATGCTATATGACCCACTGTGAAAAACCACACCAACAACATTTAGTGTTTATTTTTGTGTAACATTTATCATCCAAACAGCTATTTAAACTGCTGGAGTGCGCTTCTCAACCCCCACACTAACAGTAGCTACTCGTAATTTGGGTCCATATTTTGTTTTTGTGAGCGCCTTTAATCCCACTCTTTAAACTCCCAAATAAAACAATTTCGGGTTTTTTTCCACTTCCCTGGTGATGGTCTCGATGGGCGCGTCTCAATCATCTCAATAGTTCAGTAGTCAGAGCACTGATCAGGGAGTCAGCCCATTGACTTATGCCCTTATCAGTACCCTGACTAGTGGACTAAAGAGATGATTGAGCGCGCCCGATCTCCACGTCGGAGAAGTTTCGTTTCTTTGCCGTCTTCTGTTTGTCCATGGCGTAAAATGAGGGCGTGCGGGAGGCAGAGACTTGAATATATAGGGGCGTGTTATTCTAATGACGATTGTTTTCAGCCGCGGGATTTATCAAGGGCAAGTATTGCGTACACCTGAATTGCAGAGGTGCGCACAGCTTCATAAATCAGGCGGTGAGAGGAGTGTAAGCATAATCTTACGCCAACAAATACACCAGTTTCTACGCAAGATTGATAAATGAGGGCCATTATGAGGAAAATATTAGGAAACCGGTTGCCTTAAAATTCTTAAATTGAACTTAAAAAAAGTGAAGACAAAAAGCAACAACTGAACTCCATTCAACACTTATTTATTACTTCATCGGTTTCCACATTTTCTAAGTGAAGTGAATGTATTTTTAGTAGTTCACCTATCATGAATGCACTTAACACTCATTTAATTAAGCTTAATTGCATTAAGTTGTTCTTACTTAAAACATTCAGGTTGTGTCGACATAATTCTATCTGTGAGCTAAGGAAATGTACTCCCAGAAAGCATTGCAGCACAAATAAATGAATCACAGGGCAATCGTAACTCCATTTTATTATTTTTGACTTTATTTTACCATTTTATTTGCTGTCTTTTGTCAGTATGACCCCATAATGACAGAAAATGAACGTGTAATAGTCTTATTAAGTGTAAAAAAAGAAAGAAAAATGTTACCATTGTTGTTTTTTGCATGCTGAATGTTGAAGTCTGTGTGTGACTTAAGCATGGTCAATTGTTGGATGTTGTCACAAATAGGCATTATATCAATACAATTAAAAGTTTGTTATAAGTGTTAGCAATAAAATGTTAAAAGATCATTAATTAGCATTACATTTATATATATATATATATGTGTAGATGTATATAAATACATCTACACACACACACACACACACACACACACACACACACACACACACACACACACACACACACACACACACACACACACACACACACACACACACACACACACACACACACACACACACACACACACACACACACACACACACACACACACACACACACACACACACACACACACACACACACACACACACACACACACACACACACACACACACACACACACACACACATATATATATAATGTAATGTCAATGAAACCTTTTGCCCGCCCACCAGTTTTTTTCTTCTTCCCCTTAGCAAAATGGTACTCAAACCAGTCAAGTAATGTTTACTTGGGTTTTCTGAGTAACAAAAGCATTAGCATGCAAATAGTTCAGATTAAATTTTTTTTAAGTAAGTTCAATAATTATTGGACATTAAGTAAAGTTAATTAAAAAGTCTAAGTAAGAACAACTATTGAATTTTACAGCGTACAAATAAGAAAGTACTGTTTAATGTAATTAATATTAATTTAAATGTTAAATATGAAATGTAGTGCAGTAAAAAGTATGAAATTATATATTATGCTTGGAAATGGAATGTAGTACCAAGGTAAAAGTTTTACAAAGAAAAACACTGTATACTTGAAAAATGTACTTTAGAAAGTAAAAATACCCCACTACTGTCCGCCTCTGGCTAATAATGTATTATTAATCAATATAAAAATAAATTAAATCACAGAAAATGGGCTAAGTGAAATTAGAATACATGTTGTTAACAATGATTTGGGTAAATAGATTATTGAGCATGGGTGCATGTTGATGCAGAGCTGCGTCATCTGATGTCCTCGCAATAGTTGGAGTCGTCTCTCCACAAGTCTTCATGAGAGGCTGGATCCAGACTAGAGCTGACAGACTCTCTAGTTACCTCGGGATGGGCATCCCGAAATACAACAGAACAGGAAAATAATTGGCGTAGCTGCTGTTCAAAGCTAGCCTGACAAGCCAGACCCACATCAAGATGTTTGGTCTGGAAACTTACCATTGACAGGGCTCAATCCGAGGGGCGGGATAAACGGTTGTCTTTCAAACTCCCTCTGCACACGATAGGATAGCGCTACAACCAACCAGAGCAACGAAGGTGAAGCAGAGCTTGTTGATAGATTAAACATTCGCCGTATCCGGTCGGCAAAACACTGAACATATCTTCCATTTTTAAGAATGACTTCAGTGCCGTTCTTTGTTCTTTTCTCAGAGAAAAGCTTAACTCCAAGTCTTCCAGAGTCGTGGTCAAAGCCGATTCGAAAGACCGCTGTCGTTCGCCAGTTTCTGTGTTTACTAGAAGCACGCAAACGCAACTCGGCTGTCGTCATTATGGCCCTGCCCGCCGACTCTATACACGATGTGATTGGCCCGGCAAGAGTTTGGGGAATACAGCTCAGAAGGGTATTGAGAGTTGCTAGACGACACTCGCGGGCAGATTAGATTTGCTGCCGCTAGGGTACGTCTAGAGTTCTAGGCTAGTTCAAAGCATTAATGTGCACTGATATAACTGGAGTGCAAGGTTATGAGATGCCTTATGTGAATGCTTGGCTAAAAAGATGCATATTTATTGTAGACTTAAACTGGGAGAGTGAGTCTGAGCCCCAAACATTATCAAGAAGGCTGTTCTAGAGTTTAGGTGCCAAAGATGAAAACGTTTTCCTTCCTTTAGTGGACTTAGATACCAGAAGACAGATTTTTGTGAAAAACATGGATGAGCGAGTTTGGTGTGGAGAAACTTGACTGGCCCACACATTGTCCTGACCTCAAACCGATAGAACACCTTTGGATGAATTAGAGACTTGTCCAACATCAGTGCCTGACCTCACAAATGCGCTTCCAGAAGAATGGTCAGAATTCCCATAAACACACTCCTAAACCTTGTGGAAAGCCTTCCCAGAAGAGTTGAAGCTGTAATGGGCTGGCCAACTCCATATTAAACCCTACGGATTAAAAATGGGATGTCATCTGCATGTAAAAGCAGGCGTCCACAAACATTTGGCAATATAATGTATTTCACCAGGGCTAAATTAGACCGAACCAAACAATATAAGAATATTAAAAAACATTTAAATATTCTTAAGCCAATCCTCTCCTCCTCTTTTCAGTATGATTTATGTTTTAAAATGTAGGGCAAGGGCAAGGAGCAGCAGGTAACGGCAAGATTACTATGTAAAATGCAGCAGATAATGTTTATGCATCAGAGGTCCTCGTTCTTCATCAAGGAGACAGGAAGAGTGTGATCCGACTAGGGCCTCTTTCCTGAGCTGGCTGCTGCGCTGCTGAACCATGCAGGATAGCATAAATATTTATTAACCATATGTACTCATACATAGCATTATATGCCAGCGTGTCTTAATCTAAAGAAGCATTCATACCTCATGAAACACCCATCAAATACTCTTAAATGAGATATGGCCCTTTTCATGAACTCGTTTTTGTTTTTTCAGCAAATGATCAATGAGAGATGGTATACTCAGAAAATGTCAACCTTTGGAAATTGAAATACATATTATATAAGGAAGATTTTAGACAAATTTCAGTCTTAAGTTTATGATTTTCCATAAATCAAAGAAAAACTATTTGTTTGATATTTTTTTCTTATAACTTGAGCAAAAAGGATTGAATTATAGAGTCTGACTAATGTAGCCAGTGCTACAATTTGTTTGAAAATATTTTTTAAGGGATAGGGTGAAAACATGTACAAAATGTTTAAAGCACTACTACTTTTCATTAAAGGGATAATTCATTTACGCGATCATTTATTCACTTTCATGTCATTCCAAACCAATACGATTTTCGTGCATGATATTTTTAATGAAATCTTTTTCTGTCCCTCCATCAAAGTCCATTTACCCAAACATCTGACGTTTTAACATGTTGATTTATCTTTTGATAAATAAATCCTAATCGAGTGGTTTTAGTCTTCTGAAGAGACAGATTTAAGAGCAGATTTAATTTAGGCTTTTATTCACCAACATGGATCAGTTAAAACACTAGCAGTCAAATTTGGTAAAAGGAAGTTCAAATACTGTACATGAGCTTGACTTAAGAGAACAAATTTAATTGGTTTCCGTGGAAACCTCAACCATAATTGCGTGACACGTGAGAATAAACCTGCTTGAGCTTCTGTTTACCAAATCTCAGTGTGCGATATACATCCGCTGATCAATGTTTACATGTGAATAAAAGCCTAAATTTCATGATATAAAGCTATCATGTCTTTTCAGAAGACTTGTTTTAAATCATTTGATTCATATGGATTTCTTTTACAATCTCTTTTTGAAGCTTTTGAAGCGTCAGAGCTTTGAATGATTCGATTTTCAATGGAAGGACAGAAGTCTCTCAGATTTCATTAAAATAATCGTTGGAAGATGAATGAATGTCTATGTTTGGAACAACATGAGGGTGAATAATTGATGACAGAATTTGTGCTTTAAAAAATTAATGGAACACCAAGGGTTAACCTATTCATGAAAAGTGCAATACAAACCCCTTTAAGTTCTGACTGTAATGCTAAATCAGTGGTTGTCAGTCACGCGACTCTGACAGCTATAGATAGCAGCAGGTCATCTCCTGGGCTCACAAGCCTATCTGAGACGGGGCCGGATCAATGTCAAGCGTAACCCCATCTCTGTGTTTTTGTATCATAAATCCCAGTCTGAGTTGAAATCAGACACGGTTACTTCACTCCTCTAATCTGTGCCGGGGTGGGAGCATTAATCTCAATCAGGCGGAGGGACAGCCATTTTGAAGCTTTCTGCATCTGGCAGGCTCCATTTTGTTTATAAATGATCCAAGCCGAAAGTGGACATCAAGGAGAGAGAAAGAGCCATCAGCGAGGGCCTTGATGAGCCCTGCACAGTAAACTGCATTCCCTTCTGGGATGCTTTAAAGAGACTTTCTTTAATGGTATAATCCATAATTGCTGATACACCCTAAATGCTGCACGAGTGGTCAGCTCTGAAGCAGAAAGAAAACACTGTTAGTGAATAATGGGAGCCGAAGTCCAAATAAGAAGAATTTTTATTGTTTGAACATGTTCATTATTGCACTTTCACTAATGTACAGAAATGTATAGCCTTTTAAATGAGACTTTTAGTGTTTCTTTGTAAAGTTTTTACTTCTGCGAGACTTCATAATTGGTACACTTTACAATGAGATCCCATTAATTAAAGTTAGTTAACTAACAATAAGCAACACATTTGTTATAGTATTTATTATGTTGTTGTTGTTGTTTTAATTTACATTAGTTAATAAAAATAGAACTGTTTATTGTTACTTCATGTTAGCTCAAGTCCATTAAATAATATTAACAGATATAGGTAAATCATACTTTTGATTTGAAAGGATTAGTTCACTTCAGAATAAAAAAAAAAAAAAAAACAGTTTTTGAAGGTCCAAAATTTCAAAGTGCTTCGAAGGACTTTAGAGGGATCTGCACGATCCCAGCTCAGAAATAGAGTCTCATCTAGCAAAACGATGTGCCATTTTCTTTAAAAAAGACAAAAATTACACTAAAAAATATACCTTTTAACCATAAATGCTTGACTTCTGTGTTCTGCTTCTTCACGACATATGATGTCGTCATGACAGAAAGGTCACCGACCCAGTGTTAAAACGAATGTGCAAAGACTTAATCAAATGGCCTTCACAAAAATAAAGATAAAACAATGTGGTTAAATGATTTTGAAGTTGGAGGAGAACATGAGATGAGAACATGTTTTTTAGCACTGGGTTGGTACTTCCACCTACGTCACGGACGTGACCTTTCCGGCGTGATGACGTCATACGTTGTGAAGAAGCAGTTGAGCGTTTGTGGTTAAAAAGTATACGTTTTTATTTTTTAAGAAAATGATAGAACATTTTGACCCTATTCCTCAGCTGATATTGTGCAGACCCCTCTGAATCCCTTCGAAGCGTTTTGAAATTTTGGACCACGAGCCACGAACGCCTTAATTTGTAGTTCGTCAACCATATATTTTAATAAACAGATATAATTCATGCATTTCCATGTAATACGATTTCACAAACTTAATTCCTATCGACCAGGTCACTTAGCACAACGTTTGTGGCTCGACTCGTTGAGACTGTTTTCCAAGATGCCGTAATGTACTGTATTTATAAAGTATCTTCTTATTAAACTGTTTGTACACTTACAAAGTTCTCAATCCTTCAGTTTGCATGTATGTACCCTCATTATGCTACGGTGTTAGTGTGAGGCTATTTTGAGCCTTGTTGGTGGTATTAACTAGCGATTTAATTTTACTTATTCTATGCCCCATATACTAGCATTATAAGCTAATATGTTTTTAGAGATAAAACTCTTTACATTCCATTTTTAATGAAAACGCATCCCAGACAACAATCTACTCTGTAACCATGTGTTAATTACCTCTAGGTTCATTTTTCAACTGAGTTGTCCTTTAATGCATCTGGTTTACAGTGTTTACAGTTTTGGTTTTCTGGTTAATTCTGTGTAAAAGTAATTCTGTGATCTGGTCTAATGGTACAGCCTCCCAAAACATAAATGTGCATGCTCACTTGGATCAAAGCAGCTTAACAAATCTTTCAGCCTACATTAATTGACCAATCATTTAATAGAAGAAAGCACAGCCTTCAGAGCATGAAATAAGCATCTGTGTCAGCTGCTGCCCCAGAACACCATGCCACATCTCAGACCCTCCACTGTGATCACTGCCTCCTTCACAGACTGCAGCTGAGCTTTCCTTCTAAAGGAAACAGACAAAGAAAAAAATGAATGTCTGACTAGCACAAAAAGCTTTGATTGAGCCGTTTCAATGTTTAACATCTAGCTAAAGCAACAGGAGGTTGTGAATAATGGAAGTGTTTTGAGGCGTCTGACCCCTATACTTAAAAGGATAAGTAAAAAAATAAAAAAATAAATCTCTTTGCCATTCCAGACATTTTTGATGTGTTCTCCTGCTGCAAATAAATACATTTCTCTTCTAATAATAATCACATATCCCTTCTTTCACAAAACAATGGCCAAATGGTGAATCTTGAGTGTCAGACCTTTCCAAAATAAGTATTTTGTCAAGATTAGAAAAGATTTTGATGATACATTTAGTAACATTTGAAACATGAGACTGCCACCTAGGGAGAAGAGCCTGCTAAAAGGCTGTAAAGTATAGTAGTAATTCAAATGATACCATTTTTTTTATTTAATCAATTTATGATGATTACTAAAATATGTAATGGGGTATAATAACTAAAATATGTAAAAGGTTATACCAAAAAAATGCAAGCGTTCCATAAACACTGACAGTTTACAGAATAAATGTTGCATTATACTGTAGATTGACACCCAAAAGTGTTTTAATGCCAGAACTTCCCGTTAACCTTTTTAAACCGTCACTTTAGTTAATTAATTGTGACTTTGCTCTTATAATTCATTGTTTACGTCCTAATTCCGTTGATAATTACTCTGTCTATTCTGTGGGGACAATGAGTGACACCTCTTCATTTAGCATTCATAATCACTTTGTCCTTCGTCTGGTTTTGTTTGAGGTCTTAGAGAAATGAGTGTTTGACTACCACTCATTAAGACAAGAATTTCAGGGTATATTTCTTGTACACAGTAAATAAAAAGCACAAAAAAGAACCACAGCAAAATATTATATTGTGATTAAGGTAATTACAATTCAGTACGTTCAAACCTGAGGTCCATTCTCTTGCGTGCACACAAGATCATCTTCGACCAGAAAGGAAAGGCAACTCCGAGAGTGCAGCTGTTCAGCTGGAGATAAACGACTCTCCACAGTCATAATTAGTTTATATATTTCTTTAAAAAAAAAATCAAAACTAAAGTGTTATGATCATTACCCTGAACATGCGAGAATGGAGAATGATTGAATTTTGGGTCCTGAGTAGGCTTCATCATTCTGGTTTCCTTCTCAGATTAAAGTGTGATATAGCCGCTCTGATGGTTGGCATTAATCCGCCCATAATGACATTGCGAAACACATCAGGGTCATAATGGGCCGGTTGAGTCCAAGCCTCCGCTTCTTGTAATGACCCAGATGTCAGAGGAAACAAATGTTATCGCTGGAGTAATAAATACCCCAGTCAATTTGCTCCTGGCCAGTAAAGAGCTTTAGGCCATTCTGAGGAATTTCCATCAGGGAGAGGGAGAAATACAGACGGATGGTGTCATTATGACAGCACTATGTCATTACCAATCAACTGATCGCCGGAAAAACATAAACAGCCATGTTTCCGAAAATCTATCAGTTCTTCCACTTCAACATTGCATTAAACCCTTGCTCAGACAGGCTGAGAGGACCTTTCAGAAATATTTCCATCCATATTCAAGGTTTATTTACACATAAATACTTAAGTAAAGTTCAAGTATATTTTTATGTAGTATGTACATGTATATTAATAATGAATTAGTAATACACTTATAAGTGTATTATTTCAATACTGCTTGTGACTAAATTCAGCCACTTTAAGGGTATAGTTTTAAGTGTGACAGTAGTGAACTTTGAGAATGTTTTTTTTTTTGTACTGCAACTAAATACTTGTAGCTCTTTTGTTAGTTAATAAGAGTACACTTTAAACATTTTACACTTGAAATATGCCCTTAAAGGGATAGTTCACCCACAAAGGAAAATCCTGTCATCATTTAGTCACGCTTAAGTTGTTCCAAACCCCTAGCTCCCTAACATTTTCGTCTCGTTTGTATTCGTTGATGAAAATGACAGTAGATTTCTGACATAGCTTTTGTCATTCAACACTAGTTTTTATTTTGTCTCATTTTCGTCTGTGATAAAAGATTGTTGACAAAAATTATTTAGTCCATGGCCAGTCTACCGCCGAAAGCACCAACAGTTGGTATGTGAGCATCAGAACTGGACCACGGAGCAATGAAAGAAGGTGGCCTGGTCTGATGAATTACATTTTCTTTTACATCACATGGATGGCCGGGTGCGTGTCCATTACTTACCTGGGGAACACATTGCACCAGGATGCACTATGGGAAGAAAGCAAGAAGGCATTTTTGCTTTGCTGCCACAAAACAAAAATGGTTAAGGAATGGTTTGAGGAGCACAACAATGAGTTTGAAGTGTTGACTTAACCTCCAAAATCCCCAGATTTCAATCTAATCGAGCATCTCTGGGATGTGCTAAACAAACAAGTCCGATCCATGGAGTTTGCCTTGCAACTTACAGGACTTAAATGATCTGCTGCTAACATCTTGGTGGCAGATACCACATTACACATTTAGGATCAGGGCTGTTTTGGCAGCAAAAGGGGGACCAACACAATATTAAAAGGTCATGATGATATGTATATTATACATTAATAAAATGTTAACAATATAACTAATAATTGTAAATGCAGCTGTATCTACAATCCACTCTAAACTGTCTTTGTTCTCTTGGCTTTGTCAGTTCTGTTGTCTGAGACTGTTTCTCTATTCCCATCAGAAAGTTTTCATTACAGAAGATGTTTAATATCTAAATAACCAGAGGGCTTCTTTAGTCTCTTAGTATCAGATAACTGGTGAAATCTATGAATGTCAAAATGCAGGTTCAATCTCCCAGTGCCAGAAGCATGGTTACTTATTATCTTTGAATTCAAAAGATGTCTCTGAGAATCACAAGGCTCTTTCATCTAGGGCCTTGTCCACACATTTTTGGCTTTTCGTCCACACTGACAACACAGTAAATGAACACAAATGAAGTGGATACAAGTGGCTTTTTCGTGTTGTAATGTGGACTGTGGAATCAGATGTATTCAAAATTGATGAAGTATGTTTAGTCATATGATGCATATTGTGGTGTGGACGGGGAGCATTTTGAAATTTGGTCTCGCCATACGAGACGGCTTGTGTAATCTCTCAGTATATTCATCTGTTTCAGTCACACAAACTTATTAGCACAGCCACCATATTTATGACCATCAGTAGAGATTCAAAAGCAAGAAGTGATATTTAGAAACGTCAATTATTGGTTTTGATCTATACCAAGTTTCAAGGATAATTTATGGTATACTGATCTATAGTCACCATAGACATCATCAAATCTGACACTGACAGACATTTACAGTCTTGTTCAAAATAATAGCAGTACAATGTGACTAACCAGAATAATCAAGGTTTTTAGTATATTTTTTATTGCTACGTGGCAAACAAGTTACCAGTAGGTTCAGTAGATTGTCAGAAAACAAACAAGACCCAGCATTCATGATATGCACGCTCTTAAGGCTGTGCAATTGGGCAATTAGTTGAAAGGGGTGTGTTCAAAAAAATAGCAGTGTCTACCTTTGACTGTACAAACTCAAAACTATTTTGTACAAACATTTTTTTTTCCTGGGATTTAGCAATCCTGTGAATCACTAAACTAATATTTAGTTGTATGACCACAGTTTTTTAAAACTGCTTGACATCTGTGTGGCATGGAGTCAACCAACTTGTGGCACCTCTCAGCTGTTATTCCACTCCATGATTCTTTAACAACATTCCACAATTCATTCACATTTCTTGGTTTTGCTTCAGAAACAGCATTTTTGATATTACCCCACAAGTTCTCAATTGGATTAAGGTCTGGAGATTGGGCTGGCCACTCCATAACATTAATTTTGTTGGTTTGGAACCAAGACTTTGCCCGTTTACTAGTGTGTTTTGGGTCATTGTCTTGTTGAAACAACCGTTTCAAGGGCATGTCCTCTTCAGCATAGGGCAACATGACCTCTTCAAGTATTTTAACATATGCAAACTGATCCATGATCCCTGGTATGCGATAAATAGGCCCAACACCATAGTAGGAGAAACATGCCCATATCATGATGCTTTGCACCTCCATGCTTCACTGTCTTCACTGTGTACTGTGGCTTGAATTCAGAGTTTGGGGGTCGTCTCACAAACTGCCTGTGGCCCTTGGACCCAAAAAGAACAATTTTACTCTCATCAGTCCACAAAATGTTCTTCCATTTCTCTTTAGGCCAGTTGATGTGTTCTTTGGCAAATTGTAACCTCTTCTGCACATGCCTTTTTTTTAACAGAGGGACTTTGCGGGGGATTCTTGAAAATAGATTAGCTTCACACAGACGTCTTCTAACTGTCACAGTACTTACAGGTAACTCCAGACTGTCTTTGATCATCCTGGAGGTGATCATTGGCTGAGCCTTTGCCATTCTGGTTATTCTTCCATCCATTTTGATGGTTGTCTTCCGTTTTCTTCCAAGTCTCTCTGGTTTTGCTCTCCATTTTAAGGCATTGGAGATCATTTTAGCTGAGCAGCCTATCATTTTTTGCACCTCTTTATAGGTTTTCCCCTCTCTAATCAACTTTTTAATCAAAGTACGCTGTTCTTCTGAACAATGTCTTGAACGACCCATTTTCCTCAGCTTTCAAATGCATGTTCAACAAGTGTTGGCTTCATCCTTAAATAGGGGCCACCTGATTCACACCTGTTTCTTCACAAAATTGATGACCTCAGTGATTGAATGCCACACTGCTATTTTTTTGAACACACCCCTTTCAACTAATTCAACTAATTGCCCAATTGCACAGCCTTAAGAGCGTGCATATCATGAATGCTGGGTCTCATTTGTTTTCTGAGAATCTACTGAACCTACTGGTAACTTGTTTGCCACGTAGCATGAAAAAATATACGAAAAACCTTGATTATTCTGGTTAGTCACATTGTACTGCTATTATTTTGAACAAGACTGTACATATATTTAATCCATAATCCATTTCTATGCACCAGCATTCAAGGATATAGATGTAACAGTTTTGAATTGTGTTTTGAATAAGTTTTCATTGTGCTCAGGTCATGTTTGCGAGTAAATTTGACCCACCCTGTGTTCAAATGTGCTGATATCCACCATAGCTGCCCTAAAAAGTATTGAAAAGGTCAGTATTTAGGAAGGATAGTATGCCCATTGGGGTGCAGGCCCAGTTTCCCAGTGTGTTTGATTGTTGTATTCCTGTCACTTGTTGTTCAGTCAGTTAAAGTTGCACTATGTAGTATTTTTGCAGTAAAATATCCAAAAACCACAGAGAAAATTGCTATTTTAACCAAGGAGCCGGGACGTCTGAGGAAGTCGCCTGTCATATAATTTTTTTACCCTCAGTTTCTGGTTTTATTTAGCACAAACGCTTTATAAAGCGTATCTTAGCATTGTGCAACAAGTGTCAGCAGTCGCTGAGCGAATGCACAGAGTAACTTCATAACATCATTTTAAACACACTTAAATGTATCTAATATGATAAACAGAGCTGCGTTACCTCATACTCATGACCGGAAAAGCGTAAATGGCGCCCACGACTGTGTCCCGTCATAATAAAAGTCATGTGAGCCGTGTGTTCGGCAACAATTGCTCCAGCGGCTTTGCCTTCAGCTCCTCAACACTCTGTCCTGCTCTTCATATTATAGTAACATTAATAACCGCATCCAAGAACATGGTTTCTGCCCGACTCCTATAGTCCGATTTTTTTCCCCCCACCGGCTGTGAGGTAAAAACCACATGTCCCAAGATTCTGAGCTCAAAGTTGGCGTCATCAAACTGTACCTTTGTTTTGAATAGGCACCCTCAAGTGGACAGAAAAATTACACAGTGCAGCTTTAACTGGTTAGTCCCTGTGTATTTATGCTGCCTTCACGTTCTATTGGAATTATCATAAATACGAGCTTCCTAGGTAAAAAATTGCACATGAACGCCCTCCCATTTCAACATTTGAATGGGATGAGCTCCCAATCACGACTTCAGAAGTAGGAATTAGGGGTGAAACACTCATGTCAATCTTGAGTACCTATAGAGTAGTATTGCATCCTTCATATCTCTGAAAAGTCTTTAGTTTTATTATAATTATAAAAGAAATATAGGCTGTACCGAGTCTTTCCGGAAAAAAACGAGCGCCTGGAGGCGTATCGTGTGGGCGGAGCTAAAGAATGACGAGTGCGCACAAAGCGGTGACGTCCTCAAGCGTGGAGAAGAAAACGCTACCCTAAATAAACCATGGCTATCAATCAGATTCAACTAATACGATCCAGAATCAGATCCGGAGGCTGAAATAAATTGAACAGGAGAAACAGCAACAGCAGGACGTCCGTCTCTGTGGTATGTAACGTTACTGTATTTAGTGGCCTGTCAACATTTGTGTGTGTTTACTCACAGTTTTTGAGGACATGATTCGGTTTATGGGCTATTGTATGCGACTAAACCTTAGCAGTAGCAAGCAAAACGGTTTTGCACGTCAGACTAGTGTAACGTTTACATAAAACAACAGTGGAGTAACCGTTTGAAACCGCATTTGAATGACGAAGCACGCTTTGTGAGAACGCTAGGTTTATGTTTGGGTGGTTTTACAATAAACAAACTGACACCTATAATGATCAGCTAAACAAATGTATTTAAACACACACCATAGATCGCATGCTCCATTGATAAACTAACTAAGGTTATACACGATCGTGTTGTTTACTGATGTTTACTTATGTGACGATAGCCAACAACAGACATTTGAAGCAGTTTTACTCACCGTCTGCTTCCTAAGCAGGACCGAACCTTTATCGCTGGGACCGCTCCATCAAAAACACACTTTTTTGGTGTTGATTTCGTGAAGTCCTGTGACAGCAGTGAGCGTGGAGATCCACTATTGCGACACGACCGAAGCGTGATGTTGTGACGCTTCCCGTCATTTCTGCGTTCAAATCGGTTCAAATGCAGCGCTGCCTTCCTGGAATGCTGTGCTGAAGCGTTGAAGTCGCTTGATGTCACCCATAGGAATAAAGTGGAGCGCGGCACGACCGTAAGTGTTGCATGGACGAGTGGATCTGCACCTTAAAGAGTGTTTATGGGTGTGCATTTCCTTTCTCACCTCTAGTCACGTGCGCGCACCCTTCCAGGAGAAGAGCCCGTACGGCCCATACAAGGACCTTCCACTCTGTCGACGTCAAGCCGACTCGTACTCGAAAAAAACTCTCCGAAACTTGTGAGAAAACGGAAGGAGTATTTTTGATACAGAAATACTCCATCAAACGTCCAACTTAGATTTTGAAACTTTGTCTATGTTTAGGATGGGAATCCAAGTCTTTAACAGTGTAAAAAGCTCAGTATGCATGAAACAGCATTTCACCCCCCCCCCCCCCCCCAAATAAAGGCTGAAAACTGCTGTAATTGGATTGTGTTTTAACTTCCCTGCAAAAACTTGTGACAACAGAAGCCTATACAATTTGTAAATTATTATGAACATTTCTGTCTTCATTTTTCATGCTTATTGGTCTGATCTTGTCACAGTAAAACACATTATGTTCCGATGCTGTTGGAAAGATTGTAGCAGTGGTTTTTAGAATTGAGGGTCCAGTTCATGAAGAACACTAAAGGACACCCAGCATCAATTTGCATAATGTTTATAATTATTTTGTGGGTGAGTTCACAACTACAGTTGTATTTCACTGATGCTATCATGCATTTAAAAAGTGTATTTTGGGGCTTCAACCTAATTTAAAATATCTGTGATGCTGTGAATAAACCTGTTTTTAGAATCTGAGTTTCATTAGTGTGAACACATTATTCACCTTTTTTCCCCTAATACTTTTCACTAGTTTGCACTTAGATTAGGTATGGAATATATGCGTATTTGGCATGCTGTCGGGGCCCAAATTCGGTCTCAATCCAGGGTATACATTTTTATAGAAAAACTATATGTAAAAATGTTACAGTAAATAACTTTTTTTTTATTAAAGGGCACCTATTATGCAAAATTCACTTGTACATGTTTGAATATAGCTGTGTGTTGGTAGTATGTGTACCCAATACAAGACAGGCTTTGCTAAAAAGGTGTTATATTTTTGTCTATATATTTGTTTACGGTCAGTTGTAACAAGTGCTTTTGTGTAATTCGTGTTTCTTTGACTGTCAATGTAAAAAAGAATTCACTGCATGTCTGAGCTTTCCGCCCCTTTCACTGAGAGTTATTGCCGCCAAACAGTATTAACATAGGATTGCCTTGTGAACTCTCATTCCACCTCACAGAATATAGCTCTGATAAAGAGTGCACAAATCCTGGCCTTTGTTGCTTGCTACCTTTTTGCATTCACACTGTTCTTTTCTCCTTTGCCATCCGTCACCAAACCCCACCCCCTGCTCCACCCACATGAATAATGATGTGTAAAGGCTATAGACACTTGAAGCTTATTTCCTCATTTACATGCATACACATCCTTTCTCTATCTCCCTCCTCTCTTTCTCATTCTCTCAACAAGCTGTTTTAACACCACTTTTATGCTTTTTCCCCAAATAAAAAGGCTCATCACATTTTTAATGAATTTGTGACCTGTCATTAATTTCACACACTTTATAAATGCCTTAGCAGTAGATTCAGTGTGTGTAAGACAGGAGCAATAGATTACTGTCATTCAGAACCAAGTGTTGATCAAGAAAAAGCATTTGACAAGGTAGATAACAGTCTCAGAGGCTGTATTCTTCATTAAGAATAAAAAGCACACACTGGAATAAATAATTCACTAAAATGTACTGTGAGTCTTTATTCTCTCTGATATCGCTGTTGTAATCAGCCTGGCCTTCTTTACATTAGCGCTGTTTTGGACTGTTTCGGTTTGAATTAATTCGATTCCTGGATCACTGAAAACTTTCCTCGATTTTAACGGCTTAAAATGACCTGATCACAAACAGAAGCAGAATTGGGTTAAACTGGAAATTTCCTCCTACCAGGGTTACAGGTGCTGTAGTTTCTCAGTGTGATTGTGATAAACTCCCGTCTTCTAAGATCATCTAACTGCGTTATAAAAATTACATTAATGACACAGTATAAAACTTTGTAAAACTTTTTTTGTACACTGTAAAAAAAATTCAGGTCTCCAACTAAAAATGTTCTAGTGACTGATTACATATTTTTTTTTTCAGTTGGCCAAATAAAATTACTGTGAATAAAATTTCTGTAAATCAATTCACAGAAATTAAATTTGGCAAATTGAAAAATTTAGATGTGATCAGTCACTAGAAAATGTTCAATTGGAGAGGCCTGAATTTTTTTTTACAGTGTATGTGTTTGACATCAGCTGATATAAGCTTTTAAACATATTAAGCATATGTGTATTCTTTTAAGCTCTTTTGTGAAACTATATAAATTATATGGCCTATTTGTTTGATTCACTTTCATTGATATAGTCAAATATAAAATTTTAGCTGCCCTCTCAAACTTTCATTGCAGCAGTGTTTATTTCTGCCTTGTAAATGCATTTAATTTCATGACATTTTTCATAATGATCTCTTAATCTTGCGCTGCTAATTATTTATTTTATTTATATTAAACCTGAGTTGACCGAGAATGTTAATATCGAGCTTTGTGAGCCTGTTGAACCTGATCTAAACCAGGTTGAATTTATATGGATTTGTCAACTCTGAAACTGTAACACGGGATCCACTGGAGACGAGGTTGATGAACCCAAGTGCAGTTTATTAAACATAAATCCAAACATAAACAAAAGACTTGGCAAAACAACATAAAACTTTACTTGCCATAAACTTGACAGGACAAACCACTCACCACCAGCAGGTTACACATACAATAACTGACAAAGACTATGGCAAACATGAGGGCTTAAATACACAAGGGCTAATGACAAAACGAGGGACACCTGTGAACAATGATTAACCTAAAAACCAATGACAACAAGACACAGGAACACGAGGCAGGAACACATGAGGGCATAGAATCACATGACAATAGACCACATGACAAGACCAGGAAGTGCATGACAAAACATGACAGTGAACATGAAACCTTAAAACATGAAACATGAACCTACACCAAAACACCATGTGACAGAAACCTACCCTGAAATTCAGAGTTTGATCAATTAGCTTCATGCAACAGGCCTCTGATCATGATCCATCTCTGAATGGCTGTTTTTAAAGGGGTGGTTGATTTCAATTTGTTTTGTTTTACTTTAGTTAGTGTGTAATGTTGCTGTTAACATAAACAACAACTGCAAAATTGTGATGCTCAAAGTTCAAAGCAAAGGGAGAAATTTCCTTTTAAAGAAATTGCTTTTTAAAGACTACAACAAACAGCTGGCAGAGACGCCAACAAGCTTATTTGTGGGTTAGTGACATCACTAACCATATACATAAACCTTTCCCCTGGGAACACGCAACAAAAGGGTGAGACCATGTCGAGAAGAGGAAGAGTTGTTGTGGTAGAGCACATTTGGGCATCTGCTTAAGCTGTCACATCCGTCTTTTCACATTTATTGCAATACAGCACATAACACAAATGCAAAAGTATGTCCAAAGCACGATGACAACATAAGTTATAACCATAACTAAACTAAACTATAACTCTATCTTCATAGAGGACGCTTCCATCCAAGGACGCCAAGTAAGGCAGTGGTTGGTTATGAGTATCAGATGACCACCTTCCCCCTCTCTTAGTTTAGGACACTAGTCACTAGGTCTAGGTAATACCGAGCCATTTCAATCATTTCGAATGAATGTAAAGTGGGGAGAAGTTGCCAGCTGATTTATCTAAAAGATCGGTGATATTTTTAACTTGTGGAGGCCCTTCTGTATTATCAGCACAAGAAAGACACAATTGCAATAACATAATTGTATTAACAAAAGATAAACAAAAAATAACTAACACAACTACTAAATGAATACAATGAATGATAAAAGAGTAAAGTGCATAAAATGCATTACTTGGTAAATCCGCTTTGGTCTCTCTGGCATGGAGACTTGGAACATTCTGTAGTTGCCTCTCTGGACTAAAACTCTGAACGTAGTGTTTGTTAATGTCTCTTTCCTCACAGGCTGGAGGCTCAGAACATGGTCGTATATCTGCTGCTGTCTCACAAGCTGTAGACTCAGATCCTTGGATCTTTTGTTGTCTCTGGTATAACCAGAGGCTCAGAATGTTACGGTGTATCTGTTATGTCTCATCCTTGCAGAACAGACTCAGAACTTGGCGAACTGTTTGTCTCTCTAGAGGGGAGACTCAGAACAAGGAGTGTCTGTTGAAAGGGTACCTTTATCCCCTTCCAACGAGGAGGAGATTGCAATTTGGCACTTTTCCATTCCAGTGTTGTGATTGGCTGCTGGCATCAGAGGGGGCATACAGAGTGGCCCACTCTTCTTTCCCCTGTGGAACTCATTTGCATACTGTACACAGTTAGAAGTCTTTAAAGTGTCTTTAAAGTTTACCAATGCATTTCTCACGTTCCAAACCACCATCAGAATACCCTTGGCAATATTTTAAACAAATAGACACCAAACACGGAAAAAGATTGAACTGCCATGCATGTGTTCATTAAAAGCTGAATCTGTGTAAGATGTTGCATTACAAATACCTGTGACTGAGAATACTTATTTCTCTGAATTAGTATGAAATAGATGTGTGTAGTTTACATTAGTCTTAAAGGGTTAGTTCACCAAAAAATAAAAATTCTTGATTTTTGAAAGTTATTAACTACACCCGTAAGACCCCCGTTCATCATTGGAAAACAAATGAAGATATTTTTGTTAAAATCCCAAACTGTAAAAAAAAAAGTCACAGCCTGAAATTTTTAAGTACAATTAACTTTTTTATGTTATATTGATGTTTAAGTTATTTAAACTTAGATTATGTTAAACTGACTTAAAAGTAACAAAGGCTACCACCAGTAACACACTATGCTGCCAGGGACTCAAATCCTGTAGTGCCAGACGTGTTCCCCTGCTTAAGCCAGTACATGTATGGGTCCGTCTGAAGTTTGCGAGAGAGCATTTGAATGATCCAGAAGAGGATTGGGAGACTGTCATATGGTCAGATGAAACCAAAATAGAAATAGAATAGAACTTTTTGGTCAAATCTCAACTTTTCGTGTTTGGAGGAGAAAGAATGCTAAGTTGCACCTTACCTACTGTGAAGCATAGGGGTGGAAACATCATGCTTTGGGGCTGTTTTTCTGTTTTTTAGGACGACTGATCCGTGTAAAGGAAAGAAAGAAGGGGCCATGTATCCTGAGAAAAACCTCCTTCCATCAGCAAGGGCATTGAAGATGAAACGTGTCTGGGTCTTTCAGCATGATAATGATTCAAAACACACCACACGGGCAACAAAGGAGTGGCTTCGTAAGAAGCATGTCAAGGTCCTGGAGTGGCCTAGCCAGTCTCCAGATCTCAACCGCAATGAAAATCTTTGACAATATGTGTTGCCCAGCGACAGTCCCAAAACATCACTGCTCTAAAGGAGATCTGAATGGATGAATGGGCCAAAATTACCAGAAAAAGTGAGTAAAAGCCTTGTGGCTTTTTCAAACCGAAAATGTTTGACCTCTGTCATTGCCAACAAAGGGTATAAAACAAATTATTGAGGTGAACTTTTGTTATTGACCAAATACTTATTTTCCACCATAATTTGTAAATACATTCTTTAAAAATCAGACAATGTGATTTCCTAGATTTTTTTCCTCATTCTGTCTTTTAATAGTTGAAGTGTACCCATGATAAAAATTACAGACCTCTCTCATCTTTTAAAAGAACTTGCACAATTGGTGGATGACTAAATACTTTTTGCCCCACTGTAGATAGATAGATAGATAGATAGATAGATAGATAGATAGATAGATAGATAGATAGATAGATAGATAGATAGATAGATAGATAGATAGATAGATAGATAGATAGATAGATAGATAGATAGATAGATAGATAGATAGATAGATAGATAGATAGATAGATAGATAGATAGATAGATTATGGGTGGATGGATGGATGGATGTTTCCCCACAATGGATCACCCATTCAATTCACAGATGATTAAGATTTCTCCTGAAGCTCATTGCTTCAGTGTTATTATAGTGCCCCTGAGTTCATCCACTTTAAATGAGAACTGAATAGCACTTAGCTGTAAGTAGAAATCACTTTGATAGGTCATAACCAGAGGTGCACTGCCTCCCACCCATCTCTGAACAGGCTTTGATCTTCAAGAGGGAGATCTGTTGCCCAACAATGATGTGCTTTCGCTCCCACACACAGACACACATCAAAGTCTGATCACATCTCAGCCTAAAAAAACTTTGGTAAACTACAGGTCTCATCAGTAATATAAGAGAGAGGAAAATAGATTTTTGCCTTGCTTTTACTCATAGTTAAGACCAGTAAAGATTACTAATAATGACCTGTTTAATTACTTTGCAGCTCAAATAGTATTTGTGCCATAGTTATATTTGGTTTGCATACTACAATATTTGATTAGACCTCACTAAAAAGTGGCATTATAGATGTCAGGTCTGTTTGTGTGTTTGTGAATGGGCTTTTTAGCAGAGTTGATTGCTTTTGCAGTGAGACGCTGTTGGCATTAGCGTGCTGGATAATCAGCGTTAATGGGGCTTTGACTGTAACAAGCTTACTTTAGGATTAGATGCTTTTGGGTAACTGCAGTTTCATCTTTTGGGCTGATTTATTTTTGTTTTGGGCCTCTTACATACGGTTTACAAGGAAGAATTCACTAAGATGGAATTGCACCTGTAGATATGATCATTTATTTGCAAGTGTTGATGTAGCACCAGATTCAATAAACAAAATTATGCAAATCAGGTAACAGCACAAATACACCACAAAATCTGTGCTCAATGCAATATGCATGCAAGTTCTAAACTTGTGAGTTAGTTTTGACTGCTGTGTTGCCAAGGACACTGCAAAAAACTGATCCTGTGTACTTTATTGGAACTGTAATGGTTACAGGATTCTAGAAAGCACTATGGTACTGTACATCATATATCAAAGTACCACACTATAACCAACTGATACCATCAGTGTATGCTGTTACAACCAGTGTTTTTTTTAGAAGTAAACATTTCTTAAGTTGTTGCTACCACAATCCCTAGAAAGTGCACACAGCCATTTTCTTTGAAATTCTCTTCACCTGCTTTCTTCCATTAATAAAATTGTTAGTGTCACCCTAAAGAGCAAACTTTGTTTGAGTTAAATGTGCAGTATGTAGGATTTTTGCAGTAAAATATCCAAAAACCATCAGGACAGCGTTATATAATTTGTTCAGTTGAGTTCTACAATATCCCAAATGTTTGCAACTATTTGTAAATTGTGAGGAAATTGCTATTTTACCCAAGGAGCCGGGGCGTCTGAGGGGTTACCTGTCAATTGCGTCATATCTGTGTTACCCTCGGTTTCTTTTATTCAGCAGAAACGCTTTACTCTTAGCATTGTGCAACAAGTGTCAGAGCAGTCACTGAGTGAACGCACAGACGTCATAATTTTAAACACACTTACAAGTCCTTTTAAAAAAAAACCTTGTGATTCTTTATTTGAGGTTTGAAAACAAACGTGGCAGAGAAGACAATGCTGAATAAAGTCGTAGTTTTTTGTCACAATGTAGAAAGGACCCAAAAGCGAATGCTGGTAATATAGTAATTTATTGAAGCGGGAAAAGGGTAAATAAGGCTGACTGCCAGTTACCAGCCGTAAAGGCGGACGCAGGTCAGGAGAGATAAACTAAAGAGTCCATATAAGGAGCTGGCGGGTAGCCTGGTAACGGGTACTGCTGGCCAGGGAGCGCACGCAGGACGCGTCGGAACGCACACCTCACTCGGCTGATACGGCGGTGCTGAAGAGCAGACTGGGAAGCCGCAGAACCCAGGGGAAAATCCTCTTGAACCACACACACACACGGCGAAACAGGACTAGGCGAGCATAAGAGGACAAGACGTTATAGTTGCCGACATGAAAGAACAAACAATAACCCGACAAAGAGGGGAGAAGAGCATGAGAATTAAATAGCAAGGTGATCAGGACAAAGGAGGGACAGGTGTGAGATGCACAGAGTGCGGCCGCTAATTAATATAGCGAACGGCTGAGAGAAAGTGTACAGAGAAGAGTAAAGCCAGAGAAATCAAACCAAACTCCTGACAGTTTTTGATATGTTTGGACCAAAATGTATTGTCGACGCTTCAAAAGAGTCTAACTAACCAACTGATGTCACACATTGACTACTTTGATGATGTTTTCATTACCTTCTGGACGGGGACAGCAAGTGGGCGTACACTTACATTCAAACGACAGAAAACCCTCTGACTAGGCCCTGGCCAGGATTTCTGCCCGAATCCTATCCCGATTCTTTTCCACCGGCTGTGAGGTGAAGACCACATGCCCCAAGATTCTGCGCTCAAACTTCCCATCATCAAACTACACCTTTGTTTTAAATTGGCGCCCTCTAGCGGACAGAAAAGTTACATAGTGCAGCTTTAACACACACACACATATGAATAACTAAATTAATGCACACCTGAGGTGGTAGTGAAATTAACTATTCCATCTGCTGTGAGAAAAGACTATAACTGATCCGCCACCTGGAGCATCCTCGCACTCAATATAGCCTACCCGGGACTCCTAATGTATACAGACGTGATGTAATGACGCAAAGAAGAATGCATGCTCAAATTTCCTGCAGAAAGCTACAGTACCACTCAAATATTATCACAAGCTTACCGGTGTTAACCGGGCTAAAGTTTTGAACACTGGCTGTACTGTGAAAATAGGTTTTCGATCATTTTTAACCAAAACTAATTTCTAACAAAAGCATAAATAATCCGTGTTCCAATCATAATTCGACTACTTCACCTGTTTTTATGACCATAGGTCTTCTATAATTCATAATGATTGCCTTTCCATGCTTGGAATGCTTTAATTGGAACATCACATGTAAAAACTTAGAAAGAGAATTTCAACACGAGTGCTGGAAAAAATAGATTTTTATGAATAGTTAAATAGCCTTGCACATTGGGACGTGATTTGATTCAAATTCTCTGCAGGAGAAATAATGGACGTGTCTCTTTTCCGCTCTGCTGGTTGAAAACCGAAATTCAAACAGTCTGCTCCCATTGAAGATAACACACCTTTTTATTTATGGATTTATACGGTTTTATCTAAGTGCCAGTTATTCCCTTCTTTCCTCTCCTTTTTCCGTTCAGTCACTGACTTTCTCTCTCCATCAAAGTTAAACATGTTAAGTGAGCAGGTTTTCAGTACAGCTGGGGAAGTTTTCCATTCCAACCCATGTTGGTTATTCACCGCTATTGTTTTCAGGCTGCCAAGAGGACACACGAGGATAAATAAAGTAAACTACGGCTCCTATAACCCAACAGTACCAGACACCTGGTGGATTGAGTTATATATATGTGTAGGGTTTATGCCAAACATCACATGAACAAACAGGAAAACATGTCTCATAGCATCTGCTTTTTCAAGAAAGTGTTACAATGATATGAACTGATGGCAATATCTGTGAACTTTTAAAATAATTTTGGTAACACTTTACAATACGGGTGCATTAATATATGCATTAATTCATGCTAAACTAATGCACAGATAATCATAAGAGTTAATGTATTACTAATGGTGAACTAACCCATTTATTAATGATTACTGCATCAGCAATAATGAAGATTCTACATGATTAATAGATTAGTTAATAGTTCAATTGTTATTAGTTAAATATGTCAATGTATTAATTTCTTAATAATATTATGTTAACTAATAATGTAAATTAATATGTTAATAACCGCAATGGGTCAAAGCCATGCATTTCAACTTCCAGTTGTCTGCTTTAATTAATCATTAGCTAATGATTTATAAAGGTATCATTATGTTATGACTTTACTTGTTGGGGCACATGACTATTCACTATAATTGATTAAGTAATATATAATTGTGGTTAAAAATTTGAATGAATTTTGAATTAGTGAATAGTCATGTGCTAACATTAATAACTAAAATTAATGACGAGCACATGCATAGTCCAGCTGAAACAGAATGGTCACTTCTCCTTCATGCTCCTTCACACATCGTCTGGATCCTCTCAATGTGTTCAGCGGCATCACTGCGACTGTCCTCCTCCATACAGTTTATAATAAAGAAAGAATGAACACAATTCTATTGAGAAACAAATACAAAATAGATAAATTTTCAGTGCAGAACGAACATGCTTGCTAAAAATGACTAAACCTAACTCACAAACTTAAATCCAAACATAAACAAAAGCCTTGGCTTGGCATGAATCTAAACATAAACATTAAATCTTAAACCTTCACCAATAAAGGGGTAAATGTTCATTCACAATAACAGAAAAAGATACATGGCACACATGAGGGCTTAAATACACAAACAAAGACTGAGGACTAGACAAGACATACCTGTGAACAATGATCAACCAATAAACCAATGAAACATCAGAATAAGCCAGCCATGTAAAAGCGACATCCCAAACCGACAGACTCTGCCACCACTGAACAAGTGGGATCTTTTTGAAGAAGAAAAAACAAAACGTGCGGCCAGATTCAAACACACTTTGCTTTTCAGATTTAAACTTACTTATTATTTTTAGGTGAATATGCTGTGACTATAAAACATTAAATAGTATTTGTAAATATATGGTAAAATTGACTTTCTTCTCAGTTAATTTATTACATTAATAAATTGTGTAAATTTTTACATAAGATATATAGTTCAGCACATGTTGAGGCGCACAGTGCGCTGAAGTCGGCAACTTTCTGCAGAGTCAATAGCTACAGACCTCCAAACTAGGGATGTGCGGTATACCGGTACTGGAAAAATATGGTATATATTTAATTTAAAACGGTAGGATATCATGATTTTGCACATTTCGGTATATGTTGCTTTTCCGAAGTTCACCACTAGATGGCAGCGTGCTACCCAAACTGACCCGAAACAACCGGCAAATGTGACAACAACATAGACCAAGCGGCAACCTCCCGCGATCTCCCGCGAAGTAATGTAAACTGCAATTCAAGACTGGCCACTAGGGACAGGCTCCAGAAGGGAGCAGAATCTCATTGAGCTCCATTTTAAAATTTCAAAATTTACAGCTGAAAAAAGCATGACCACTTTTGACCACCAAAGCGTGGTTCGTTTGACTAGTGTGAGTGCTCTGAACCGTGCCCGGGCGCGGCTCGATTAGCCGGCCCTGGCCCGCTTGGAAGAGGTGGGCCAGAGCACGGTTCAGTTGGACTCAGGCGCGGTTCGCATGCGGTGTGAGCGCTAACCGTGCTGGAGTCCGTAATCAAATCTGCAAAGTCCTTGCTGCACTTCAGCTGGTACCTTGCAAACCTCCTCATACGAGCAGCACGATTACGTGAAAATTTTCACGCCATTAAGGCGACACATCTGTTTAACAACAGGCTGTGAGAGGGCTGTGGACCACCGTGCACCAAATGACACGAAATTATCCACAAATAAAACAGAGCAATGGACTCCATTGTGTTCAGAGAGCGCCACTCTTCCTGTTTATCCCGAAACCATCGCACCATAATGACGTAAGCGTGCTCCGGCACGAATGCTGAAACCCGAAACCGTCGCACCATAATGACGGAAGCGTGCTCCGGCACGAATGTGAGTGCAGGCCAGAGGGGGAGTGGGGAGGGGGGACAATCGTACTCGGGCCCGTTCATGGCAACCATGCCTAGTGTGAGTACACCCTAAGCTTCAGAACGGCTTATCGGAATCCTATGGGTGACGTAGCAGTTGAATCTCACTCAAGATGCCCGAAACAAATGAGTAAAGAGGAGTAGAAGTGAAATTTGTAATTACTTTGCTTATAAAACTGATGAAGAACCATCAAACCTAGCCAAGAAGCATCTGTCACTAGTCTGACGTTAAGACTTCTTAAGAGATCGACAGGCCAGTGAATCATTCAAACCATCTCATTTAGACATTTATTTTCTTTTTACACTGATCAGCGCACATACATAGCCTAACATAAGATCGAATATCACAAAATCTCCAGCTTTCGTTTCAACCGATGACATTTAGATCTCATAATATTTGCATGCGTAGCCTACTATTGCGCTATTTACATCCGTGTTAGACACAACCGACTGTGTTTATGTGAATACTCACTAAAGACGGACATTTTTACAAAATTCTGTGTATTTGACTGTTTAAACCTACAGATTATGTATGGCATGTGCATGTCAGGCAGATGTCCTAAAACATTTTGCAATATAGTGTATGTTGTGGCACTGCATGACGTTTTTCTTTTCTTTATGACCCCTTGAATAATAACATTTTTATCTGAATTCTGAATGCTTATTTTGCTCTAAACAGACACATTATTAAATAGACTTAACTACTGTTGGCTATGATTAGTGAAAAATACATGAGAACTTTCAAACTAAACAATTTATTAATTGTACATTTTTCATTGTAATATCAGCCAATTTACATGTTCCACCATTCATTTTAATGGGTTGTAAATTGAGTTTATGAAGAACTATTCATTCCTTAACATTTGCCTTTAATGAAATTAAAATACTGTAGTGTCTTTTAAAATGGCTACATTTTCTAAAAATAAATTTGATTTGTTTTCCCCTAAAATCAGTTATGCTGTGATTTTCCTGTCCTTCAAACAATAGTTCACATTTTCTTAATTGAGGGAGTGCGAATGTCAAAGTCTCAGGTCCAAACAGTCCTTACCAGCTCTATTTCTACAGATTTTTTGTGTATAAATCTGTAAGGAAAAAATATACAATATGTGAGGCTTAAGAACTCCTAGAAACATCTGCTCTGCTTGGTAACAGCTTGAAATAGGAACAGCTGCATTGATTTTAAATGTAAGAGTAGAACTCACGAAATGCAAACTAACAAAAATGCAGTTGTCAAGGTGACAGGAATGACAGATAAATGAGAGTGCGCTCTGGACACTTTTTTCTCTCCCTGATCTGCGCTATTATTCAGCCAGGAGTTGGTCACGAAACCCAACACTCTCCTCATCTTCGCACTGTCCCATATCATATATCTTATCATTGAGTCAAGGTTTTTCCATAAATAGTCAACTGGGAATTCAAATAAATTATTCATGAAGATTTTTGAGTGATCAATCCTTAGTGGCTGGACAAACCAAGGCCGCCTCCCTGCCTGGCTGCTTGTTTTGAAGAAGCTGAGGCGATCAGGTGGGATTGCCAGACGGTGACTGAAGAGTCTGCTGGGTTTTGAGAGATGAAACCTTGTTGCAGACGCAGGGTTGAGAGCTCTGTTGCCCTGCGTCCCTTGGAGCGCACGCCGGTGCCATCCTCTAAAGGCGTCATGGGTTTTGAATGGTGAGAAAAGAGATTAATGTGATATTGATCATAACATGAATTCAGTGGCAGGCTTTGGGTTGGCTCTAATAACTGAGTATTACTTTGTTCCCAAGCGTGTCCTGAAATTCACGTCCAGTCAATATCCCATTAGAGAAGTGTGTTAGTACAGCTGTGCGTGTGTATGTGTGTGAGACAAAGATTGTTGGTTAGAAGGATGCAGTAAAAATCACATTATAAATCATTTATTAGGTGGACATATAGCTGCCTGTAAAAATCAATGATGATTATTGGTGGCACATCAGCACCCTGTAACTTTACATACACTCGATATTCCTTTTGTTAGTTTAAGGGAAACGGCTTACAAAAGTTTAACATGAAAGAAAATTATATTAAGATTAAGAACAAACCTATGAATATTTTTATATACTTTAAATAACATTTAAAATAGCCTAGGGACAGTAAAATTACTAAGAAATTTTCCAAATAATCAAATTTATTATTATTAATTTTTAAAGATTATTATTTATTATTTATAAGAAAATTTGTTTACATTTTTAATTACAAAAATGAAGACGGTAGAATATTTCTTAATCATTTTACTGCTACTATTATGCTATTTGAAATGTTCTTACTTTTGAATGCAGGTCTTCTAATATATGCATCCAAGGTCTAATATATATATATATATATATATATATATATATATATATATATATATATATATATATATATATATATATATATATATATATATATATATATATATATCATAACCTCTTTTCTCACAATGTTTGATACGTTTTTATCAAGGGGGGCTCTCTAAACCCCTCCTTTCTGAGAGCCTATACTCTGCTCTTTTTGGTCAGATGGCCCAGTCTGTTACAGCCAGAAAATACTTTGACAGCTTCCTCAGCACCAGTGATATGAATTATGTCGTCAGTTTTATCATATCAATTCGAGCTTGAGTCCTCATCCTTAGAAAGTGCATGGAAAATGGATTTGCCAGAAAACAGCATCTTCTCGACATTTTGACACATGAACCAAAGTTTTCCAGGCCTCAGCTACAACTACAGTGTTTGAGGGTCAAAGTAAAAGTTGTTTGTGGGCAACCAGTTTAGACCATAGGATGGCATTATGCAAATTTGTTTGAGGTGAACAGGAAGTACATCTGGAATTACTGACGTTCAGATTTGGTCCTTTCTTTTGGGAGATAATGCCATTTATTGTGCACTTTGATCTTTGAATCTTTGAGTGCTTTTATTTTCACAAAAAAACATAAAAACAAACAGAGCCGGAGAGTAATGGTGTACATTTACTTGAGTACAGTAGTTGAGTACAATTTTGAGGGATCTGTACTGTATTCAAGTATTATTTTTGGGGTGTACTAATGACTTTACTCTAGTACATTTGAGAGGCAAATACTATACTCTTTACTCAGCTACATTTCTATCCATAATCGTAAGATAAATAAGAGACGAAACCATGGACGAAACCATGGATGAAGACGCAGCAGGTCCATCCCCGGAAAGTGCCACACCCGTGATGTTCTTGAGTATGCGGTGCGTTTAACACAGTCAGGTTCAAATGTGGGAGCAAAAAATCCATTAAAACTCTAGCAGAGGTTTGTCAGAGCGTTGCCATTGTGCTGTTGGCTTGTGGGCAAGTGAGAAATGTTAAATAAAGCAACATGGTAAAAAAAATGAAAATGACGATTTTCATTTCAATTCCCTTTACATTCTCCTAGACATTAACATTTTTCATAACTCCATGTCTGTACATAAATGTAAGCCCTGTGACAGTAGTAATGCAATATTTAGAAAATGTACTCTTGTACTCTTGATAAGTACTTCAGGACTTTTACTTAAGTAGACATCTGACTGCAGTACCTTTACTTGTACTTGAGTAAAATTTAGCAAGGGGTATCTGTACTTTTACTCAAGTAATGAAGCTGTGTACTCTGTCCGCCTCTGCAAAAAAACTATATTACACAATACATGAAAGGTAAAATTCGAAAAAAGCATAATTGGGTCACTTTAATGGACCCAGCAAATATGGCTCACAACAAGGTAGTGAAATAATAAAAATTTACAGCGAATTCTATTAGTCCCCTCTTCTGCTTTTTTCCTTTTTCTCTAATTTTCTCTCTGTATTTGTCTTCAACTTAATTTCTTATTTATTTCTCTCCATACTTTCCTTCAAGTCTTCACTTTCCTGCCCTAATTTTCTCTTTCCCTCTAAACTGTCTCTCTCTGTTCTCGCCTAGGGTTTAATTAGTATGAACTCAGCGTCTCACGCTATGGCATCTGGCTACTCGGCTGTTGTTTTTTCAGGGACTTTTTGTGTGTGTGTGTGTGTGTGTGTGTAGATGTCTCATATTTTTCCTCCTTGTCTCTCTCTTTCCAGAGGGCCTGATGGCTTTTAGGACACTGTAGAGACATTATATTTTATAACATGCACCAACACTGCTGAGCGAAGTAGAGCTAATTTAAAAAAAAAGCATAAATCACAGTAGGAAGAGAACTTTCTATGAGACGTTAGTGTGGGGGTGTTTTAGAGACGGTGAGTTTGTCGAACAGATGGGATCTGAAGAATGATGGCCCATATCATTCATATGTGCGGCGGCTGTGTGTGTGTGTCCACACACTGGGGTGAGCTACAGGTGGCCGCTAAATATGACATATTGTCAGAGTTAATAAACGCAGAGATGATAGGACAGATGTTCCTGTGTGAGGACTGGTGGGTTGTCTGGATGTGTAATGATGGCTGATGATGATGTCATCTAGCTAGAGCAGAGGGTGGGTTGTAGAGGTGGGGAAAATTGATTCACCAATGCAATATGATTCTTTCTCAAATTATTCTGGTTTGGCACACACGCACACACGCACACACGCACACCATATTGGGAATATACAATCACCTAAAGGATTATTAGGAACACCATACTAATACTGTGTTTGACCCTTTCGCCTTCAGAACTGCCTTAATTCTACATGACATTGATTCAATGGGGTGCTTAAAGCATTCTTTAGAAGTGTTGGCCCATATTGATAGGATAGCATCTTTCAGTTGATGGAGATTTGTGGGATGCTCATCCAGGGCATGAAGCTCCCTCATTGTCATGTTCAATAAACCAATTTGAAATGATTTGAGCTTTGTGACATGGTGAATTATCCTACTGAAAGTAGCCACCCGAGGATGGGTACATGGTGGTCATAAAGTGATGGACATGGTCAGAAACAATGCTCAGGTAGGTTGTGACATTTAAACAATGCCCAATTGGTACTAAGGGGCCTAAAGTGTGCCCCCCCCCCACACACACACACCATTACACCACCACCAGCCTGCACAGTGGTAACAAGGCATGATGGATCCATGTTCTCATTCTGTTTACGCCAAATTCTGACTCTATCATCTGAATGTCTCAACAGAAATCGAGACTCATCAGACCAGGCAACATTTTTCCAGTCTTCAACTGTCCAATATTGGTGAGCTCGTGCAAATTGTAGCCTCTTTTTCCTATTTGTAGTGGAGATGAGCGGTCCAATGTTGTGGCTTCACAAATTCTTTACTGCATACCTCGGTTGTAACGAGGGGTTATTTCAGTTAAAGTTGCTCTTCTATCAGCCTGAATCAGTCGGCCCATTCTCCTCTGACCTCCAGCATCAACTAGGTATTTTTGCCCACACTACTGCCGCATACTGGATGTTTTTCCATTTTCGCACCATTCTTTGTCAACCCTAGAAATGGTTGTGCGTGAAAATCCCAGTAACTGAGCAGATTGTGAAATACTCAGACCACCAACAACCATGCCACGCATAAAATTGCTTAAGCACAATTTTCAAAATGGGGCCTGTGTTTTCAAAACACAACACACAATTAACACAACAACACACCCAAGTAGAAAAAACACTAGAGATCCTTTGCATAATTAAACACTCTTGTAAAAACTATACACTTCTGTTTAAAAACCACACTTTGTTACCATATGAAACACACACGTTTCACATTACTAGACTCTGTTTGCACGAGTTACACTCTGCTGTGATAAACCTAAAACACTTTTAGCACTTCTTCCCTATGATTAGAATAGGCTACCATCAACAAAGTACAAATATAATGTAAATTCATCAAACACAACACAAGACCAATGTTGCAGATTGAAGAAACTCATTTATTTCAACACGCTCGAAACATGGACATTTATAATACTGTAACAAAATGTCACTTTACATATAGTACTGTACACTGTAAAAAAAAAAAAAAGTCCATAAAAATAGGACACAAGTCAATGTACAATATGAAGGAATTTTCCATATAGTTTTTTTTTTTTTTTTTTTACCTGTATTTTGAATTACACATTGCATTAGTTAAGGGTTTACAGAGATTTCCGTAAAATTATTGGATAAAGTAGTGGCAGAAAATTACCAGTACAACTTACCAGTATTTTTTATAGTGCAAGCTTACCGTTATAAAAAAATAATAATAACTACATTGTCTCTTCGCCTAGCTGGATCTGGCCAGAGATTTTCATCAACAGCGCAGGTAATGTTATCATTAGCAAGACACCTTGGAAAGAAACGTCTTGAATGACGAATCCATCCTTGCATTGCTGCTCCTCCGCCTGGTCACAGGCCTCCTCCTTGTCCTCCTCGTCATCTTACTCTTTCTCTGACTCCATTGTGTTTGAAGACGGATGAACTGACCTGCTGCTTTTTATAGTGCTTATACTTGATTGGTGTATCTACAATTAAGCAAACAAGTGTTTGCACACCTGATGACTGTGTTGAACCAATGGGTTGGCCGGTGCAGTAATTTGACAGTCAGTGCTTTGGTATTGCAAGGAAGTGACTTCATGATAGATTTTTGTGTGTAATGTATGTTAAGTGTGTTTAGTGTTTTGCAAGTCACTGTGTGTACAGTTTTGCAACAAGTGTGAGGTTGACAATGTGCTTATAACTGTGCAAATATGGGCTGATGTTTTGCTTCTTGAGTGTAAGGTTTTGCTAATAGTGTACTATTTTTAATTTTAGTGTGTAAGCAATCCAAAAAACCTGTAAATCACCATTCTTTTCAACATTCAGTTTGTAGTCCTAAGTCTTGACCAGGACCACACTCCTAAATGCATTGAAGCAACTGCCATGTGATTGGTTGATTAGATAATTGCATTAATGAGAAATTGAGCAGATGTTCTTAATAATCCTTTAGGTGAGTGTAAATGAAATCTGCTTTTTCAAAAGCATATGATGAACAAAAAATTACCGATAATTGCCATGCTCTGGCACAGAGGGCATATCTGGAGTAATATTTATATTATGAACAAAGTGTATTAGCATACACAAACATACAAGGACAATATTCTGTCAATTTCAGGTTAAAAGCCCCCCAAAAAATGAAAAATAATTACATAGAATATATTTGATAGAATTGTGAACTCAAACTTGTAACCATTAGTGTATAGAAAAAATTTAGTCCCAGCTTTTGAATGGCCATCAACAGAGAAATATGTCTACTGTAAACAATCAAACATGAACTCATGAACTTAATCCTGAATTACAGTTACAATCATGCACATGAAAGAAGATAATTCGTAGCCACAGAAAAGCTGGAAACATCTGTACACAGAATTCAGCCATGAGCAACTTTAAATTGGCAAAACATTAAAACTTACAAACATATTTTTGCACATAAAAAACTGACGTAGAAACAGTAAAAAATAAAAAACAAACAAACAAACAAACAAAAATAACTCTTTGGAAACAAATTGTAACTCCCTGAATCAAAATCATTTTGAATTGTGAGGTGCCTAGTGGGAGACAATACAAAAAATGGGAAGATACTGATGGAGGGAAAAAAGAGAAGGGTGACAGACAGAAACCTTCTTAATCAGCGTGTCTCATTCCAATCGTCTCCTGTAGATTAGGCCTGAGATTGCTTTGGTGTATTGGGGGATTAGAGTTGGTGCCATCATCACCCAAATGTCTGCCTCTCCCTTCTAAACTTCAATCTAACAACTTTCACAGATAGCCTGCATGTCTGCAGATTGGCATCAGGTAAAAATCTCATTATAAAGACAGAGATGCCATCTCCGGGCACTGTGTTCTCCACCCTTTTCCACTTACCTTCGTTTGAAGTCACCTGAGATTTAAAGGAGGACTATACTTATAAATGATTTGTAGATTTGGTGACAGTGGCAGAATGTGAGAGAGCATTGTTAGTGTATGGAGACTTTATTGGCAGTAGATACTCTGGTGATTCAACAGCCATTGGGGTTGAGTCATTCTTTGCAAAAACTTTGGCACGCTCTCCACACAAATGAGTGGGTGGGAGGAAGAGAGGGTTTGGCTAGAACGAAAAAGAGAAAAACACTTGGGGTACCCAATTAAAGTCTAAAAGATGACACATCGGATATCGACGTTGACAGTCTCACCATGGTAACCGGTTTCATTGAACAGTCTCTTTCCCTCCCTCTCCGTCTCCTTTCCAGCCGTCGCTCCTTGTTCTCGTTGCATATGAAATTTTCATGAGACGTGCTCGAGCGGGTGTCCACCTGAAGCCCTGAGGCACAGGTGCGATGAGTCTAATGGGATCTACATGCAAAACAGCAGCAGTTTGTGTGAGAGGAAGGAAAACAAGGGCAAAATAAAACCTAAACAAACGGTATGCAGACAAAATCGGTCTAGCGGTTGAAGTTGAGTTTTTCTTTATGTACACACTCCCCATGGTTTCACAAATTCATAATGGTGAATCTAACTGCACACCTACATTAAGAATTCAAACATGCTCCTCGAGAGTGTCATAAATTACAGTGGGGACTAGACAATTAAAAAAGCATATGGCAAAACAAACAAACAACACAATTAAAACATGTGCTAAATATATGTAAATAGCACGTACTGATTTTTACTTTTGCCAGCCTCCGATGACTGAGCATTCACCTCCCCAAATGGACGAGGTGTTTATTCATGACATGTTCACTGTGATACTATTCTTTGAAACAACAGAAGGTGACTGAGTTACTGCCATTTGGAATCAACGGTGAGAAGAAATAAGGTACACACACGTAATGATGTTTGTTATAGTACACTTCACCAAAAACATGTAAAACCCAGTAAACCTTGAAATTATTACCTGTGACATTAGAACAAAATAGATTGGTTTCACTTTATTTTGATGGTCCCTTTAACAGACAACAGGTTTAAATTGACTATAAGTAACATTGCAGCTACATGTCTGTGTGCTGTGTTTGTTTTTCACCAAACAAAAGAAAGAAGCCTTTCCTAAAAAAGTGCCACACTCATTTGTGCAATACAAAAACACAGAGGACTCTGGTGCCATCTGGTAAAAGGTGCTATGGTCTGATGAGACCAAAAACTCCAAACACTATGTTAGGAGAAAAAACAAAACAAAAACATTGTGGTGGCAGCATGATGTTGTGGGGCTGTTTCTCTTTAGTGGGGACTGGCCGATTTGTCAGGATTAATGTGAAATGGATGTTTCCAAGTGCATCCATATTCTTGAGGAAAACCTGTGTCCCTCTGTTAGACAGCTGAAGATGGGCAGGTCTTTTACCTTCCAACACAACCTTTTTTTAGCAATTTTTGAGTTTGAGGAGAATTAGCTATTTTGTGTGTGTCCTTTAAATGCAAATGAGCTGCTGCGCCCCACCCTAAAAAAGGAGTGGGTGGATTTTGACCATTATTGGGGGGGGGGGGGGGGGGGGGGGGGGGTAACAAAGAAGTGTGTTTTTGATGGAGCGGTCCCAGCATTAAAGGTTCGGTCCTGCTTTGGAAACAGGCGGTGAGTAAAACTGTTTCAAATATCTGTTGTTGGCTATCATCGCGTGAGTAAACATCAGTAAACAACACGATCGTGTATAGCGTTAGTTATTTTTTTAATGGAGCATGCGATCTATGGTGTGTGTTTAAATGTTTAAATCATCAAGCCCCACAGGTCTTGAGTGATTGCATAGTTGCTCTCAGGGTTGGGGGTTCAAGGACTAGAGGAGCTCTGAAAGGGAACTGTCAGATTCCGAGACACAATACTTTGTTTGGACAATCAGTTTTCTCTGTACAAGGCATAAAGGTCTGGAATTGTTTAGATACTGAACTTAAGGGAGAGTCAAACTGGGTCACTTTTAAACACAAACTCAAGGACACTTTAATCAGAAGTCAAATATGTGACCACTGATTATCATCTTTGTTGCTATTGTTTTAGATTGTATTATTTTGTTTAATTTTACTGTGTATTGTTTAATTTTGTAAAGGCTCACTAGGGACGGACATTGAGAATTAGCTTCGGCTAAAATGTTGTAGTATGTAACATTTGTTTATGTGACATACTTGTCCCTATTCAAATAAAAAACAAAAACAAAAAAAAACAACAAAAAAAAAAAAAACATTTGTTTAGCTGACCACTATAGGTGTCAGTTTGTTTATTGTAAAACCACCCAAACATAAACCTAGCGTTCTCACAAAGCGTGCTTCGTCATTCAAATGCGCTAACGGACTCCATTGTTGTTCTATGTATAACGTTACACTAGTCTGACGTGCAAAACCGTTTTGCTTGCTACTGCTAAGGTTTAGTCGCATACAATAGTCCATAAACCGAATCATGACCTCATAAACTGCGAGTAAACACACACAAATGTTGACAGGCCACTAAATACAGTACATACCACAGAGACGGACGTCCTGATGTTGTTGCTTCTCCTGTTCAATTTATTTCAGCCTCCGGATCTGATTCTGGATCATATCTGTATTAGTTGAATCTGATTGATAGCCATGGTTTATTTAGGGTAGCGTTTTCTTCTCCACACTTGAGGACGTCACCGCTTTGTGCATGCTTGTCATTCTTTAGCTCCGCCCACACGATACGCCTCCAGGCGCTTGTTTTTTTTTTTTCTGAAAGACTCGGTACAGCCTATCTTTCTTTTATAAATATAACAAAACTATAGACTTTTCGGAGATATGAAGGATGCAATACTACTCTATAGGTACTCAAGATTGACATGAGATTGACTGAAACTGTCTGTTTCAGTCAGAATTGACTGAGAGTTATAATGTGTACATACAGCTCAAAAAAGAAGTTTCAGAACTGGGGATATTCCAATCTCCAACACCCTTGGAGTTATTCTGGGAAAGCTGCTGTGGTTTAATCTAGATGTTCTTGGCCTCAAACCTAGTGGGATTCTGGATGCAGAGCTAACCTATTTGCTATGCCACCAGCATCCTATCAGTATCAATGTTCTGTCAGTCCTGCAGTTTAAATCTTTAAAATTATATATTTAAAACACAAATATGCCTAAAATATGCTTTTCTCTGCACATAGCAGACTGCAGCACACATCAGTTTTCACAGCAAACTGGAGTAGTCTGGGCCCACGGCCAGCATGCCAGGATATGCATGAGTGTGTTTCATCATCAGATTCGTAAGCATCGCCGCATGTTGAATTTCACCTGCCACCGCAGCGCTCACCTGCTGGGCACGGCCAGAAATGTCCTGCTCATTCAGAGGCTGATTTTCTTGGAGATGAAATGTTCACTCACACAGAACAGCACCCTTATTACAGGTCATAGAGATAAGATGGGGAGAAAGAGGGGGCGCTGGGGTTTAAGCAGCCACGGTATGACACACAGAGGAGATATGACCGTTTCAGCCGTGCTTTTATGGTAAATGTTCCATTACAGCCGAGCAGGGGCTCAGATGTTGGAGAGAGTGCAGAAAATGAAAGCGAAAGAAAAAAAGAGAAAAGCACATGAGGATAGATGGTGAGTTTGAGAAAGTTAAGGTAGACGTGTAAGCTAGGAAACCTTGTGTTAGGTTACACTAATGCAAAAGACATTTAAAGGGATAGTTTAATTGTAAATTTAAATTATTTCATAATTTACTCACATTCATGCCATCTTTCTTTCTTCAGATAAACGCAAACAAATTATTTTTTTGGAAAAGAAGTGCATATAATGTATGGGTGCCGCTAATTTGATGCTTTAAAAACCACACATAGCAATCGTGATAGGTAATCCATACAACCTCAGGGGATGAATCAATGTCTTCTGAAGTAAAACGATAGGTGTGTGTATAAAAAATATATATATATATATTTTTTTTTTACATTTTTAACTATAAATCATTGCTGCCAGCCAATCTGTCATATGAGCGCGTCCATGAGAGGAACGTTGTGTAAGTGCATTGTGACTTTTGTGTGAAAAGTAACACTGAAGCACTGAGGAACTGCAAATTTCACAATGCACTTACCGGTACGTCACATGTTAAAATGTCCCACTCGTGAATCACATTTTTACACACACATCGTGTGGATTACTGGCACTAACATTTTGTTTGTTTTTTTCAAGCATCAAACAAGCGGCACCCATTCACTTGCATTATATGGACTCACTTTGTTTGTATGTCTGAAAAAATAAATTCATGAACTTCAGGGATGGCATGAAGATGATTCAATTATGAGAGAATTTAAACCTTTTGGGTGAACTATCACTTTAAGAAGACACACAATCTGACTGTGATTAACTGTTATGCGCATTTTTTACATTGTGAGGCTCAAAGTTGGCTGTGTGGGTGTATGTAATCTATAACCAGACATCTCCATAAATAATCCGATATCTGTACTAAACCTAGCCTGACAAGCCAGACCCACATCAAGATGTTTGGTCTGGAAACTCACCATAGACAGGGCTCAATCCGAGGTGCGGGATAAACGGTTGTCTTTCAACCTCCCTCTGCACGTGATAGGATAGCGCTACACCAACCAGAGCAACGAAGGTGAAGCAGAGCTTGTTGACAGATTAAACATTCGCCGTATCCAGTCAGCAAAACACTGAACACATCTTCCCTTTTTAAGAATGACTTCAGTGCCGTTCTTTGTTCTTTTCTCAGAGAAAAGCTTAACTCCAAGTCTCCCAGAATCGCGGTCAAAGCTGATTCAAAAGGCCGCCGTTTGCCAGTTTCTGTGTTTACTAGTAACACGCAAGCACTTCTCGGCCGACATTATGTTAAGCACCGCCCACCGACTTTATACACGATGTGATTGGCCTGACCAGAGTTTGGTTTTTCCAGCTCAGAAGTGTATTGAGAGTTACTAGACGACATTAGCGGCAGATTAGATTTGCTACCGCTAGGGCTCGTCTAGATTTCTAGGCTATACTAAATCAAGGTTCGGCAGCAGTCGGCCTGTAATTCTTGCTTTAACCCTGAAGCTAAGCAAGGTTGATCCTGATCAGTGGTCAGGCCAACAGGGGGTGCTCATTTTATGTAACACTCTAGCGTAGTGTAGTAAAAAAATAAAGCATAAAAATATGATAGTGTTCACTGTTCAGATAAATCATTAAATTGAGTTTCTGATTCTTTGTGGTCAATAAAAGTCACAAGGTAGGGGTGTAACTCTGGCTAAATTTGCCCAATAGCCTCTATCAATCATTCCTTCCTAATCTAAACCTCCCTCTTTATCTCCTCTCCTCTGATAGCAGGTGTGAGGTGGGTGTTCTGGTGCTATAGCTGCCGTTGCATTATCCAGGTGTGTGCTATGCACTGATGATGACTGAGAAGATTAAATGTAACCAATTAATTATGAGGACAAGAATACCTGACTCGCAGGGATTATGTATTTTTGTAGGCCAAAACACGGAAATTATTTAGCATTTTAGCACTTCTGGTTCCATTGTCGCAAATTCAATAGTTTTTTATTTTATTTAAAAAAAAGGGTTTTTAGGTAAATGCCTAAATATAAGGTCTGTGATTAACACAAGCTTAAAGAGATAGTTCACCATTTTTTGTTCACCCATGTATTATTCTAATGTGTATACCCTTCATCATTTTATGGACCACAGAAGGAGAATTTTAAAAAGTAATTTAAAAAAAATAGATCAATCGCGGGTGGATGAGAGATAAATAATTGTGTTTGTTTGATAAATACGGTTTGAGAGCCCTGTCAGAATATTATTTCAGTTGCCGCTTTCAAAACAATCTCTCCTGAGTTGAAGCTCATTAAATATGCAAATCGTATCCAATCCTAGATGTGGGCGTTTACTTCCAAGTCTTCAGTGCGACACACCCATCAAAACCCAGCGTTCAGGAGAGAGACTCAAAACCAGTGTAGAAAATAGCCTATTACTTATAAGTTATGTTTTTGAATGTAAAAAACACACAAACGTCATTAGTTGACCTCAGACAACAGTATAAAAAAATAAAAAAGCCAGTTCATGATACCTTGAACTGATGTTAATGATCACTTGTTTCTGCTTCTTCTTCACCTGTGTTTTTGATCAATAGATTTTGATCCCTACCATATAACAGGAAAATTCAGTCCGTGGATGAGAAAGAATGAAGTAGAAAGCGCATGCTAGAAAGTGCATGCTAGAAAGTTTGATATGTGTCCATTGTTTGCGCTATTTATCTCCAGATGCTATGAGCAATAAATGTCAATGCAGGCTTTTGTTACGGTTTACGGTTTTGTTACTGTTCGTCTGCTATGAGCGAGAGATGGAGAGGAGGAGCGCTGAGGTAGAAATCTGGCCTCTGTTCAATATTCCGTTTCACTTGGAAATGCATCACAGCACTGAAGAAAACTGTCTCATTACTTCCGGTTCAGTGGGACTTTAAAGGGATAGTTCACGTTGAAATTAAATTCTGATATGTTTTAGCTTACCTCATGGGCATCAGAGATGTAGGAGTATTTGTTTCCCCAGTAGTTTCAATTTTGATCATTTTAGGTCAAACCGTTCTTGTCTGTGCCTCACATAATGCAGGTCTATGGTCACCACCTCAAAGAGCATACACAGAGAAGTCCAAATTAAACAATCCCCCATCGTAAGTACACACTGATGGCCTAAGACATGAAACGAGCATTTTGTGTGAGAAAACGAACAGTATTTATATCGTTTTTACCTCTTGTACACCACTATGTCCGACTGATCCGAGGGCGCGTGTGCTTGTTTCCTGTTGTGACATTCGCTCGTTCTGGCTTTAGTCTGCGCAAGTGCGGTAAGCGCCGGAAGTGGATCTCTCGCGCGTGTACATCTCTCATTGTTTACACAGGAATTTGGGAAGTGTTACCTTTTACTGTGAAGATCTAAACATAATTAGACGTACAGGACATCACAATGGAAGAAGATTTCGATATATTAACCGATAACATTGAATTTTTTTCACAACCATATTTATTTGAACCAGAATACACTGATCAAGAGTGTGATACCACTTCCGGCGCTTTCCGTGCGTGCGCAGACTAAAGCCAGAACGCGCAAATGTCACAACAGGAAACACGCACACGCGCCCTCGGATTAATCGGACGTAGTGGTGTACAAGAGATAAAAACGATATAAATACTGTTCGTTTTCTCACACAAACCGCTCGTTTCGTGTCTTAGGCCATCAGTGTGTACTTACGATGGGGGATTGTTTAATTTGGACTTCTCTGTGTATGCTCTTTGAGGTAGTGACCATAGACCTGCATTATGTGAGGCACAGACAAGAACGGTTTGACCTAAAATGATCAAAATTGAAACTACTGGGGAAACAAATACTCCTACATCTCGGATGCCCATGAGGAAAGCTAAAACATATCAAAATTTTAATTCAAAGTGAACTATCCCTTTAAGTCTAATTTTACAGTACATGTACTATACAATAAGCTATGCTCAAAATATACCTTAGTGTATACCTTTGGGCTAAAAACAAGGTACCTTATTAAGCAGCATAACATTGCCTATCTTTTGAAACAGACTTTGTTTTAAAGTGCTAAAAAGCTCAGTATGGTCTCAAACAGAGATAATATGTTATGTTATTCACACAACTACATAATTTCCAATTTTTCTCTCTGTAATCCTTCATTTTCTTTATGCTCTAACTGTCCAGAAATAAATAAATAAATAAATATCTATAACTACAGAATGTATCTCACTTTTGATTTCCTGTATTGACTTATAAATCCATGGGGTTTTGACTAAGGAAAAATCCTGGGTGACATTTTGATGGGGCTGGGCTTGACTAATCGATAAATAGTGTGAGAGACTTTCTTCTCAAGTCATTAATAATAGAATCTCATTTGAAGCTGTTGCTTAGGCAACCATACAGCAGATTCTGTGGCAGTCCTGCCTCATCGAGAGAGAGGGAGGGGGAAACATTGAAGACACTGTCTGGGGTAACAGACTGCTCTGCCTAATCAGACAGAAACAATACGGCACAAGAAATGTGACAAGTCAAGCCTTGGCCACTTTTGAGTTGACCTGATTAAAAAGGATAATTGGTTCTTAATGTTACTGCAAAAGTCAGAGGTAAACTGAAAATATAAAGACAGGAATCTGGATCCTAAACACCATTTGGCATTATTTCCTCAGCAATCAGGGGTGTGATATCACTGCAATAATGCAATGCGTCCATGTCAGAGAACCAAAATGTCATTATGCTGGGAAAATCTTTGAAATGCATTGATTATCTCAAATAGTATGAGGGATGGAGTAAATCTGGTTATAATGATTGTTATGCAGTGGGGGGAAATTGATAATCGCTATGGAATCTCCATAATGAAAAAATAAATCCACTACCAACAGAAAAAAGGAAAAGGACAATGTATGTTGAATATATTTAGAATATTATATAAACATGATATACTGTATACAGTTTATATACTCATCCTTATATATATTTTCACCCTCATAAGTCACTCTTTAAAGGGTTAGTTCACCCAAAGATGAAAATTATTTCATTAATTACTCACCCTCATGTCGTTGGACACCCGTAAAACCTTTGTTCATCTTCGGAACACAAATGAAGATATTTTTGTTGAAAGCTGATGGCTTAGAAAGGCTTCAGAAAGACCTCCATTGGCATTCAGTACATTCCCACTCACATCACCCATAAAGGCGCTAAACACATCGATACAAAGTCCATCTCACTACAGTGGCTGTACAATAATTTTAGATGGCGACAAAAATAGTTATTGTGCGCACAAACATCTAAATAACGACTTTATCCACCAAGTTATTGACGTGAACTTGACACATTCGCGAGAATATGATGCAGCTCCACCGTTCGAATCATAGAGAATACTTGACCCGGAAGAGGAGGAGTTCTGCTATCGCGTGAGTTCACGTCCGAGAAACAATTTTCGTCACATTGTAAAATTATTGTGCAGCCACTGTAGTGAGATGGACTTTGTAACGACGTCTTTAGTGTCTTTTATGGGTTTTGTGAGTGGGTCAGTGCACTGAAAAAAAAGGAAAACACACATTGTCCAATTTACGTAATCTTATTATTTGCAATCTATGCAACAAAATTCTGTTTCTCTTCTAAACATGATTTCTTTGCTTTCAATTAATGTAATTCTCTTAAAGGGTTACTTCAGCGATTAGCATATGGCTTTGTATCAGTAGAAACCCTGGAGTATATTCAAATGATTGTGCTTTCCCCCCTCATATCCCCCTGAGACACAAGATTTATGCATTTTATTTCTGGAAAAATTCCTCCTGTGATGCAAATTGATGATATTTGCATCACAGGAGGAATGTTTGGCAAAATGATAAAGACTACAGCCAGCAGAGGGCACCATTTCCTCATTTATTGAACCCGCGCATGGGGGATGGAGATCACACTCAGAGCTCAGCTGGCAGCTACAGGCACTCATTTATATTGAGCTATGGTGAATGTATGCTGCGAGTGTAGTTGCGATTACCTCAGCTCTCATCACGAGAGCTCAGCTCATTTATCTGACTCCTGCAGTTAGTTCTCAGTGCTGTGATCCTCGCGCGGTGACTCACTCATTATATTGAACAGACACGTTCAGTTTTTAATTGTAGTGTCTTCTCCAACTCAGTCACAGTAATCCAGTAGGTGGCTTTGGGAGTGGCCTCACAGGGCAGCGAAGCATTCTGGGAATTGTAGTCTTTTATCCCCATGAGACAAAAATACATTTTCTGTCTTTTCTCAGTCTAGAAAGCACCAAATTCAAAAATAATTAGACTCTTTCAAATTATACTGAGTTACCATAGTGGAGAAGAGCAGAGCGATTGCTTATACTGTGGACTTAGACAGCACATGTCAATAAAGAGAATTTCATACATAGCACTTGACATGTTCATTATGTGCTATTGCTGGCTAACAGAATGGAAGTTAGCTTGTGCAGTGTTATAAATCAGTCAAGTGACCACTTAAATATACTAAAAATAAAATAAGCATGTGATTTGACTAAAGAGTCAGGGTCTCAAGCCCCCCTGTGCACACCGTGTTGTTAGGAAGCCATATTAAAATCATTTTGAGACTGCTCAATTGGGTTACTTAAAAATGACTTAATTCCATGATGTTGAAGTTATGTGAAAAAATTATGTTTGCGTAATTGAATCACGTGGAACCGATGTACATGATTAAATCATGTAAATAAGCAGCACTAGGTAACTTTTCAACCTTCATAATATATTTTTTAAGACTCTTGTGATGATACATCGACTTACAATAGGTTGAATGACAGGTCTGTATCGTTTTTAATCGTACTTTTAAACTTCGGGTTTTGGGTAGTAACCCGAGAACAAAAAGAAATGAAAGCTTTAGCATAAGTTCTGCTGGGAAGACTCAATTACTACGTCACTTAATGCCTTCACTCTAATCCAATGATATTCTCATGCTCACGGTATAAAGGCTCCGTACTTACACATGTTTGAGTTCGCAGATACTGAAGTGACGATTACCTCCATCCTCCCCACCACCACCAGGATGGCCCTGTCCATACCCTACCGGGGGGTCGGCTGCGCCCCTGCCCTCATCTTCAGGCAGGAATTGCAGATCCGAGACCCTCGGATTATGCTCTTCGGACGGGGCCTACGCCAAAATGACTCTGTACACTATCAGCTTGCTGAGCTGTTAATAAATGCACTATTGTCAATATATTTCTCCCCGAGTCTTTCTGGTAGAACTACAAAATTCGACTGCTTTACGGCATATACGTCACTTCCACCAACACCCACACTTCCTTAAATTCGGACGTGCGAGCCCAACTTTGTTCATCGGATAATATAGTCAAGTCCTAAGCAGCACAGACAAATAAGAAAGAGAAGGTTTTGTTGGAGGAAAGAAATAAGAGGAAACGAAAAAGTGATGTGATTAAAGGCACGATGAGGATCAACATGTGACCAGTGTTTGCTCGTCGGCGTGAGCTGAAGGAGGCGCGCCCGACCGATGCTGTCATGCTTGTTATGGTGATTACCTACCACTCAAACATTGAACTGAAGTATCATATAGATTCTGTAAAACGGTAACCAATAGACTACTATAATAATGCTGGCTTGTAAATGTGAGCATTGTGATTATTTGGCATTTGAAAAAAATAAAACCCATGAAATTATATTCATATGACATGCTGAAACATATGCCACTGACTGTAACGTTACCTGGGATGAAGACATTTCACACGCGACACCAGAAGAACACCTGCATGTGAACTCCTCTTGCAGTGTTCAGGTTAACTGTTAGTGCTGCACAAACCCGTGGCACCACTTTTATGAAGTTATTTGGCCCGCACCACTGTATATATTTTAATATATATTTTGTAAGATGACAGAGCTTACGACAGTAGTTGAGGACATTATTTTTTCCAAACTGTAGGGGGTCCCCAAGAGCAAAAGTTGCCAAGTACTGCTTTAATGGAGGCCTTTCTGGAGCCTTTCTCAGCTATCAGCTTTCAACAAAAATATCTTCATTTGTGTTCCGAAGATGAACGAAGGTCTTACGGGTGTCGAACGACATGAGGGTGAGTAATTAATGAAATAATTTTCATTTTTGGGTGAACTAACACTTTAAGTAATGGGGTGATTTTGATATATGTGAATAATGAAATTTCATGTCATATTAAAGTGCCCTATAGTAGTCAGCATGCTTTGTACTAACTGAGGGTCCCAGGAGCTATAGTGGTCAGTTCACATTGTATATTTCTAGTGGCCTAGAGCAAAAGTGGTCAGCTTGCACTGTAAATCTAGGGGGCACTGGTATTTAGGTTCTTTTGGCAGTCCTGGGTTATGTAGCCTGAGACTTTGGAGGCCCTTGTTAATCCGAGAACCCAGGGCACTGAACCTATACTGGCCCAGTCTACAACAAAAGCATATTTCTTATTACAATGCCAAACTAGCAGGTAAACACTCCTCTTACCAGTGGTGACAGATAAGGCCTGAACACCAACCGAGTGGGTTGCTCCAGAAAATACTACATCTCTATTCTCTGTCATGCTGACAGCAGGTGTAAAAAGTCACAGCAGTTGTTTGAAAAGGAGTTTAGAAGAGTGACTCCATAAGTGGAAAACCAGGCTAGGCCAAGAATGCATGATGCAAAAGTACGGATGAATGCATCTGGGCTCTTTTATCTGGGATAGATGGATGGAAAAGCAGAGTAAAAAAAAAAAAGCCTGCAGCTTATTCACTAACCACCCACTATCCAGTTTAACCAGGCACTTCCCAGGATACTGTACAGACAGTGTTCTTAAGGGAATGTGTAATAATATAAACCTGCTAAATGGTACATAAACCAGGGGCACTTAATTGAATGTTAATCAAATTCCAGTGAAACTTTAAGGTTTAGTTCACCCAAAAATTCTGTCATTATACAGTATATTCAGCTTCATGTTGTTCCAAACCCGTAAGACATTCGTTCATCTTCAGAAGAAGACTGACACAGGCTAGAACGAAATTGCTGAATGAAGTCATTATTTTTGTTTGATAAGTATTGAAAAAGTATTCTCTTCGCTTCATAAAACTAAAATTGAACCACTGGAATCACATGGACTGTTTTAACAGACCCTTTCCGGGTCTTGAGAGTGCTAACTGTCTATGGAGGGCTCAGATATCTCTTGGATTTTATCAGAAATATCTTCATTTGTGTTCTGAAGATGTAGGTCTTGCGGGTTTGGAACGACATGAGTGTGAGTAATTAATCACAGAATTTTCATTTTTTTAAAGGGATAGTTCACCCAAAAAGAAATTTCTGTCATCACGTACTCACCCTGAAGTTGTTCCAAACCTGTATGAATTTCTTTCTTCTGCTGAACTCAAAAGAAGATATTTTAAATAATGTTGCTAACCAAACAGTTGATCCTCCCTGCTGACATCCATGGTATTGTTTTCCATACTATGGAAGTCAATGGGTTCTATCAACTGGTTGGTCATCAAAATATCTTCTCTTGTGTTCAGCAGAAGAAAGAAATTCATCCAGGTTTGGAACACCTTGAGAGGGAGTAAGTGGTGATAGATTTTCATTTTTGGGTGAACTATCACTTTAACGGTTTTATTTCTGTCAATACAATCTACAATGTTATTATTTCCGCTGATATTGTTGATTTGATTAATAGAACTAAAACTAAAATACTTAAGATATATACTTAATACTTAAGCACTTACGTCCCAGTATATTTGTCATATCAGTGTATTTTAGTGTAAGTTCTATTTATCATCTAAAATATCAAGAGAAATAATTGACAATTATGACTTTTGTCATACACCGTAAAAACACGAACCAACACGCACTTTTAAAGTTGCTGACACAGGGGTGAGGACCACACTGAGCCCTCACTTTTTCAACCCATATCTTCTTCTGTAGTCAGAAAACCAGAAGATAAAATCACCAAGACTTCAAACTAGAAGGAGCAAGCTATCGGCAAGCCAGGGGTTTGAGCATCTGTCATAATGACTGCTGCGTTTTGTAGACTCCTCTTCAGTCCGGGGTTCTACTAGTCCGTGAGGAGAAGGACATCAGCAGTTCTCCTGCTTGTCTGTCTCTTGTTTTCTTTCACACATCAGGTTTTTTTCCTTTTTGGTCTAAGTTTGAAAAGTTTCTGTGAAATGCAAAGGAATTTCAAGTCTGTAATGCCCAACAGCAAGATGACCATTATTTTTTAACATTTGATTTTGAAAAGGCACATATGTCCTATAAAAAAATTCCTGAGCAGCAAGTGAAAACCATCAATCATTGCATTGTTTATGATTGAGATTTTGTAGATTATTTTATCAGATCTACATATGGAGAAACCAGCTGTTAAATTAGGAGCATATTGGTAAACAGTAATACTGCATTATGTGTAAAAAAAGAAAGAAAAAAAGTTTAGTACAGAAAAGTTTAGAAAGGATCTGACACTTTCAGAACAGAACCTGTAATGAGCAACTTGGGGTGGTCTGGTCTAGTGTTGAATGGTCTTGTCTGGCAACTGAAAAGTTGTATTTTCAAACCTCAGAAGGGTTGATCCATGAACCATCACAACACCTTTGTGCCCTTGAAAGATACTTGACCCATTTAAGCCTGCAGGTACCTAAAGTTGCCAAAGTGTCTACCTTTCCTTTCCCGTCTGTATTTTGTACAGCAGAAAACAACCAAACCTGTGACTATCAAATATACTGTGGAAAGCATGGACGAAGAAGAAGATTCAAGAAGGCAGTCTTTATATATAATCCACAATACAGAGGAGAAATACAGGAACTCAAGCAGGGATTAATGCTAACTAATTAAATCATAAGCGAGAACCAAGTAAGGACTAAACTAAACAAGGACAATGGAAACCAGGGGAGCAAGGGGTTGCAAGGGGTCAACAAAAGAAAACAAAATCCATAAATGAAAGTGCTTTTTATAATGCAAGTCAGGTTTTTTTTTGTGTGTTTGACAAATACCGTACAAAGCAGTGCATCCCATAAGTCACTACAAAGTTGCCATATATTACAGTGGGGCAAAAAAGTATTTAGTCAGCCACAAATTGTGCAAGTTCTCCCACTTAAAAAGATGAGAGAGACCTGTAATTTCAAAATGATCACAAGAACGGGGAGCAAAAATTCCAGAACCACACGGGTGAATGACTGCAGAGAGCTGGGACCAAAGTAACAAAGGCTACCATCAGTTATAGACTACGCAAATCCTGCCGTGCCAGATGTGTCCCCCTGCTTCCACCAGTACATGACCGGGCCAGTCTGAAGTTTGCTAGAGAGCAATTGGATGATCCAGAAGAGGATTGGGAGAATGTCATATGTTCAGATGAAACTAAAATATAACTTTTTGGTAAAAACTCATCTTGCCATGTTTGGAGGAGAAAGAATGCTGAGTTGCACCATTCCAGGGTTGTAGCATCTGGGCATGCAGGGTATGCATGTCCGCGCGGTCTCCCATGGGGAACTTATATTTTATATATAATAGATCTGCATGGAGGAATGGGCCAAACTACCAACAACAGTATGTAAAAACCTTGTGGCGACTTACAGAAAACGTTTGACCTGTGTCATTGCAAACAAAGGGAATAATATTTAAAATAAGTATTTGGTCAATATAAGTATTTGGTCAATAACAAAAGTTAATCTCAATACTTTGTTATATTATGTTATATATATATGTTTTGTTATTACCAAATACTTATTTTCTACCATAATTTCCAAATAAATTCTTTAAAAATCAGACAATCAATGTGATTTTCTGGAGTTTTTTTTTCTCATTCTGTCTTTCATTCTCTCTCTTTTTTTGCCCCACTCTATATCCTGGTATATTCCTGGTTGTGGAAGAATATGCTCCCTTCGGAATATTAGGAATGTGTGATTGAACTTTATTTTTAATTAAGTTCCAGTTCACGTGGGAAAGACATTGTGCGTGTTTACTTTATTTCACTGCAGAATCATTTGTAAACAAATCTCAGGTCGATGCTGGATTTGCAGAAATTTGAGATTAAACCACAATGCTGTTTCTTCTATATTGGATCTGACAGGAATGGTGCAACACACTTATGTGAGTAAAACATGTTTTTTATATTTGTAATAGTATTGCATTGTTATAGATCATTTTGATTATGTTTATGTGTCTAACAGAACATACTTTTAGCACAGAACTCAGACATGTATGGGCCAGTGTCGCAAAGCCTAACGCCCCTGGGCTATGTGTTTTCCAGATGGGGTGTGGAGAACGTCTCGGTTACGTATGTAACCCTCGTTCCCTGAAGGAGGGAACGGAGACGCCACGTCGGAGTACCGACGAATAGGAATCTCGCTAGCGAGAGCCAATCTACTTCGAGTGTAACTAAACGAGCCAATGCACATTGGCATGCAATGATTGCACCAGCTGCCCATGCCACGCAGAGCGGGTATAAATGAGGCACAGGTGCTTGCATTAAATTAGTCTTTTGCTGAGGAGCCGAGTAGGAGAAATGGCACCCCAGCAGGGTACAGAGGACATGGCGACGGGACGTGGCGTGGCGTCTCCGTTCCCTCCTTCAGGGAACGAGGGTTACATACGTAACCGAGACGTTCCCATTCAGTCGGTCACTCTCGACGCCACGTCGGAGTACCGACGAATAGGAATCCCTACCAAAGCGCCATGGCCTGTGCCCCCTTCCAGTGCCCTGTGTGAGCCTCCTGAGCTCTCTTACCTGACGAGACGGGGCTCACACAGAGAAGTCCATCACTGCTGTTCTGCATGACCCGCTCAGTGACTATTGGATAACACTGGGAAGCATGCCCTAATGGGGGGCCGCTGCGGAACCACATCATACCAAGGAGAGTTATGTGGACACAGAGCTGAGCCGTAGCCCGCCGCCGTGAGGGGGCCCCATCCCTAAAAGGAGGGCTCTTCCAAGGGAAAGACACGGGCTTCCGAGAGGAGCAACCATGGAAAAATATGTGGGATCCCAGCAGGGTCACTCACATGGCCCAAGCCAATACCGGTTCTCAAGGATTCAGCGGTAGGAGGCCTGATGCCGGACGCTCCGCCACGCCCGGCACCGAGGGCGGTGGAGGACTCACAGAGTTTGCTTCTGGAGAAAGTAAGCGCCAAGGCGCAGCAAGCCGACAGGAGCCGGGCCTCTCAGTGCTTCTACCTGTTTGAGGTGAGAACACAGGAGGAACCCGGCTCCACACGTAAGCTATAGAACCTAACGAACGTGTTGGGTGTCGCCCAGCCCGCAGCTCTACAGATGTCTGGCAGTGAGGCGCCACGTGTCAGCGCCCAGGGGGATGCACCACATCTAGTAGAGTGTGCTCGTACCCTGAGTGGACAGGGCACACCTTGTGCTTGGTAAGCCAAGGTGATGGCATCCACTAACCAGTGGGCCATCCTCTGCTTGGAGACAGCCTTTCCCTTCTGCTGGCCTCCGTGACAGACCAAGAGCTGAACTGAGGTCCTGAAGCTTGAGTTCTGTCCATGTACCTAAGTGGATGGGACAGAGCAAAGCTAGGGCTGGGTCTGCCTCCTCCAGGGGCAGCGCTTGCAGGTTCACCACCTAGTCCCTGAAGGGAGTGGTGGGAACCTTGGGCACATAGCCAGGCCGGGTCTCAGTACCACGTGGGCGTCACCCGGCCCGAACTCCAGGCACGAATCGTCGACCGAAAATGCCTGCAGGTCCCCTACCCTCTAGATGGAGGCCAATGCAGCCAACAGTAAAGTCTTCATGGACAGAATCTTAAGCTCTGCTGACTGCAAGGGCTCACATGGGGCATTCTGAAGTGCTCGGAGCACCAGAGCAAGATCCCAAGAGGGTATGGAGGGAGGTCGAGGAGGATTTAACCGTCTCGCCCCCTAAGGAACCTGACGACCAGGTCGTGCTTCCCCACCGACTTACCTCTACATGGCAGAAATAGCAGCAACGCAAACTGATGGTGGAGGGCGACAGCCTCCGCTCCAACCCCTGCTGCAGGAAGGAAAGCACTGACGCGATCGAACATCTTCGGGGGTCCTCCCGGCGGAGAGAACACCAATCGACGAACAGGTTCCACTTCAAGGCATAGGCCCGTCTCGTAGACGGTGCTCTAGCTGAAGTGATGGTGTTAACTACCTCTTGAGGTAAGTCACCTAGAACCTCCGCGTCCCGTCCAGGGACCAGACATGAAGTTTCCAGAGGTCTGGACGCGGGTGCCAGAGGGTGCCCCGTCTCTGAGTTAGAAGATCCTTCCTCAGAGGAATCGGCCAAGGAGGGGCTGTCGCGAGGAGCATGAGTTCTGGGAACCAAGTCCGGTGGGGCCAATACGGGGCCACCAACAGGACCTGCTCCTTGTCCTCCCTGACCTTGCACAGTGTCTGTGCAAGTAGGCTCACTGGGGGAAACGCATATTTGCGTAGACCCTGGGGCCAGCTGTGCGCAAGTGCATCCGTGCCGAGTGTGCCCTCGGTCAGCGAATAAAACCACTGGCAGTGGGACGTTTCAGGGGAGGCAAACAGGTCGACCTGTGCCACCCCGAACTGAACCCAGATCAGCCGGACCACCTGGGGGTGGAGCCGCCATTCTCCCGGAAGCGCAGCTCGTGACAGCTCGTCGGCCGCCCGGTTGCGCACCCCAGGGACATGAATGGCCCGAAGCGACCTCAGACACTTCTGACTCCAGAGGAGGAGATGGCGGGCGAGTTGCGACATGCGACGTGAGCGTAGACCACCTTGACGGTTGATGTACGCAGCGGTCGCCGTGTTGTCCGTATGGACCAGTACATCTTTGCCCCGTAACCGGCCCTTGAGGCGGCTCAGTGCACGATGTACTGCTAGCAACTCGAGGCAATTGATATGCCACTGCAGGTGCGGGCCCGTCCAAACCCCTGACACTGCATGCCCGTTGTACGTGGCACCCCAGCCCATGGACGAGGCATCCGTGAAGACCACAGCATGCCTGGATACCTGTTCCAACGGCACTCCGGCCCGAAGGAACCCGGGATCTGACCAGGGGGCTGAAGGTTTTGCGGCAGGACGGAGTGATGCTCACCCGATACGTGCCGCGTGTCCACGCCCATCTCGGGACTCGGCCGTGAAGCCAATGCTGAAGCGGTCTCATATGAAGCAGGCCGAGCGGTGTAACTGCCGCCGCAGCCGCCATATGCCCCAGGAGCCTCTGAAAATGTTTCAGTGGAACCGCCATCCTGCCCTGAAACGTGTTCAGGCAGTTCAGCATCGACTGGACGCGCTCCTTCGTGAGACGCGCAGTCCGCTTGACCGAATCCAACTCCATACCGAGAAAAGAGATCCTCTGCACGGGGGCGAGTTACTCTTTTCCCAGTTGACCTGAAGACCCAACTGGCTGAGGTGTCTGAGCACCAAGTCCCTGTGTTCGCACAACTGCTCCCGGGACTGTGCAAGGATGAGCCAGTCGTCGAGATAGTTTAGGATGCGAACGCCCTGTTCTCTCATGGGCACAAGGGCCCCCTCCGTGACCTTCGTAAAGACACGGGGGGACAGGGCCAGCCTGAAGGGTAGGACTTTGTACTGATATGCTCGCCCCTCGAACGCAAAGCGCAGGAACGGCCTGTGTCGGGGGAGAAACGAGACATGAAAGTACGCGTCCTTCAGGTCGATCGCTGCAAACCAATCTTGGGGACGGATGCACTCGAAAATGCGTTTCTGCGTGAGCATCTTGAACGGTAGCTTGTGAAGGCTCCGATTCAGTACTCGCAGGTCCAAGATTGGCCGTAACCCACCGGTTTTCTTGGGTACAATGAAGTACGGGCCGTAGAAGCCTGTCCTCATATCGGCTGGAGGGACCGGCTCTATCGCATCCTTCGCCAGTAGGACTGCGATTTCCGCACGCAGGACACGGACGTCTGCAGCTTTCACCGAAGTGAAGCGGACGTCCGTGAACCTGGGAGGGGGAACGCCGGGCGAACTGAATCGCATAGCCGAGCCTGATGGCCTGAATGAGCCAGCGAGACGGACTGGGGAGCTCTAACCAGGCTCGCAGAGACCGAACAAGCGGGAACATCAGGACCACCGGCGTACCCACCATGGGGCAGCGAGGTGGAATACAGGCACCGGCCTGGGGCGGCTGTCTCGTGGAGGTGGCCCGCAGTGAGGTGTGAATGTGCTGTGCAACACATACCTGATTCCACGGAGGGCAGAGGGGCCGCGAGGAGGCTGTGGTGCATCCCTGCGTCATCCGCTGCTGCCTGCTGGCGAAACAGGAGGAGGATGAGTGTGGTCCGGCGTTTGACCAGCCACAACTCTCCAAGCCCCCTGAGGACCCAGAGATAGAGGAACTGCTTTTTTTTTTTTTTTTTTTTTTTTTTGAGAGTTTGGGTACCACTGGTTGTGACCAGCGGCAGAACAGAATTTAGACTCAAAACATTCCCCGGCCCTCTTCCGGGGAAAAGCAGCCCCGCCCATCTCCAGGTCACCCGTCTCAGAGGTGATGTTTCACCGACCGCTTAAACAGCAGTAGAGACGGGTGGCGTCGTCCTCCTGCCGTGAACACAGTAGAGCAGACTGTGTCGAGGGTCCCTTTTTTTTTTTTTTTTTTGCAGGGGCGACGTCTTTGGCGACAAGCAGACTGAGGGGCGGCCCATAAGGCGCTCTGAAGCTTGATTTCCTCAGCCCGCTACCGACTGCAAAGAACTGCTGGGCTCAGTTCTCAACAGTGTCGCCGAAATGGCCACCTTGTGAGATGGAAGCATCGTGAAGCGTACTTTGACGACCACTCGCATCTCAGCAAGGCAAACCAGGGGGCGTTTCTGGACCACAGAGGTGGACATCGTCTGGCCGAGGGCCTGCGCCATGACCTGATCACGGTTAGTCAACGTGCGCAGCTCAACCCCGACTCAGAACTACCCTCGTGCATTAAGAGTGCAGGGCTGAGGTGGTCTGCGTACAGCCACCCCACCAAGGAGGGTAGTGAGGGAGGAAAAACTTATGCAGTGCTGGCCCCTCTGGAGTTCCATACTGCCAAGTTTTACATGCACATCTGGGATAGATCCCAGGAAAGCATGGCTATTGACTCTGAATCTGATTCAGCAAAGCACACACCATTACAGTGGGCTCAGCATCATCTTCATTCCCAGAGCACAACAGCCCTCTCTCCGATGTAGCGATTGACATCTGATCCTCAGCTGGAGCCCTGAATGAAATGCTAGGTTCCCCCCTAAGAAGGACCAGCAACTCCATCCAAAAGCTGCACAGCTTGCAGTGCGCTAGAGGGGGAGGGGCCCCAGGGGGTTGGATCCCCGAAGAAGCCCCACCCACCTCAGGTCACCCCAGCCATTACACCAAAGTAGACCTCTCCTGTGGCCACCAGGGAGGGCGCTACAACGGGAAATCGGCCCGGGGACAGCGCACATAGAGCGGCGAGCGAGCGCTGGGTTGCCGTGACAACGCGCGCTGCAGCTTAGCCGCTCGACGGCACACGACACGCAGAGAAGCGAGAGGTCCGCCCGGTTTTCCCCCGGCGGCAGCTCTCGCTGATCTCCACGGTCTCCCAGAGTGTCGAGCAGACCCGCGGCTGTGCTTTTACACACGAGCCGCGGCTGGCCAACAACAAAGGGGACTCAAGCTTCCCGGAGAAAGAAGAGTCGCGACCGGCGTGCCGACGTGGTCATGTTCCCATTTGAAAACATGAACCACCCACGAACGCAGTCTCAGCATGCAGCCCAGACATGTGAAACAGTGCTCGTGGCCGTCAGTGAGGACAGGGAACAACCGCAACCAGAAACACACAGGTAAATTGTCATCTTTAAAAAGACGCAAGCTCTACCTGTGTAGCTCTTTTAGGGAAAATGCTCTCTGGGGTGCTGAAGCACACAGGGGATAGTCGCGGCGACACAGACAGGGAATTCGTGCAGCCTGTCATGCGCGCTCTCTTTCTCATAGAAGGCGATCTCTTACCAGCCGTGAAAACGGCCTTTCAGCGCTCTAAACAGCGCACCAAACCAGCTGTGAGAACAGCCTTTGTTTTTGCTCAATAAAACAATCGAAAGTGAAAGAGAGAAATTCGACCCCGCTGCAATGCCGTCACTCCAACACCAAACGAGGAGAGATTCACCCGAAGAGCTTGACTCGTTATAATGTTAACACACGCTTGTAGAGAGTGATTTCAGGACGATCCATTCACCACTCGGCTCCGAAGCAAAAGGCTAATTTAATGCAAGCACCTGTGCCTCATTTATACCCGCTCTGCGTGGCATGGGCAGCTGGTGCAATCATTGCATGCCAATGTGCATTGGCTCGTTTAGTTACACTCGAAGTAGATTGGCTCTCGCTAGCGAGATTCCTATTCGTCGGTACTCCGACGTGGCGTCGAGAGTGACCGACTGAATGGGAACTGAGAAATGTTTACTCACACACCTCTTAATCACCTCAGCACAATACTCCTGGGGCCTGTACCATGAAGCTGGTTTAACTGGCTAGCCAGATTTGTTTAAGCTTAGTTTGTGCCAATCCTGGGTTCTAGGTACCATTAAAGTGGTTTGGCTTTTAGCTTTGTTCATTGCCATAGTAACTTAAGCTCCACAGCTAACCTGCTCTGGGGCAGGTTATGTTCTGGATAAGAGATCTCAACCTGAAATTGGGCCAATCAGCAGTGAGTAATGTGACACACCTCTGATGCAATAAAGTCATGCCCCCTGTTTCTGCTCCAAATTAAAGTACATTACATCGCAAATGGTTTTTAACAATGCATATTTATAATAATAATAATTTTGAATGATTTAGCTAATTTATGTAATTATTATACCCTTAATGAATTACACATTTATCATTTTAGTTAATCAATCATTAATAGGCACTTTGTTCAAATTAATATAAATTGCCTAGATAAAGTCATATAAATAAGCTTTAAAATCAGTAAATAAAACTTAAAAAAAGAAGCTCACTGAGGTTAAATGTTCAATTTACTCTATATCAACTAAACTTACTTGATAACTTTTACTTGCATACTATTTTTTTCTTTAAGTTGTCCTCTTTCATAGACAGCTTTTCTTCTTGCTTTTTTTTTAATTCTTATTATTTTTCAAGAATATTCAATAATATTAGTATGTAATATTCAGCAGAAGAGAGAAATTAATCTCACTGCTTGTCTCGCGAGAAGTAAATCTCATTTCCACAGCGTGTGATTGGCTGTTGACTGCTGATGTCACAGCTAAACTCCTGAACTCAGGATCAAAGCCTGAGTTGACAGAGAAAGCTGATGATCAGCATCATGGGACCAACAAAGCCTTAATACAATGGTTTGGTTTTGTTAACTCAAAACTAATCCTGTAACCCTGAGTTTATTAAACTACCATCATGGTACAGGCCCCTGATTTCTCGATTTCTGTCAGCAATTGTTCAGTCAGTAAATAGGAAAACAAAGTAATTTGCCTTACTTATTTGAAAAAGTAACTCTGATATTTTGTTTTAAATTTTAAAGTGATACGTTACTTTACTAGTTACTTGGAAAAGTAATCTGATTACTTAGCTTGTGAAAATTCTGTCATTTACTCACCCTCAAGTTGTTCTGAAGATATAAGACCATGGACGTCCATAGTATGAAAAAAAAAAGATCTATTCCTTTAAATGTCTTCGGATGAAAATTCAGTGAATATTGATCAGATTTCATCTCTACCAAAACAGATTTCATCACTTCCAATGATAGTTCAGTATAAAAGAAGTCCTGTTCATCTCACACACCATTGTGTTAGTTCACTGTGCTAAAACCGCAATAGGCATGTGCATCTACAACCATATTTAAATGACACTCTTACATAGTCATTTTCTGCTATTTGTCACCAACTGCATCAGGAATGTTGTGTCACAAGACTCAAGGGAATATTGTACAATACATGTTGTATAAAAGCAAGTCAAAGTCCATCTTTTTCCAGCTTCTCCAAATAGACTCTCCTGACTCCCTGTCTGTGTTTTTGGATCCAGACGAATTATTTTGCTTTCATCAGGAGAGCTGATCTGTTGGCATGGAAATCAAAATGCAAATGTGCGTGAAAGGAGGATGCACTCGATAGAAATTCAAATCGCACAAGCAGCAGCTTGTAATCATGAGCAAATTCACAGTGCAGTGTTGACATTATTAAATTTCGAGACAGATTAAGGCATTATGGGAAGCTTTGTGTAATCCAGTGATTCAGCATATTGCTTCATATTGCTTACTAAATTCCATTACAGGTGGTTTAAAAGTGATGTCAACCTCTGAGATTGAGTGTTATTTTTGCGTGCACATGTTTGTGTGTGGGTTGTAGGTTCAATATCATATGCAAGTTTTTAAAGAACATGACGCCCAATGATCACTTCTCTGGTTATATAAATTCACAGCTGAAAACATCCACTAAAAAATAAAGCAAATCTTGTTCACTTTCAACTTGGAGCTGGCTTCTGCATCTAATGGTTTTGTCTGCTGTTCTCCCAAACGAACCGCTTCCGAGTTCAAATTAAAGGTCACCTATCTTTTTTCAAGAGTAAACTTTGTTTTGTCCCACATGTGTTCAGTTTTAGCTGTATTGGCCGTTAGGTCAGCAGTGCAGCAGCTTTGCTTGATTTTAGGTTCTTTCTCAGTTCAACAGTTCATACTGCATGTTTGACTCCATCTCTATGGAGCAAGTGAGGGGGTGGAGAAATATAGAGGTATAGGAATCATAATCTTTAGTTCTCTTTGACCTTTAACTCCTGTGATCAGTACATTCCCACGTTCCTCCATCACACAGCTCCTTGAGTGACGGGGTCACTCAACAAGTCAATTTTATATGGGAAATTGTTTGGATAGAGCATTTGTATTATCTTCAATCCCCCAAACGCAGTTAGCTTATGACAGCTCAAAGGCATAGATTGGCTTGACACTTCTATTCTCTAGAAGGTTGTCAGAGCAAATGAGAAACCAATAAAATATAAGTCTGCAGAATTCAACGGAAAGCTCCACAGATTTCTGTAGAATTTAAATTACTTCATTAGTTCTGTATGAATGAGATTCATTTTTTCAAACAATGTTTCGGTCATCAATGATCCGGACATGATTGGGATCTATAGATCTAAAAAAAAAAAAAGAGGAATATTTTTGGTTCAATACAAGTTAAACTAATAAACATACAGTATAATCTACTAGCATAAAAAATAATTAGACTATGTTTTTTTTTTTTTTTTTTTACATAACAATGTTACAGTGAGACACTTGCAATAAAAAGGGGGATTTTTTTGTAGAATTTTAAAGGAGCTGTATGTAAGAAATGTATTTCAATTAAACATAAAATGGCCCTGATATGTCACTAGACATTAAGAAATCATGTTCATTTCAAATACTTATATCACTGACAACAGTAGTCCGGCCAGGATATTGTCTTTTAAAAGTTGTTGTTTAGACCTCAACTGATGATGATGTTGACATGTTGTGTTTTGGCCTGAAGCTCCGCCCTCCACCTATCGACCAATCATGAAGTCAGTAGTGTTTCAGCATCCGGGTTGCAAGATCTGCTCGTTATCACAGCTGCAGCTACAAACGATCCTGCAGGATCCTGCAGCCTAACCTCGAGTCAGGGGGGAGAGCGGATACACCGCTCTACAGTCATTTGAAAGTGATTGCAGTACCAGTTTTGGCCACAATCTTACATACACATCTTTTAAAGCAGAAATGTATAGCTTATAATGTAAAAAAAAAGCACCTACACTAATTCTTCTATTAAAATGAGAGTATTAGTTGTGCTCTTAAGCCATTTAAATCAAAATTACATTAGCTGTAGGGTTTTAGTGTTTATGTAATTGTGTTTTATATCGACACTATATGACAAGTTGTAAAATATAACTTTAAACTGAAAAGTATATATTTATTTTACATACTGTGGGCTACTTCTTGTGGCTATACTATTAAAACAGAGTATTTTGTTTACAGATTGGCTCTTTTACTTGCATTGTAAGCGCCTCACTGTAACCCAGATTTTTTGGGACAACTGGAAATGTATTTATGTGGAAATCAAATACAATAGCCACAAATGCTGTCCATTGAGCTTAAAGGGTTAGTTCACCGAAAAATGAAATGTATGTCATTAATGACTCACCCTAATGTTGTTCCACACCCGTAAGACCTCAGGTCATCTTCGAAACACAGTTTAAGATATTTTATATTTAGTCTGACAGCGTACCTAAGGGTGTACTCACACTAGCCAGTTTGAACTGTGCCCGAGTGCGTTTGACAACCAAAGCGCGATTCGTTTGACTAGTGTGAGTGCTCTGAACCGTGCCCGGCTCGATTAGCCGGCCCTGGCCCGCTTGGAAGAGGTGGGCCAGAGCACGGTTCAGTTGGACTCAGGTGCGGTTCGCATGCGGTGTGAGCGCTAACCGTGCTGGAGTCCGTAATCAAAGCTGCAAAGTCCTTGCTGCACTTCAGCTGGTACCTTGCAAACCTCCTCATACGAGCAGCACGATTACGTGAAAATTTAAAAAATGTAAAATGTAAAAAATGTAAAAAAAAACAGGCTGTGAGAGGGCTGTGGACCACCGTGGACCAAACGACACAAAATGATCCACAAAGAAAACAGAGCAATGGACTCCATTGTGTTCAGAGAGCGCCACTCTTCCTGTTTATCCTGAAACTGTCGCACCATAATGACAGAAGCGTGCTCCGGCACGAATGCTGAAACCCTATGTGAGTGCAGGCCAGAGGGGGAGTGGGGAGGGGGGACAATCGTACTCGGGCCGGTTCATGACAACCGTGCCTAGTGTGAGTACACCCTAAGTGTGTGCACACTATACTGTCCATGTCCAAAAAGGGAATAATAACATCATCAAAGTAGTCCAGATGTGACATCAGTTAGTTAATTAGAATCTCTTGAAGCATCAAAAATACATTTTGGTCCAAAAATAACAAAAACTATGACTTTATTCAGCATTGTCTTCTCTTCTGCGTTTGTTTTCAAACGTCAAATAAAGATTAAAACGGTCATGAATCAGCAGATTGATTCAGGATTTGGATCGCGTGTCAAACGGACAAACTGCTGAAATCACGTGACATTGGCGATCCGAATCATGAACCAACTCAGGGTTTCCAGAGTTTCAACACAGTTGACTGGACATGAGAAAAGTTTACTTCCTTTGTTTAGTTCCTGTCCTTGGCTGAAATCTGAAATCGCCCCCTATGCCCTTGAATAGAGCATTATTTAGAGGACAGCCATTTGTAGTGGTGTCCAAAATTATTGTGGACGTTATTGATTACACTCATTTAATCCCACAATGCACTGCAACAACGATTGTTACTGATGTATGCTTTATTGCTAAAGAATACCCATAATGCACTGTAATAGCTACGCACTGAATGGATTCCCGCACCTCAGAAAATGGCGACCACAGCTGGTCCACTGGTCCAGCATAATATCATACAGGTATAAATTCCTTTTTAATCAATTATTAAATTGTGGTTTATACATGCTAATTTCCATGCAGAGTTCAAGATGAATCTTTAACCTACTATTGGAACTGCCAGTTTTCAAATAATTATTAAACTACAAGCCGAAACTTCATTTCATTTAGTTTCATTTTTATTCACTCTTTAAAGTGGACTATATTTGCGGAGTAATGTAGGGAATAGTGAATGAGAGTAGGGGGTGAATTCGAACACAGCACTTGCCTTGCCTTAGCAACCCAATTTAATTTAGCATGCCAACAAGGTCAAGGTGTAAGGTGTAAAGCCAAAACTTTACTTCATTTTTTACGGATATGCGAGCGTATGTGCACAGTCTAGCACACAGCCTTGTAAAGTATACATCTTTTGACTTTTCTGTATGTGCACATAGGCATTTCACGCATGTACAGTTTTGAGCAATCTCTCAAATTACAACCCATGTAAATACTGCTAAAATAATGTGCGTGCAAAGTACTAAGGTCTCTTGTCTTGTCTTTTGATGGCTGCTATGTGTTTGGTTCTATCCTCTGCCTTGGTTTCACCACACATAACAGTTTGCTACTGTCCACCTTTACTGGGTAACACAGTTGACGATAACTTAGTTGACTTTTATTTTTTAGGATTTTGGGCCTATACTCAGCATGGAAGACTAGAACCACTGACCACATGGCATGTTTTATAAAATTGTGTTGTTAGAATTTGCAGCAATAATACTTATGTAACACTAGCTGTGGACAGTCAATTAACACACTCTTCACACGTTTGCTTTTTAAGCTAATAGAATGGGAAAGAGAAAAAAAAATAACGTTTAGTCTTTTATCCATGTGCTTCAAGATCACATTTCATCACACTATGCAAATTATGTGAGATTGGGACAATCCATTTCTTTTTGAAGGGGGTTTTCCTCGGTAACTTAGTTGACAATGTTTTTTCGGACACATAAAATAAGGTATATCACAATAAACACTTATTATTTTTGAAGAGTACAGCCTAATGTCTTGATTATCTAATCTAACTGAAGGGAAAAATATGAAATTAATTTATGTTTGATATCATTTTCATCATGCTTTGAGATCATGCTTCAATGCAGATTAGGCAATTGATTACCAGAGTTCTATGTGATATAAACCTCATTTTTTAAACAAAATATATGTTTTTTTTCCACATAGTGTGACTCGGAATTATTTTTTTTTTTACTATGAAAATAAGCACTGGGACTTTATATTTATGGAAATATATATAAAAAATATATATACATCACGGACATGAGATGTATCCACAATTATAGAATGACCGAATACAAATACAGCACAATCAGCATAAAATGTGAAATAATTTTAGTTTCCACATTAACTTTATTAGTCTTAAGCACACATATATTTTCATAATAATGTTCATTGGAATGTAAGGTGGCTTAGTTCTTACATATGTGATTTCTTCTTTCTAAGAAGTTGTGCAGAGATTGATGTTTTTTCAAATCGAACAAAACAAGAGAAAAAAGAGATCTCTACTGTTTATCCTCAGGGCCACAAAGATGATTTCAAGGGCTGAAATCTATGAGAAATGATGCCTCATCATAGATGCATCGAAGCTACAACTCTATCACAGTGTGGAGTTTCCATTCCCTTTCTGTTACACTTCTGAATCAAAATCTCAGGATACTGAGTCAGTCATTGGCATCAACAATAATGCAGAATGCACTGAGGCATTATATGAGCCCAGCATCATTCTGACAAGGATTATCAGCTCTCTGATTGCAGCCGAGGGATTTGAAAAAAGATTGTGTATAAAAATTAACATCAAAACCTGCGTAATGCATCAATATTCTAATGCTACTTCTCAAAATACAAGCTTTTCAAAATTGTAGGTAGATGACACACCTAAAACATATTTAAGGGAAAATATATTTTAGATGTATCTATAAGATGATATAATTGGTTTTAAGATCATGCAATCTGATATGAATGTGGATCTCAATTATGCGGTAACAACATTAAAATGAACAAGAATTTAGGGTTAATAGCACAACAATCCTTTTTGTCTCAATATATTACGTTAATAAAAATGTAATTAACTTAGTAATGACTTGAATTCACTTCTGTTTTATTATTATAGTTTAAATTTCTGAATAGTGTGATGCTTAGTGCTTTAACATTTACATTTAACAATTATTATTATTAATTGAAGAAAAAAAGACTAATTAACATGTTGGAAAACACAGCCTAATGCAACACAGAGTAACGCAAACCTAGGTTGTCAAATTCATGTCCAAATGAATGGCTAGACCCAGGGTTTCCAAGAGCATCACACTCGTTGTTGAACCACAATGCATCCTGGAGCCATCACTTCCCCCCAAAAAACGGTGAACACGTGCATGGCCGTCCATGTGATGCGACCCTTCCACTACTCTAAGGTCCAGTTCTGACAGTCACATGCCCATGTAGCCGCTTTAGACGGTGGACAGGGGTCATCATAGGCTGTCTGATTGGTCTGCTGTGGCTATGCGGCCCCATATGTAATAGTGCTGTGACCTATAATTTTGTGTGACTTATGCCACAGTAGACCTTCTGTTGGCCCAGACCAGAGAGGATAGCCTTCATTGGCCTTGTGCATCGACGAGCCCTGGATGCCCAACACCCTGTTGCCGGTTTGTGGTTTGTTGCTCATCTGATGGTAAATTCTCATCACTGCTGAGCAGGAGCAACCTACAAGCCTGGCCACTTTAGAAATAACCTGACCTGACCTTGCCCTTGTCAAAGTTGCTCAGATCTTTATTCCTGCCCATTTCTCCTGCATCCAGAGAAATAGGGCTTATTCAACTTCTTTCTTACATTTAGATGTGGGCAAATGCATTTGTCTCAGTGCATGCATTGTTTTAGTTTGGCTGGGTCGCCGCTAGCTTAGTTTAGCATAATGAATGGAATCCTATGTTGCCAGCTAGCATGTCTAGAGTAAAAGTGATCCACCCCAAAAAAACTAAACAGTCCCCTAATTACTTCTTGTGGCCTGCGTATTCACAACGAGTACAAATAGCGATGCAGATCAAGACTAGGCGATTTCCTATAGGCGGATATTGACTTAGGACTATATTATAGGGAAGCACAGGCGACTGCTTCTTGGGCGCAGAGATATCACGATTCACGCAACACAATGCAATCGCTCAACAGCTGGATGACGTGAGGATGTTGTGATATCTCTGCACCCAAGTAGCAGTGCTTCGCTTGTGCTTCCCTATAATATAGTCCCAAGTCAATATCTGGAAATCACCTATAGTCTTAATCTGCATCCCTTACTCGTTATGAAAACGCAGGCCACAAGAAGTCATTAGGTGGGTGTATTTTTTTTTTTGTATTTTTTTTTTGGGATCACTTTTACTCAGGACATTCTAGCTGGCAACATAGGATTCTATTCATTATGCTAAGCTTAGCTAGCAGTGACCCTGCCAAAAAAATAAAATGCATGCACTTTGCATGAGACAAAAAGGCATTTGCCTACATATCTAAATGCAGGAAAGAAGTTTAATAAGCCCTATTTCTAAAAACGGTGGAGTGTTCTTAACATCTAATCTAACTAGACCTTAATACAGTATGTGGCCTTGTTGATGGTGATATTTGCTTCACCTGACTGGTTATAATGTTTTGGCTAATTCATTTGTGCAATGTGGATGTAAGACATTCACATTGGATGTCAAACATTTTTCTTCCTGAACTCTTAAAGCACAGACTCAGACAAACAAATAATTTTAGAATTCACTGGCAGGTGCTTGGACTCACAGATGATTATGAAATGATAGATAATAAAGGTGTGCGTTGTGGAGCAGAGCAGCCGCTGAGAGGAAATGAACAGGACCACCTTCAAATGAAAGCAAACTGCTTTATAGAGTCTCGATGCGACTAACATGAGGTTCTTCTTATAGGACTGTTTATGCCAGTTATCAAAAGCATTTCTTAAAAATATTTTGATGAGGGTAAATTATGAAAATGATTTAGTATATTTTGTTTCTTGAAATAAAGCAAGCTGCACAACCAATGTAAACACTGATAACAATAAGAAATGTTATTTGAGCACCAAATCAAACAATTTCTGAAGGATCATGTGACATTGACTGGAGTAATGAAGCTTCAGCATGGAAATAAATTACATTTGTAAAATATATTAAAATTATAAAAATATTGAAAAATATTGAAATTGTTAAAATATTTCACATTTGTATCACTTGTATTTAATCAAATAAATGAAGCATTAGTAAGCTTTATAGACTTTTTTTTTTAAACTTACCGAACCCTAAAATCTGTGTGTGTGTGTGTGTGTGTGTGTGTGTGTGTGTGTGTGTGTGTGTGTGTGTGTGTGTGTGTGTGTGTGTGTGTGTGTGATGTTATGTTTTTGTGACATATGAGGACACAAATGTGTATAATGACATGGGTATGACACAGGTATTACAAGGAGAGGGTGAAATATGAGGACATTGGCCATGTCCCCACTTTTCAAAATGCTTATAAATCATACCGGATGAATGATTTTTGTAGAAAGTAAAAATGCAGAATGTTTCCTGTGATGGGTATAGGTTTAGGGGCAGGGGCAGTGTAGGGGGATAGAAAATATGGTGGCTGGTTTGTACAGTATAAAAACCATTGCACCTATGGAATGTCCCCATATGTCACAAAAAACTAATTTATGTGTGTGTGTGTGTGTGTGTGTGTGTGTGTGTGTGTGTGTGTGTGTGTGTGTGTGTGTGTGTGTGTGTGTGTGTGTGTGTGTGCGTGTGTGTGCGTGTGTGTGCCTGTGTGCATGTGTGTGTGTGTGTGTGTGTGTGTGTGTGTGTGTGTGCTCATTTGAAAAAGATATCTTGAAAAGAATCAGATTTGGATTATAAATAGATCTAATAATTACACTCTCTTAGTCTGTGTCTATCTTGAAATGTCATCATTTATTACCCCTGGCAATGCTGAAGATGGAACATTAATAGACTACAGATTAAACAAGCCATTTCTCACTCTGAACAGTTTTGTAAGGAAAGCATCAGTATTACTATTGCTCATACTTCGTTTCATTAATTTGAAAAGAACTCTAATCATAAGTACATAACATCCTGCACCATTTGTGCTACAGAATGATACCTCAACTCATCCAGTTTGTTGAAGAGAAATTTGTGTTTACTTTTTGTACCGAGAGCTGCTCAGTGTTCTCTGTATTCTCATCATGATGGTTATTGTCTCTGCATTCCCATCATGCCTCCCTGATTCAGCCTCAGCATCCTAATCCTGTCGCATTGATGCGTCTGTGTGTCCGGGTTGATAATGGGGTTTTACCTGTGTGTGTGTGTGTGTAGGAGGATGAGATACAGTGTGGGTGTGTGTGGCTGTGTGTGTGTGGTCCTTGTAAACCTTACATTGTGGGGACCAAATATCCCCACAAATATTTTTTTCATCCCCATGAGGAAAACAGCTTATACATTTTTTTTTAAATGTAAAAATGCAGAACATATTATATAATAATACATAATAAATATTATATAACACTTTTTGACACAATTTGAGCATGTATTCTCCCTTTTGAGTGTCATGGCAAAGCATGCTGGGAAATAGACATCCCAGCCCAGTTTCAGTTACATTTAAGTTTGCCTAAATGAAAAGAAACACGTTCATAAAACTTAAACCAATTAAAACATTCTGATTACTTAAAATGTGGCAGTTTTGTGAACACATAAGAAAAAGAAAGTTCTAAATACTATTTTAATTGTTAAAACTAATTCGTGAAAATTGGGTTGGCTCTACTCAAACCAATTAAAGGGTTAGTTCACCCAGAAATGATATTGAAATTGATTTTCATTTCACCCAAAAATGAAATCCCGCCAATGTCACGTGATTTCAGCAGTCAGCAGTAAAATCGTAGTTTTTGATATTTTTGGACCAAAATGTATCTTCGATGCTTCAAGAGACTCTAATCAACCAACTGATGTCACATATGGACTACTTTGATGATGTTTTTATTATAATTTCTGGACATGGACAGTGAATTGGGCATTGACTGCATTAGGCCTATGCTCTGGGACAGAGGTGGTAAAAGTACTCAAAAGTTATACTCGAGTGAAAGTATATATACCTAAATAAAAAAAATACTCCAGTAAAAGTAGAAAGTCCTCCATTCAAACATCACTTGAGTTAAAGTACAAAAGTATCAGATTTAAAACGTACTCAAGTACCGAAAGTAAAAATAATTAATAATTAAGCAGATAAAATCTGTTGGGACTGATATGCAATGCTTTAATTGAACAAATGATAAGATTAGATACTGCAATTAAGAATTTGTTAGATTTGCAATTAATAGGAGACAATGAAGCACCTTAACACAGTATAGGGGTTAAACTTAAAATAGACATGTTCCATAACATTAGCTCCATAAAACAGATGAGGAGCAAGATACTATTAACTAATTCAAAATTAATTCAAAAGCCATAACCACAATGACATATTACGTAACAATTAGTTAATAGTCATGTGCCTCAACAAGTAAAGTCATACTATAATTTTGCCAATTGTTATGATTAATGATTAATTAAACAGACAACTGAGGGTCGGAATGCATGGCTTTGAATACATGAATTTACATTATTAGTTAATGTAATGTGTTATTAGGGAATTAATGATGTCATTTAATTAATAGCAATTCATATATTACTTAATCTATTAATCATAGAAAATGTTCATTAGTTGCTGATGCAGTAATCATTAATAAATGGTTTAGTTCTTCATTAGTAATACATTAACTCATGATTATCTGTGCATTAGTTAGGCATGAATTATAATAGCGCACCTGTATTGTAAAATGTTGATGTTTTTATAGTAAATAGTGTGCCGCAAAATAAAAAATTTGGGGAAACACATGAGATAACGTTAGTGTGGCAAACCTGACTTGTCAGCTTTTCCAAGTCTATACCCGACTGGATCATCCATGACCGACCAGACCGGTTTGGAGATCAAGTGTAATAAATACTTAATACTTGGAGCGGGCATGGGGAAATGTATTGGAGTAAAAAGTAAACTTTGCCTTTAATATTGTAGTGGAGTAAGAGTAAAAGTAGATGCAAATAAAATATACTCAAGTAAAGTACAGATCCCCGAAAAAAATACTTAAGTAAAGTATCAAAGTATTTTTACTTGATTACTTACCACCCTTGCTCTGGGACTAAGATATAAAATATCTTAAACTGTGTTCCGATGATGAACGAAGGTCTTATGGGTGTGGAACGACATTAGGGTGAGTCATTAATGACATCAATTTAATTTTTGGGTGAACTAACCCTTTAATTATTTTAAGCGTTAAGGTTTACATTGTGCAATTTGGATATTTGTTTTTTTCTAAAATTAAATAAATCTGCAATTTTTTATTATATTGTTCCAAACATGTACGACTTTCTTTCTTCCATATGGAACACAAAATGATACATTCTGAATGTTACCATTTAAGAAGAAAGTCTGAATCAGACTGTTAAATCTTAAAAAAATGACATTTTCTCTTTCTGATAACATGGCACTTTGGAAGAAAGCCCGCCCCAAAGACATGTCAGCCAACCTGTTGTCAGCAGACCCAAACATGCAAAATGATTGACAGGTAGAGAGTTTCAACATTCCCCCACTGTCCCAGAGACAGGTGTGATCTCTTAGCACACCTATTTCAACGATATCTGTCAGTAGAAACGTTTTATGCTTGGAATAAAAGAAGAAGCTTATAACACCCTCCATATTATTCAATGAACTGCAAAACCAAGAATAAACCAATGGTTCCCAAAAGGGTTTTACCTCAGAACACTGATCAAGTGCTTGCACAACACAATCAAAACCAAATTTAAATATTAAAATGTACTAATATTAATATGAACTACATAAGTCCAGCAATATTCGAAGCAATATTAAAACTTGTTAAATGTTTAAACTCATATTAAGAAACATGAAATTAAATGTATTGAAATAATTCTTGCTGATTGTTACGGAATTGTGTAATTCCGTTTATTTATATATTTATGATTATGCTTTTGTTATTGCTGTTGTGCTTGTTTTTTGTTGTTGTGCATTTGTGTTAAGTAGGATTCCAGTTGCGGTAAGGTCCACCTCTTCCTGTGGGGATTGGACCGTAGTAATTGATGAGGTTTTAAAACCTCCCCTTCCGCTTCCAGGCGGGGAGCTGTTGCGATCCCGGGCCAGCTGCACTTTTCCTGTCTTCTCTCCAGCCGTCAGACAGCCGTTACAGATTCTTTCGATTTTTGTTTATTAAGTTTATGTTTTCTTATTTCTTGCTTGTTTCGCTAATGGATGTTTTGTAGGGTTGACCTGCCCATTTATTTTTGCAACTTCGTTCGCTCGGTTTTGTTAGTGTAGTTTAGGATAATTTACTGGATTTAGTTTTCTTACCTCGAGGGAAGTGAGTTTGGATGTTTTATTTGTTAGCTATTTTTGTTTGTTATTTTGGGCCTTGGGTCTTCCTGACGATTATACATCCATCTTATAAATGCCTGTTTAATTTACCAATTTATGTCAAATAACTTAATCAAATGTTTATTCATTTTTCTTGAATTCTGGATTTATTGGTTTAGTTCATTTTTATTTTAATTCCTTTTTTTGGGGGGTCTGATGACTGGGCCTGGGAGTCATATTTTTATTAAATTTATTTATTACGGTCCAACCCTTGACGGATCGTAATGCACTGACATTCAAATGTTTGGTGTCGATAAGATCTTAAAAATTCAACTAGAATGCATTCAATTGATCATACATTTAACATTAATTCGGTTTTGTTTCAAATAAATGCTGTTTTTTTGAACTGCTAAATGTATAGCAGTTTTTACAAAAATAAACATTGATCATTTTAAGAATGCTGTGTATCACTGAATATGATTTCTGAAGGAGCATGTGAAGAATGGAGAAAATTCAGCGTCGCAGTCACGGAAGAAATGAATCAATTTTAAAATATTTGACAATATCACAGTTTTTGCTTTATTTTTTATGAGCATAAGAGTCTTCCAAAAAAGTATTTTGAATGGTGTTATAGATGAGCAGATACAGCGTCACTGACTATCAGTAAAAGCGTAGAACAAAAGCATATTGTTTTGAAGCTTTTTACAAATCGGCAGACTGGGTATAACAAAGACATTACAACTAGCAAGGCCACCCCTTGCAGATGTTACTCAGGCTAATTAATCAGATTTTATGGAGCCAGTATTAACGAGCCTATTTCTGTGCAGCTGTGTGGAAGAATTTATAAAATCATTAGAACTGCAATTAAGGACAGTGTTGGTGTGAAATTGTTGCAGCAATAATCAGGTCACATGAAGCACATCTGTTAAAGATGGGTCGCTTTACTGCTCTGAAAAACATCTGAGCCGTGGTGCCAGGATGGCAGAGAGCCAGTGTACAAGTGTGCCACATGATTCTGCTACCAGTCCACAATCAGCTGAGTCTTTCATTACAGCGCTTAAAGACTGAATTCTCTCTGGATTATACACAAGTTTAGTCTTATCTTACGAATAATGCCCATTGCTCATGCTAACAACCTATCTTCATTACTTTAACGGTTCTGAACTGCTATTTGATGCGCTTGGCCTTTAAAACTGATCAGCGTCTGTGTTAAACCTTTAATAGCAGAGGTTGTGGAAAGTTCAAAATGTTCTGCTCATAGAATGTGATTTTATGTTGGGTCACGCTGTTAATTGACTCTGTCTGTCTTATGAGGCCCTTGTAAAGTACATAGTTGAATATCTACACTGCACCAACATCCTCTAATGGACTGGATCTATTCTCATATAAAAAGTTTGTCTTTTAAATTATCTTATGCTCAACAAGGCTGCTTTTATTTGATCAAAATATTATAAAATAGTTGTCTCTTAATCCACTGTAGTTGAGTTGATTGAACCCAAGTGCAGTTTATTATATTCAAAAATTATAGACTTGACAAACAAGAGACTCAGTGACAGCAGGATGACATAAATAAAGCTAGCCCAGTGACAATAGAAACAAGAGGGCCAGGGGCGTCGGACTGGGGGGATAAAGGGTACCGAGTACCCAGGGCCCGAGGCTGGGATGGGGGGGGGGGGGGGGGGGGGCTGTAGAAGTCAGTATGTCAGTAGTTTTCTATACATTAATCAGAGTGTGGCTTATTTTGTTTACGTTTGAAGTGTTTTTATGATAAAAATGCAATACCCCACCCATTGGTATCACTATGGTATTTGGTACGGGGGCCCAGCAAGATGGTTTGTACCCAGGGCCCAAAATTTGGTGCTACGCCGCTAAAGAGGGCTATATTCACACATTGATTAATGACTAAACAAGGCACACCTGAAAGCAATCAAACAATGAACCAATGGAAAGACAACACATGAACTAAAAAAACCCATGAGGAGAACAGTAACGGTCTGTCCAACGGTTGCCTGTCTCAAATGGCACCCTAAACCCTTACAGTCTTCCTCGAAGTCTGCACTTTCACAAAGTAGCCGGGAAGAAGTCTGCTGCGTAACCCACACCAGTGCGGACCGCAAAGGGGGTGACCACGAGACCTAAAATGATCAAAGGAACAACCTGCGGTCTCGTGGACTTAAAGGGTTAGTTCACCAAAAAATGAAAATTTCATTAATTACTCACCCTCATGTCATTGGACACCCGTAAGACCTTTGTTCATCTTCGGAACACAAATGAAGATATTTTTGTTGAAAGCTGATGGCTGAGAAAGGCTCCAGAAAGGCCTCCATTGCCATTCAGTGCATTCCCACTCACAAGACATGATACATGACCCGGAAGAGGAGGACCGCCGCTATCGTGTGAGATCACATCTGAGACCTACACGGAAGACGATAACTTGGCAGATATAGTCATTATTTTTATTTATATTTTGCACACAAAAACTATTTTCGTCGCATTGTAACATTATTGTACAGCCACTGTAGTGAGATGGACTTTGTATCGATGTGTTTAGCGCCTTAATGGGTCTTGTGAGTGGGTCAGTGGAAATGCCAATGGAAATGCCAATGGAAATGCCAATGGAGGCCTTTCTCAGCCATCAGCTTTCAACAAATATATCTTCATTTGTGTTCCGAAGATGAACGAAGGTCTTAAGGGTGGCCAACGACATGAGGGTGAGTAATTAATGAAATAATTTTCATTTTTGGGTGAAATAACCCTTTAACACATGCACACAGCGGCCATGGTAAGTCCACAATCCCAAAAGTGTGCTATTTGGGACAGGGCCTTCATGTGCACTTTCGGTGTTGTGGACATACAATGGCCGCTGCGTGTCCGTTACGTTGGGCCCACATTTGCGGTCTTGTCTACTTGAGAGCGCATTCATGCAACAGGAAGTGAGTGCGCAAGACTTAACCAGGTCCTAAAAACGCCTATGATCAGTGCCCTTAACGCACACTAAAACCACACTAAGCGTATCCCATCAAGCATCATGTTCAGGAACACACATGCTCCGAAATCGTGACATGTTGAGGAAAACGTTCTGCTGTAATGTTAATTAATCTGATATTGCACAAAATTTAGTAAAACAAAGTCTTGCACATTGTATTAGTGCAAAGGTTTATTTTGTATTATTAATCACTTAATTAGAAGCACCACAATTAATAGATTATGTCATCTGTTCCAAACACTGGAAAAAAAAACAATAAGGAAAATGTACTTAATTTTTCTTTTGTAACTTTTTACAAGCACAAAGTAGATTTTACGTATGGAATTAAGCATTTAGAATTAATATTTTGAGCCCATGTTTGTAATCCCAAACATTCTGGGGGTGTGGTGTGGTCCAATTGGAGGCTTCTCGCAACCAAATTTTTGTCCAAAAAAGTCAATTCTGTGGTGTCATTCTGATTATTTTACTGTCCTGATTGGGTCAGAGCCCGGACAATCCCAAAACCTAAATATCAAACAAAGTGGAGTATTGAGAAAGATCACCAATGTTATTTTTTTCTCCTTTGTTTTTCTTCGCATGAAACAAAACTCACGGCAGGAGAATCATCTGATGACGTTGTCTGTCCTTCATTTGTTTTTCAAGTCACGTTTGATCTTACGAGATCTCGTCTCACTGTGGTCCTGCAGTCTGGGCAAATTTTCTAGTGTGTGCACTGCATTCAGAGGATTATAATGCTAATTATCAGGGGAGTGTTAGCCAAGCTCCATTGTTATCAACAGTTCAACCAATCAGTGTTTCTCGAAACCATTGTTCCAACGAACATTCGCAAACAGCATCGCAAACTTGCGTGGTTGCAACAACAGATCTCGACCTGTGGTGAGCAGCATAGTTTCGTGTTTGCATGACATGTGGTCTTAATAAATCCTCATATTGAGAAAAGTAAGCAAGATGAAATTTAGAACAATCTATATCTTTTATTTTGAATACATACAGGCTAGAGAGCCAGCATAGAGTCGGGTCTTTTGTCACTGTATACGTCTCATCTTTCTCAGCAACGCTAGCGAGGCGGCAGGAAATACAAATATACTCTCTAAAATATACACTCTCTCAAATACGCTCTATAAAAACTCTTGCATTTTTATAACACTATAACTGTCTTCACTTGAACACTTGAGCTAAACACGGGAAATATATCAATTAAGTAGACAAGTGGTTAATGTGTAAAGCCCTCAAGTGTTCGTTTGACCTTGCATTTAATAATAATAATAACAGATTTGATTTATAACGCACTTTTCATTCCGAAGAATCTCTTTAGCATGGATGCACATTCTGCTGCAGCCCTATAGTGTTTAGACTTTTTGGTGAAATCAACCAACAAACAGCTTACTAAAAGTTGTCTCAGCACATTAAGCTTGGATAGGAGAAAGTATTGTAACATCCAAAAAATTACACACAGCAGCTTCAAAGATCGCTTGACCGAAACCTTACTTGGCTCTAGAATGCATGTGTTTATAGCAGTGCCCGCTTTAATCAGCATCAGTCACAGCAAATGATCATGGGAGGCCGGAACTGCTTTAAACAGCCTGCGTGTGTGAGAGAGACCCTGCGGCCCCAGCCAATCAGGAGCTGCAGGGGCTAGATTACCTGCATATAGACGTATTATATTTCTACCAGCCTGTCTGCAGGTGTCCACAGAGAGGTTTTGAACTGTCCAGGGTGTGTGTTTGGTTCTAATGCCACTACTAAGTCATGTGTAAACGATCATGATTACGCATGGATGCACATAAACACCATTATAAATAACAGTGGGAAACTCTTTCTTCACAGACTTTTAATTATAGTGTTGGGAATTGAGAACCGGATCTTATTCAGATGGAGACAGAATACCACTAAAATACTCTGACTCTGAGTTTAATAATATTTAATATTACAATATTTTTTTGGTGGTGACAAGACACAAGACAGCTCTACAGCCTGATACAGACAGCTTGATCAGTCTAGTCAGATTCCTGAATAAATGACACTAAGTTGTTTATTTTAGTGAATCAAAAACAAGCACTATAGGCTGCATTTAAGTCCAATTTTATGTACCCTGTCCTTACTTATTTCACTCTATCAGTCTCATTCACTGGGATAAGCCCTTGATCACATGGAATCAGCTATGGAGCTTATTTATTATTTGCAGTTTTATTCCTTATTATTTTGTTTTATGGACCATTCTAGGCATGTGTATACGTAGGTATGTATATATATATATATATATATATAATTCATTAAATATAAATAGGGTTCAAATTTAGGTACTTCAGCGCTGGGAAGATGAATCTGTGTTTAAACTGGGTTATCAATGTAGTATAAATGTGAAATTATTTTTGAATTTGGTGCCATTCTAGACTGAGAAAAGACAGAACATTTATTTTTGTCTCATGGGGATGAAAGACTACAATTCCCAAAATGCTTCGCTGCCGTACGAGGCCACTCCCAGAGCCACCGCTACTAGATTACTGGATCATTTGCCCACTGTGTTCATTTTCATAAAATCAGTTCAGTTAGAGAACAGACACTACACTGTAAAAAATTATTTAGAAAAAAAGTTACCTGGTTGCCTTAAAATTTTGAGTTCATTGAAAATAACATTTTGAGTTAATACAATGAACATTTTTTGAGATTCGACAACCTTTATTAAAAGATTATTAAAAGATTTTGTAAGCATATTGGGTAATAATGTGTGTGTTATTTCTGATGACACAGTGAAACATGCCATATTGTGCTATTTTCATGATTTATCACATTTTTTATGTGGTTCAGATACAAAAATATTTTGAGTTTCTATTTATTAAACTCATTTCCTTTATTGTATCAACTCAAATTTTTAATTTCAATAAACTCAAAATTTTAAAATTTTCAATACTCAATACTTGGTCAGGAATCCTTTTGCAGAAATGACTGCTTCAATGCGGCGTGGCATGGAGGCGATCAGCCTGTGGCACTGCTGAGGTGTTATGGAGGCCCAGGATGCTTCGATAGCGGCCTTAAGCTCATCCAGAGTGTTGGGTCTTGCGTCTCTCAACTTTCTCTTCACAATATCCCACAGATTCTCTATGGGGTTCAGGTCAGGAGAGTTGGCAGGCCAATTGAGCACAGTAATACCATGGTCAGTAAACCATTTACCAGTGGTTTTGGCACTGTGAGCAGGTGCCAGGTCGTGCTGAAAAACAAAATCTTCATCTCCATAAAGCTTTTCAGCAGATGGAAGCATGAAGTGCTCCAAAATCTCCTGATAGCTAGCTGCATTGACCCTGCCCTTGATAAAACACAGTGGACCAACACCAGCAGCTGACATGGCACCCCAGACCATCACTGACTGTGGGTACTTGACACTGGACTTCAGGCATTTTGGCATTTCCTTCTCCCCAGTCTTCCTCCAGACTCTGAGACCTTGATTTCTGAATGACATGCAAAATTTGCTTTTATCCGGGAAAAAGTACTTTGGACCACTGAGCAACAGTCCAGTGCTGCTTCTCTGTAGCCCAAAGTGGCTTGACCTGGGGAATGTGGCACCTGTAGCGCATTTCCAGCACACGCCTGCGCACGGTGGCTCTGAATGTTTCTACTCCAGACTCAGTCTACTGCTTCCACAGGTCCCCCAAGGTCTGGAATCGGTCCTTCTCCACAATCTTCCTCAGAGTCCGGTCACCTCTTCTCGTTGTGCAGCGTTTTTTGCCACACTTTTTCCTTCCCACAGACTTCCCACTGAGGTGCCTTGATACAGCACTCTGGGAACAGCCTATTCGTTCAGAAATTTCTTTCTATGTCTTACTCTCTCGCTTGAGGGTGTCAATGATGGCCATCTGGACAGGGGCAGGTCGGCAGTCTTACCCATGATTCCGGTTTTGAGTAATGAACCAGGCTGGGAGTTTTTAAAAGCCTCAGGAATCTTTTGCAGGTGTTTAGAGTTAATTAGTTGATTCAGATGATTAGGTTAATAGCTCGTTTAGAGAACCTTTTCATGATATGCTAATTTTTTGAAATAGGAATTTTGGGTTTTCATGAGCTGTATGCCAAAATCATCAGTATTTAAACAATAAATGACCTGAAATATTTCAGTTGGTGTGCAATGAATCTAAAATATATGAAAGTTAAATTTTTTATTATTACATTATGGAAAATAATTAACTTTTATGTATGCAAATTTTTTGAGAAGGACCTGTACATAACCGAGACGTTTCTAGTATCTTTTCTAAAAATACAGTAAAAACAGTATTATTGTTAAATATTATTACATTTAAAAAAATAAAAAAAAGTACTTTATTTCTGTGAGGGCAAAGCTGCTTTTGATCCTTTAGAAATCATTCTAATCTGATTTGATGCTAAAGAAACATTTAATATGTTATCAATGCTTAAAAGGAGTTGCAGAAACTGTGATACATTGAATACTAAGTTGATAGGAACCACATAATTTCTTTCAACAACAAAAATAGAGAGAAAAAAGAAGAAAAATAAACAAATTCTTACTGTGTATAGTTAAGACCAGTGATTGGATTGTGTTTGCCACCTCTAAAAATATTGCAACAAGTTATTAAAAAGTCTCTGTAAACACACCTTTTGCAAGATTTTTTAAAATATGTATTTATTTATTATTCACTTTACAGTGGAGGGTATTTCTTCTTCCTGGTAAAGAAGCTTAATCATTCAGAGGAATAAAAACGGCAATCGTTAATGTAACTCACATCCCTAGCCAATTATAGAATTATGGCAGAAGCAAATTACTATTCATCATAAGTCATTTCTAATGTTTAAAGTTCAATTTAGTTTATAGCAGGTGTACTGTTGATAAAGTACAATGATAAAGCTAGCCAGAAAACACTAATTACAGTGTTGAATGACTTCAGACCCATCATTCTTTGTGGTAAAGAATGATGAAATACAATGATAAAACTTCAATCACACACCTAATGTGCATTGCTAGTTCTTTATTATGATGTATTAGCACTGAAAAAGCATCCTGTCTATGCCAGGAAGTAAAAAGTGTCCTTTTTAGTCTGACAAAAATAATAAATGAATATATTGAACTCATTTGCATTTGCCAGATGCTTTTATCCAAAGCTTTGTAAAGTACAATATATTGAAAGTATAGATTTTTATCATGCATTGGCTATGAATCAAACCCGCATTGCTAGTGTCATGCTCTAATTTTTGAGCTACAGGAACACTACTTATTTCATTTGGTGCAAACTTTGTTTAGTGTATTTAAGGGTTCTATATATATATACACACACACATATACACACATCGATAAGGCATCAAATTATGACCACCTGCCTTATATTGTGTTGGTCCCCATTTTGCCCTGACCCGTTGAGGTATGGACTCCATTAGACCCCTGAAGGTATCTAGCAGCAAGATGTTAGCAGCAGTTTCTTTAAATCCTGTAAGTTTTGAGGTGGAGCCTCCATGGATTGGACATGTTTGTTCAGCACATCCCACAGATGCGCGATTGGATTGAGATTTTGGGAATTTGGAGGTCAAGTCAACACTTCGAACTCGTGCTCCTCAAACCATTCCAGAACCATTTTTGCTTTGTGGCAGAGCGCATTATCCTGCTGAAAGAGGCCACAGCCACGAGGGAATACCATTTCCATGAAAGGGTGTACATGGTCTGCAACAATGCTTAGCTAGGTGGTATGTGTCAAAGTAACATCCACATGGATGGCGGGACCCAAGGTTTCTCAGCAGACACATTGCCCAAAGCATCACACTGCCTCCGTCAGCTTGCCTTCTTCCCATAGAACATCCTGGTGCCATGTGTTCCCCAGGTAAGCGATGCACACGCACTCGGCCATCCACCAGAAAGAAAACATGATTAATCAGACCAGGCCACCTTCTTCCATTGCTCCTTGGTCCAGTTCTGATGCTCACATGCCCATTGTTGGCACTTTCGGCAGTGGACAGGGGTCAGCATGGGCACTCTGGCTGGTCTGAGACTGCCCCATATGCAACAAGTTGTTATGCATGTATTCTGACACCTTTCTATCAGAACCCGCATTCACTTCTTGAGCAATTTGAGTTACAGTAGCTCGTCTGTTTGATCAGACCACAGACCAGCCTTCGCTCCCCATGTGTATTAATGAGCCTTGGCCAGTGGTGCTTTATTGCACCACTTTTGACCACTGCAGTATTAGGAACACCCAAAAAAAGTTGCAGTTTTGGAGATGCTCTGACCCAGTCATCTAGCCATCACAATTTGGCTCTTGCCAAACTTGCTCAAATCCTTACGCTTGCCCATTTTTCCTGTTTCTAGCTATATACCGGATATGAAACCTGAGTGCTGAATACTGAAGAGTGTGGCGGCATATATTTTCACTCTTTCATGTATTGTTTTTCTATTTCAGCAAAAAAACAAAAATTCAATTTTCGAAAATTTCCGGTGCACACCATATTGTAACGCATTATTTTTTTAAAGTAACTTTCCCCAACAATTATGTTGATGACACCATAAAGGTCTATAGTACTTGGAAAAAGCTACCAGTATCCACTATCCCATTCATCATGGCAGTTGCTTGGCAAGTACTTAACCTTGTTACTGCCAGGTACGCAACCTGCTTTTTGCCATCTTTGCTCGTGGCAGTCCGTTCTGAGTAAGGATGTTTTTGAGCCAATCACCTGAACTGAACATGCCGAGTAACTAATTATTCTGGAGTCTGCACAGATTGGCTGACGGCACAACAGAACGTGTGCAAACCAAAAGAGCAGACAGGGAAAAGACCAATTCCATGTTTTTAAGAGTGTCACTGCAAAAACAATTTAATGAGATATTTTCCAATTATAGTGCATGCTTGTCAAAAAATATTTCATCAGAAAAAAAAATGCTATTTCTAAATGCTAATTAATGGAAAATGGAGATAATTTAGGTACAGACTGCCATGTTGGGAAAAAGCCCATCAGAGCAAGCAGTTCAAGTCACAACATAAACAGACTCACTTCAGACGAGGGACTGAGGAAGAGCATCAGGACTCATTTAAATTCATATAGATTGATCCCCTTTCAATAGCACAGCAGGAGATTCATAGTGAAACCTTGTTCTTTTTCTCCCTACTGTCCACCTCTCTAAAGTGTTTCATATTCTAACAGATGTGATGTAGGTTTAGAGCAATGAAGTGAGGTGAGATTTTGGCTCCCTGGCTTCTCTTCTCCCCGCCACACTTTCAAAGGAAGATTATTTTAGAACCGTGACAACTCACGAGGAAGACGTGTGCAGAAATTAACACTGACAGAGGCTGCCTACCTGCACACTAATGGGGTTCAGATCCCCCCTCTCCTGCTGAGAACATGTCGCTCTCCACACTCCTATTACTCTTGCTCCTGAACGCAGACTTAATGAAGAAGAGGAAGAGAGAGAGAGATATCTTCAAAGAGAAGCACTCTGGCTTCAAAGCACACGGTCGTGAGAGTTCTCTGCAGAAGGCAGACTGACACATACACCAGACTTCAGCACATGCGCACAGTCAGACAGAATGCACACGCAAGCAAACCTTTCAAACCCTTACACTAACATAAAACACATTATAATAAGACATACAAACATACATGCACATGTGCATTCGCTCTTTTGAATGTAGTCTACCTAAAGATAACAGCGCACTCTACTAAATAACCAATCTGTCATACCAGTCCTTTAAATTACAAATCTCTTCAGATGTTATTGCCTTTCTCAGTATTGCAGGATCCAATGTAATTGCTCTGTCGTTAAAAATAGTAATTCAAAAAATGTTTCAACCCCTGCATTTTCTTCCTTTCTATTGTGCTACATCAAATGGCTTTTTCGGTCAAAGGCCCTGAAAATTCTGAACGATTCTGACTCAAAGGCCCCCCATTGTCCAGCACAATACTGCAGTATTTCTGTGGTAATTATGACATTTTAATTTAACTTTAGTTTAACTTTTTAACAGAAACTGGGAATTATTATATTTTAAATTAATTAAACATGACTAATTGTGTGATTCCAGAAGATTTAAGAAGTTTCAAAAAAAATTGTTTTAAAAAAAATGACAACATGATTTCACTTTACGTATTGATTTGGTGTTTTTAGAATTTTTAATTTTGATTTTAAAAAGATAACACTTTAATTTAAGATTACTGTTACATGTTGTTACATATACTCACTATAGTAATAACAGTAAATTACGCATAATTACAAGTAACTAACCCTAAACCAAATTATTGGAGGAATATTGTTTCATAAATTGTAATATTATTGCATACAAACACATCTATTCAACATGTCGCAGGGCCAGGTGAAATCAAAACCAGCGTAATTTTTCAGGGTTTTAGGTAATACTTAAGGTCCTTTCACACGGGCCGCAATTTTGACATGGCAAAAAAAATTTCGGTGACAATAAAGGCTTCAACCAAACACATACAAGGAAACAAAGGTGATGAAATATCCCGTAGATGTCACTAGCTATTCAATCAACATTAACCTTTGCCAGGTATCACTTTTATCAAGAGATTACAGCTCCTGTGCGAGTATATGCAAGTACTGTATGCTACAGACATCGATAACATAACCTTTTGAGTTAAAACTTCATTTTTCTTAACCTAATTGTGTCCGCAAATATGTAAAGTGAATGTGTTGCCATTAGGACGACAGTGCATTACATTGTGACTCAACTGGAAACATAGCTGCTCCTAATTGATTGGTTGTCTGAAGTGTGTGGTTTCTCTCATTAGATGTGGGGCCACTGTCTGGAGGAGCTCCTCAAATTGTCCCACGGACTTTCGAAAGTAAACGCAGAACAGGCCATGATAAAGTTAGCTCCTGTACAAGATTACCATACTGCCCTCCAGACTCTGTTCTTTTAACACTGGGTGCACCCAAAACCTTCTTTTCAGTCTGTAGTAAAGTTCGTAGAATAATGAAGGAGGAGGCAGAACCGGCAAATGTTAACAAGACTAATAAACAAACAAACTGAAAGTAAAACACAGGAAGCCCCCCATGGAGGGCTGCCACACACACACACACACACACACAAAACAAAACGCAACATAAAATTCAGGCCTGGTCCTCTCTCATCCTTCACTGTTTTCACCCTTCCTTTTATGCTCCGTAATTCCTCCATGAGAGAGCTGAGAGCGGTGTGACGTGCAGCTGCCGCTCATAATCAAATGTTTTAATGTTTTAAATGCATCAGTCGTTTGTGGAGCCCTCAGATGTTCAGGGAGGGCATTCCACAATGGTGGAGCAGCAGCACAAAAGGTTCTGTCCCCAATTGGGTGGGTCTTAATTCTAGTGGATTGAGCTTAAGTGTTTGTTGAGCAAAGAGAACGTGCTGAGATCTGTGAAGCAATGAGTTCTTTAAGGCAAGGCAAGTTTATTGTCATGAATGCACTGGTGTGTGAGGAGGGAAACTTTATACTCAATCTGAGCGGAAATAGGAAGCCAATGTAGAGACGGAAGAATTGGTGTGATGTGTTCATATTTACACACTTTCACCAGGACCCTAGTGTCACTGTTCTGTATATGCTGGAGTTTCTGGATGCTCTTGCTAGGAATCCCAAAGAGAAGAGCGTTACAATAATCCGGTCTCAAGGAGACAAAGGCATGAACGAGTTTCTCAGCATCATGAAGGGTGGGTGAGGGACGGAGCCTGGCTATATTCCTGAGGTGGCAAAAAGATGTTTTGCAAAGATATTTAATGTTGGCCTTTAAGGTTAAGTGTGGATAAAACCTAACACCGAGGTTATGGTGGATGATCTGATCTGATGAGCGGAACCAATAAGCGAGGCTTCTGTCTTAGAGCTGTTCAGCTGGAGAAAGTTCTTGTTTATCCAGGTCCTTATTTCTTCCAGACAGGCAGAAAGTGTTGATAATGATGACGAAGGTGATGATAATGATGAATGACTGTCAATTTTGAGATATAACTGTGTATCATCAGCGTAGAAGTGAAATTAAATTTCCAAGCGACGATACATTTACAGAGAGAAAGCATGTAGCGATTGAATAAGAGAGGTCCTAGAATTGAGCTCTGAGGTACCCCACAACCAACCACGTGTGAAAGGGACCTTGAGCTACCCATGGCCACAAATTCAAATCTGTCTGTGAGGTAGGACACAAACCAATGCAAGATAGTGTTTTCAAGTCCAATAGAATGAGACAGTTGTTTGAGAAGTATACCATGGTCAACCATATCAGAAAGAAAGAAAGTGGCCAGAAAGAAAGACAGATTGAAACTTTTCAAAAATGTTTTTGTAGTTGAGGTTGTCCTCAAGGTGCCTGACAACTACCTTCTCCAAAACCTTTGAAATGAATGGTAAGTTGGATATAGGCCTATAATTCTGGTTTGAGGTTGTCCTCAAGGTGCCTGACAACTACCTTCTCCAAAACCTTTGAAATGAATGGTAAGTTGGATATAGGCCTATAATTAGCAAGAATTTGAGGATCGAGCAAGGGCTTATTTAGTAATGGTAATTGAGTAATTATAGCCGTTTTTAGTGCAGACGTTACCTGAGCAGGCTGAAGGGATTGGTTTATTATCATGGTGATGAGGGGACTGATGGCAGTAATATTTCCTTTCTTTCTAATGGTGTGTTCACACTTGTAATTAAGTTTTCTTGGGTCTTTTAGTCCCAACCAAAAAAGAAAATTATAAATGTAGTCCTGTTTCATTTAGTCATTTCTATAACTGAACCTATACAAAACAACAAACATAAATGGCTTTACTGCTGTCTATTTTGCAACTTAACTTGGCAGGTGTGTAATAGACATAGGCCAGTAAGAGCTCTGTATGAAAACTTCACTCCCTTGGCCTCAGGAGGCGCTAGTGGCTGTGGTCTTTAGCATCCTTGTTTGCGTGCCCGCCTCCCGCACTGGTTCGAATCCCACTCAGAGCAGGTCTAGTAGGACCACTTGCATTCGGTCTGATGCACACCAGGGTTTGGAGGGCAATGTTCACAACTCTAAAGCCCCTTTCACACTGCACGTCGGACCCGCAATATTCCCGGAACATTGCCGGGTCGCCTTCTGTGTGAAAGCCACCATGTCCCGGGATTGATTACCGAATTCGACCCGAGTCGGGGACCTAGTAATATTGCGGTATTCGACCCGGGACGAGCGCTGTGTGAACAAAAGTCGAAACTAATGCCGCAACGTGTACGTAGTTATCGTGCGACTCCTAGAGCTTGTTTTTTCAATAATACAACCCTGCAGTGCCAGAAGAGCTATTCTGTGTTTTAAACGCAGAGAGTGTTCGTATACAAAAGAAACTAAAATTAAACAAGCAGAAATGTGCACAAACTGGACACAAGTCGAGACCACAGAGCTCCTTACTATCCGCGCTGAAGCTGAGATCGCTCGCCATTATACGTCACATCAGGATGTCACGTGTCAACTCGACCCGGGACCGTTACGGGTTGTGTGTGAAAAGTGCACATATTACGGTATTTCGCTGGCAGTGTGAATGGACCAAATCTAGCGACCCGGGAACAAATGCCGGGTCGCATTATCCGTGTATTTGCCGGAATCGCAGTGTGAAAGGGGCTTAACTAAACCCACCTGGTGTTGAACGCATCCTAAGTGGACAATTCTTGGCCAGATTAAAGTGCAGTCTGGACCTGACTTTATGCTAATAATCAAAAGTCTGTAGACCAATGAAATGTCACATTGTTTTGAACGCACACACAGCGCAATTACAAAAAGAAAATTACATCTGTAATCAGAGCACAGCCGCTGATTGTGAGTGAGTATCGTCAGCTCTCGATGCTCTTGACAGGAGTGCTCTCCGAGGGCCCAAAGCGCACCCCAGGTGTTTGCATGCGATGTAATTTCCGAAGCAGAGTGTGTGTGCAGCACAGTCTGTGTACATGAACATACATAACATCAGCATAACTGAGTCAGAGATGATGGCACTCAGAGGAAATTGCACACAGAGCAAACCAGAACATTCTGTGAGAGGAGTTGCTTTCTTCAGACAAAACCAGGGCCTTAAACCGTCAAACTCATTAGAATACTCTTTGCTGTTCACAGAGATGATCTAAACACACCTTTACACACCCTGGCTGATGGCGCACAAGATCATGGGAAGCTTTTTGCTATAAAATGTTCAGCACTATAATTAATGGGGTTCAGACTGCTTACAAAAATCATTTGCAGCCTCTGCAAGAAGTTAATTATCGTGAAAGCTCATGGAGGCTGAAATGTCATCTGCTAGTGAGACGGTATTAGCGTTACTGAGATGACCACTTGAGATTTTGAGAATTTTCACATGAGAGAAATTATTAAGGAAATACTTTGTGTTTTTATCTAATAAACCAAAGAGTTAGTATGCCTGAAAAGCTGATCTTATACAGTAAAATCTAGTCTGAATATGGACCATATTTAGGGATTTGATCTGATATTGCAACCCATATTTGGCTAAACAAACAGTTCTAAAATCTGATTAGATGAGTCAAGCCAATATACAGACCACAGATCATTGTATAAGCCATAATATGATCTCTGCTGGGAATATTTTATAGTATATCAGATAAATAAGAATTGATTTAATACATTTTAAATATGTTGGAACATAAAGCACAATACAAATAAAAGAAAGTTAACAGCTTTGACAACAACAGTGTCACCAATTTTACAGTTTAGCTTTTTTAAGCCTCAAAGGATCATGAAACCTTAAACTAAATTTTCTGAGATTTGAACACTTACGTGTGTTGAACATCATAGAGCACTATCCGTTAGTTTTAATTGAAGAAGAAAACTAGTTAATTTTAAGCTTTCAGGTTTTTCATCTTCTAGGTTTAAATTCGCCTTTGTGTCAGTGTCACAGGATGTGACATTTTCTTGTACTATTGCGTGTCCTTATGAGAAGATGCCTCACTTAATTATTCATGACAGCATGTGGTGATTTTCTCCTACAGACTCTTCAAACAGTGAGATTGCATACAGTAAGGGAGAGATGCATTGATCGGTCAAAAAGGAGTGTTTGTGGTTCTGTGTCACCTAAGTATTATTTTAAAGTCATATTAAATTTAAAGGACAACTCCGGTGAAAAATGAACCTAGGGGTAATTAACACATGGTTACCGAATAGATCGTTCTCTGGGATGCTTTGTCATGAAAATGTAAGAGTTAAGGGTTAGTTCACCCAAAAAATGAAATTTATGTAATTAATGACTTACCCTAATGTTGTTCCACACCCGTAAGACCTCCGTTCATCTTCGGTACACAGTTTAAGATATTTTATATTTTAGTCCCAGAGCATATGCAGTCTATGCACACTTTACTGTCCATGTCCAGAAAGCTAATAAAAACATCATCAAAGTAGTCCATATGTGACATCAGTTAGTTGATTACAGTTTCTTGAGGAAAAAATGCATTTTGGTCCAAAAATATCAAAAACTACGATTTTATTCAACATTGTCTTCTCTTCCATGTTCCTCAAATAAAGATTCAAACGGTCGTGAATCAGTGAATCGATCAATGGTTCGGATCGCCAATGTCACGTGATTTCAGCAGTTCGGATCGCCAATGTCACGTGATTTCAGCAGTTTGGCAGTTTGACACGCGATCCGAACTGCTGAAATCACGTGACATTGGCGATTGACTCTGTCAAGTGCTATGCTGAGACGTCCCTGACCTGAGTTAAAATAGCAATTTTCTCACAATTTACAAATAGTTGGAAACATTTGGGATATTGTAAGTACTCAACTGAACAAAATATATAACACTGGCCTGGTGGTTTTTGGGCATTTTACTGCAAAAATACTACACAATGCACCTTTAACATGAATTTATTACTTTACAGTATGGAGCAATTTCTTACATTAAAAAAACCATACAGGCCCATAGACGCAGCATTATTTATTTGACCTAAATGAAAAAGAGACTTTGAGGGAAAGATGTACAGTCCGTTAAAAAGGTTTTTTGGATGTATTTTTTTCAGTTTGTTTTATGCTGATTTAAAAAGGGCATTAACCCTGACTAAGGTTCCATACCACTCTTTCTTTAAAAATATGTTGACCTACCCATCCCTCATCTCTTTTTAAGTATAGCTTCCCTTCTCTGTCATTTTTTCACTGCTATATGTGTCATGTCCGGTTGATCTGGGAGTCTCAGATCCTGCTGAGCCGTTGAAGAGCTGTCAGCAGGTAAATGTAGAACAGTTATTCTGCCCACCCTGCAGCTCCCTGGGGCTTAACGCTTGCTGTAAACCACCAGGCGTGTGTGTGTGTGTGTGTGTGTGTGTGTTTAAAGATTGAAACGAATGACCACATACATAGTCCTTGTACAGTATATGTGTGTGTGTATCTGCCCATTTGTCAACAACTAACAGGGTGAACAGTGGGTGCCCAGAACAGTGTGAAACTCAAATAGGTACAAGGAATATGACTATGGCCTATTCCTTTTACTGCTTCAGACTTAGGGCCATAAATAAGTGTAAAACCGTGCAATCCCATAAGTGTGCCAATGGAAGTGCAAAGTTCTGCGGATGATCTACAGACAATGCGCACATTAAAGAACACCGATGCAGTCAGATCATTTCCGTTATGACCAACTTAATCTATCAAGAGTCTATGATAATCAGGTGCATGTGATCTACTAACAACACAAGCACAAAATATCATTTTTGGCCATTAAATAATAGTGCAAATACCAGTCATTTGACTAGCACAAACCTTAGTAAATCACCTTGCATAATTCAAAACTCTCCCCCCGTAGATATTGTATCTGAAAGGGAAAGGTCAGTTGCAAAAATAGTGTCCATGCAGGTCTTTTATCGCAAAGTTTTCACATGCATATTTGTAGTAAACCCTGACAGTAGTTTTTCTAAATCTGTGTTTCGAAAATGAACGGAGGTCTTACGGGTGTCGAACGACATGATGGTAAGTAATTATTGACATAATTTTCATTGTTGGGTGAGCTAGGCTTTAAGTTACACCCTCACCTCATTGTTATGCTAAGTTGGATTCCTTTCCAATTCCTTGGATTGGATTAATTATTTAAGTTTTTGATTACATTTTATGTTTGATTTTTAGCTCCGGAGTCTTTATCCTGTACCTCCAACGTTACAGCTACGTGAAATTTGTTTTATGTGTGCTCAATTCCACATTATTTTGAATACAGACCACTTCCACACAGACTATGCGATCACAAATTTATTTAAATATTAAAATATTTTCTCTTGTTTTTAAACAGCAATTTTAACAATTATTTTATTTTATATTACACCCCAAATAAATCACTGGGCCTTATCTGGCCACCCCTGAAAAACAAAATTCTGGCTTTGCCCCTGGACAAGAGAGGGTGTTAAACTACCTCATGTCTCAAAGCACACAACTTTAATGATTCACATAAACAACTTCAGACCATTCCTTACAGAGCATGCAACACAGCTTCTTGTCCAAGCCCTGGTAATTTCTAGACTTGACTATTGCAATACGCTTTTGGCTGGACTTCCATCTTGTGCAATCAAACCGCTGCAAATGATCCAGAATGCTGCGGCACGTTTTGTATTCAATGAGCCTAAAATGGCTCATGCCACGCCTCTATTCATCTCTCTGCATTGGCTACCACTCGCTGCCCGGATCAAATTCAAAGCTCTGACTCTTGCTTATGGATCTTCCACAAGCTCGGCACCCGCATACTTCGACTCTCTCCTACGAGTCTACACCCCCACCAGAAGCCTTCGCTCAGCTAACGAGCAAAGGCTTGTGGTACCATCACAGAGAAGCATGAAATCCCTCTCCAGAACTTTTTCTTTCATTGTTCCTGGTTGGTGGAATGATCTTCCGTCCTCCATACGCACGACAGAATCACTTGCTTCATTCAAAAGACAGGTAAAAACTCATCTCTTTCATGAGCACTTAATCTCATCATAAAAATAAGTAAATAAATAAAACAAAAAAAACCTCTTCCTCCTCTATTTCTCTTTTCTTCTTCCCTTTTCTGTTTTTTGCTACTCTGAGTAGTGTACAAATCTTGGTATTTAGGGCACTTTTTGCGTTTCTTTGCCTCTTCTTGACAGATCGCTTGCTGTACTCCTGAGTTGTAAGTCGCTTTAGATAAAAGTGTCTGCTAAATGCATAAATGTAAATTTAAATGTAAACTTAAAGAGCACTGACCTGTACCCACATGCTGCAGATTAATTTCAGCATTGACAGGGATGCTTCTGTTTCTTTTGCAGGGCTCAGTGACTGATGTCTGACTCTACATACTCTACATAGCAACTCTACATATCATACTCCACAAAATCATTGCTAAATAACATATTTCTTGTAGAAATCTTGTGTTGAATCTTAAAAAATCTTCCATTGACAAATTAAAACCAGCAGATTCAAATTAAATAACCATCTTGAGTGGGCGAGGAACTGGAAAAGGCTATCGCAGGGCGACATCATAACTGACTTTTCAGATACTGAATTTTAATATTTTCAGAAATTATTCTATATGCATAATAACCCTGGTAGCGGTTCAGGCGCCGGTAATGGCCGTATCAGGTCATGTAAATGAGCTCGTTAACTGTGTCTGTCTCTGGACTTTGCTGAGCGTGGCATAAACCTGCCTCATCTCAGCAGTCATATTCTCTAATGGTGCATTTGAGAGCTCAGGGTCTGCTCTCATTCTCATCTCTGACCAAGAGCTTAGCAAAAAGGCAATAAACCCCTGTAAATTACTGTGAAATAGACACACAGAGAGTGAGAATGAAAATTTGTGGAATTCATGCATGTATACAGTATATGATATATTCATATCGAAAAAAATTGTATTACTTGGAACATTTTGCAGTGTGTGGCCCTAATGAATGTATTCATCCCAAAAAAAAAAAAAATGATGAATTCGCAACTAATGAAAAAAACGTCTTTTTGGGTTAAATTCTATATATGTATAAGTAACATTTCTGATTTGAATTAACAGCTACACATTCTAACATCGTCTCCATGTAAAACAATTACTGTCTGAAGGGCTAATGTGTGCTTTATATTTTCCTCTAATTATATAAACATGTACTTTTCCTGTGTTATTTCCATGCTCGACTTCCACACAAACCATATAGACTAAACCAGGGGTGTCAAACTCACACAGCCACAGCCCTGCAGAGTTTAGCTCCAACTCTGTTCCAACACACATACCTCTAGTTTTCAAATAAGCCTGAAGGACTCGATTATCTGGATCAGGTGTGTTTAATTAGGGTTAAAGCTAAACTCTGCAGGGTAGCAACTCTGTTCTGTAGCAACATAACAGTTATTTGTAAATCAGTTTTCGCCTATAGGATGGAACTGAAAACCTGGAGAATTGTTAAAGGTGGGGTAAGTGTTATTTCAAAACCGTTTTAAAAAACGGACTAGGGCCGAGTCCAATAATAAACTTGTAGCCAATCAGCAGGAAAGGGGCGTGTCTACTAATGATAGTGAGAAGAGCCCGCTCAGTGCACGTCATTATTCAAAACACATGACAGACATTAGCCGACAACTAATATATGCTGGCTTTTGCTTGAATACACTTGTGTGTCATGTTCACTTGTTTGTCCATTTGCGATCGTATTGTCGCTCACTCCAGCTATAATAAAGACCCGTTCATTTCCACACCATATGGAGCATCTAAATCTCCTCACTGTCTGTCTCAAGTGTCAGCTAACAAAATGTGTCCAACAAGTAAGATACTATATTCCTAATATATGTTTTTTCCTCTTTTCATGACCTATATTCGTCATGCTCGTGTTCTATCAAGTTGTTCATGAGAACGGTTTGTGTTATTGTGATCGCTATAACGCTCTAATCTTCTCATAATTGTAATATGTCATTGGTTAGACTGTTGTGCTCGTGTACTAGCAAGTTTTTCATGAGAACGGTTTGTGTTTTTGTGATGGAAAGGATTACTTCTTCATTGAATATTCGACCTGGATTTGTAACACAAATTCTGCCATAGTCGTTGCCTGGGTTAGTGGGGTGGAGCTATTAAAATAAGGGGGAGACCCTTTTGGGGGAAGGGGCGTGTTTGTTTTGGTGATTTGAAATATCAACAACGATTGCCAGAAAGCACTTTCCCCACCTTAAAATGAATATAATGTAATCGTCTTCTAACAATCATGTTTTTAAGCTTCCCTATAAGTAGATGATGCAATGGAAGGCATGGAAGAAAACAACAATAAGTATTTATTATAGCTAAAGTGTGTAATTTCTGTGCTACTAACTATGCACCACTCAGAATAACACAAAAATAATGGTTTTAAAAGTGCATATTTACACTCTTTGAGAACCCCTAATTGTCTCAGTTCTCTGTTCACTAAATGGGATAGGAGGTGTTATTTTAGTATCTAAATCAGTCCTGAAACTCTAGAGATTGCAGGCTAATAGGTCCTGTCCTGTGCATGCAAGAATATTTAAAATTACAAAAAAAAGAAAAGCTTTCTTTAGACTTTAAACTTTTATGATGCGTGTGGATAGCTCAAAATCTTTTCAGATTCACGGCGTAACTTTGTAATATCCCCCTTAATAGAATCACGTCAGAAAAGCGCTGGCGGTAGTTCTCTGTCAGTTTTATTCCTTTATTCATTTTGATCGATCAACTTCTTGATAAGGATCACACATGGGCTGTTGATGGGACTCGTATCAGCCACATGGTGTCTCATCAGAGCTGAGCTGAGATGAGAGAGAACAGCAGGTCTGTTTTTGACAAACCAGACTGTGACTGCTCTCACAGCCCTGCTGCCTGAGGTACGAGTCATATGAACTCTGTCAGGCGGCTTCAAACAAATCAAATTTTCCTCAGAAGGAGAGGAATGAAAGAGAAAGAGACACACACAGTCACAGGGAAGAGGAAAGGAGTCATATGAGAGAAATAAGCAAATTAGAAAGGGCCAGAGCCTAAAATGAACCCAAAATTAATTCAAATGTGTCAACAAACCTGTCAATATCACAGCACACCCTCTCTCTGTTACGGAACCCAAGGAGCTGCCTACATACACCGCATTTTGAGGCATCACAAGCACATTCGCAACACAGAGCACGTACCACCTTCTTTTTGCCAGATTCTAAGACATCAAATGTATCCTTCACGGAAATTTCATAATGCTTTTCAACAAGGTACAGTAAGTGAAACAATATCCATAAAAGATGGTGGATGAAGTGAAACAATCTATACAAGTATGTGAACAAAAAGCTTTCTAGCTACACTGACTTTCTATGACATAGGCTGAATCCGAAATCACCCCCTAAACAGTCGTTCACTATTCCCTATGTTAGTCCACTAATAAAGTTCACTTGCAGGAGTGAATGAAAACCTGTGTGTGAAGTTGGACAGCCGTTAAGTGTACATCGGCTGTACACTCGTTATTGGGGTGCAATGTGGGATTGAATGAGTGCACCCAATTGTCCACTATTGTTTTGGACACCATTAGAAATGGCTGTCCCCTCAAATAATGCTCTATTTGAGGGTATGGGGGATGATTTCGGATTCAGCCAAGGTTCCTTCATACTACAGTAACGTTAATAACTGAGTATATGGATGCCCTGGAATCTTAACGGAGCCAGGGCTGCATCCATGCACTTCGTGAAGGTGAGAGGTGAAAGAGCTAGGCTGAAGGGAAGAACCCAATATTGGTAAGCTTCGCCCCCGAAAGCGAACCTCAGGAACTTCCTGTGACTTGGAAGGATGGAGATATGGAAATATGCATCCTTTAGATCTATCGTGACGAACCAGTCCTCGAACTGGATCTGACTCACAATGGCTGGAATAGTGAGCATCTTGAACCTGAATCTCCTTAGAGACCGGTTCAGATACCTGAGATCTAATATAGAACGCAACCCCCCCATCCTTCTTGGGGACTATGCAGTACCGGCTGTAGAACCTGAACTCCCTGTCTGATGGGGGGACACGTTCTATCGGCCCTTTTACCAGCAGAGAGTGTACTTCCAGCCCTATTACCCCCACATGCTCGGGACCGACCACCATCCAGACCACCCCTCTGAACTTCGGGGGAGGGATACTGAACTGTAGTCTGTAGCCGCGTTCTACAGTGCGTAGGGCCTACGCAGAAATATTCGGAAGGCATGACCATGCGCCGAGGAAGGAAAGGAAACAGCCTCTCGAGGCAGGTCTCGGGTATCATCCGAGCCTCTCCCCTGACCCCCTGAAGCGGCTGACCCTCAGGGAATAGTCGAGGAAGATTTTCGGTGTGCGAACGCGGTCGCTACTCTGCTGCAGGTCTTATTAGAGACGGCTGGAGTAATGCGCAAATGCGGGGTATCGATGTGGCCCGGAGCTCTTTTGACTGCGGGAGCACAGCATCGATTCCCCGAGAGCTCCGGTGGGAAAACAACCTCGGTCGTTCCACACCGTGGGGTACAGCTCTCAGCGATCCAGCCACAGCTAGGACCGCTTGGAAGCCTTCTTAGCCTGAATGAGCCAGAGATGTCTCTCCGCACACACCATTCCAGCCATAGAGCAGCCAATAGCAGGGGCCGTCTTTTTAGTGATATGGAAAGACAAATCTGTTGCCTTTCTCAGCTCAGTAATGTCCTCTGGAGAGGGTCCCTCGCCTTCATCAAGCTCCTTTAGTAAGTCTGCTTGATAGGCCTGCAGAACCACGAGAGTGTGCAGACACCCACCAGCACGAACAGCCGCATCATATGCCCTACCCACCAGCACGAACAGCCGCATCATATGCCGCATCAATTGTGTAGATCGGGGAAAAAAGGAAGACCCCGGCGGGGAGGCTGTGCTCAACGCTTGAAAAAGCGTTCATCCAGCGTATTTGGTGGCTGGATGTCCACTTTTTCCTGTGGCTAATCTAAATTCAGCTTGGCCACAGCACGAGTCAACACCACCACCAGCTCCTCCATAGCAGGCGAGTGGGGTGGCGACTGCCCCACAGTGCCCGCCTCGGTGCTCATGGCGATCGATTCCTCGGAATCAGACAGCCTAAGCACCGGATGCTCCCCCTCGCTAGGGAAGAAACCGCTTTGCGGGCTTCCACACATGGTGGGAGAATCTCTGAATCGTCAGACAAGGACGAGGAAGATGCCTCAACAGTCCCTAATCCCGCTGACAGATCCATCTGCGAGCCCCACGATCTGCGTCGCCACGCTGCCTCAGTAACCGCAGGCCCAGAACCGCGAGGCTGGCCGGCCTCATCGAACACGGCCAGCCGCGTTACGTCAGGACGCAACACCAATCAGGATTGGTCTTTATTCATTCAAGCTTCAGTAACGTCACGCTAGGGGCGTTCCCCGAAGTGTCATCTACGATGTTGTGAAAAGAATGTTAGTGCATTATTTAAGATAGCCCCTCGGCAGGCTGCTAAGTTGTTAAGTTAGACACAAACATAATCATTAGATCTCAAACGATCTGTAATAATGCAATACTATCACATATATATATATATAAAAAAAATTTACTCAGTGTGTTGCTTCATTCATTAATTTATGTAATCTCATCCTGTCTGCAAATCTAGTCTCTTGTTTACAAACAAATCCTGGTGAAATGAAGGAACAAACATGCAATCGCCTTCCCCATGTGAGCCGGATATTCATTTAAAATAAAGTTCATCCGTGCATTCATAATATTGGAATCTGAATTATGCAGCATGTTTATTGCTTGGAAGTTTGATTTGGTTTAGCTCCACGCATGATATGTTATATTTATCTATAACATCATGCACAAATCGGTGGGTGGGGCTACAGAATCAGGCGTTTGTCTTCTTGTTTTCGTGGTAAGGCGGTGTTTTACCACACTCTGACGTCACAGCTTGGCACATTTTGAGATTGAGCGGGCATGGCGTCAATAACAGTTTTCAGCGCTGAAACTTTCTTCTATCACAATTCACTTTTATAAAAGGCTGACTGAAAAGTAAATTTCTCAATTCATGACCCCTTTAACACTCTTTCTGCATTTGAGTCCTCTGTCAGAGATCCTGACAATTTAGTACACTTTAGGTATAGGACTAATTACATGCTTGATTATTGTATATATGAGCAAGGGAGAGTCAGTCTACTTTAATTATTAAAGCTACGCTGTGTGATATTTTCCCCCATCTAGTGGTGTAAAGGTATATGACAATCCAATGAATATTAGTTTCTGTTCCTCTCAATTACGATTTTCTTTTAACTCCTACGGTGGCCGATTTAGTCCAAGATTAAACATGGCTTCCAGTTCGACCTCTTTCATGACTGCCATCGAGTGTTAAAACGCGAAAAGCGAAGCTTGAATTTATGGGTATGTCCCTCTTTGGCTAATGTACTTTCAAGATAGTGGGGCAACATGGCGACCAGCATTCGAACCCTCACCCATATGTATTTTCAATGGCATATTATAAACTTAGGAGAATACTTTATTACTTGAAAGAAATAAATATAAATTAATGAGCACATATATTTTTGAAAGAACTAAGTGTTTTTAGCTAAGAATAAACAAATAAAGTTACACAGTGTAGCTTTAAAGTAAAGTGTGCCAGTTGTATCGTAAAAATGTAATGCTAATATAATTTTATATATTTATAGATGGTAAAAATTTGTGTTAGTATATTTGCAATATACTATTGAAATAAGAATATATTTGAAATACAGTAAAGTATAATTTTCCTCACCAGGGTGGTCCTTTTCTGATGCTCACATGCCCAGTTTGTGCGTTCGATGGTGAAAAGGGGTCATGGACTGTTGAGAGTTGTTGTTTATGTGAAGCATTTTAAATCTCTTATGGAGTTATGTACTAACCAGGGAAGATGCAGTAAGTTTCCAGTGATAACATTTCTGTCCACACACTGAAACAAATATACAGTAACTGCCAATTAAATATGCAGTTATGCAGACCATAGACCAATGAAATCTCATGGCGGGCAAAGCTACCCAGCACAACACCACAGGAACAGAAGCAAAGCAGCAAATGTGATGCGGCTTGTCATGGCTGGTTAGGACAAAAACTCTGTAGACAGCAAGGCAGCTCCCTACAGGTTTTGGAACAGGGCTCCAGAGTCACTGTCATGTAGAGCTTTTATGCTACATATTCATGGTGTGCGTGTGTCGTAGGGCAATTTCAGGTTTACACACACACACACACACACACACACACACACACACACACACACACACACACACACACACACACACACACACACACACACACACACACTTCAGAGCTTCTTGGCTCATTTTAGACATTTCTGTCTTGAAGCAGAGTGCCTAAGCACTCAGTGCTTTGATCTTCTCTCCCAGTCCAGAGAGTGAGAGAGAGAGAGAGGCAATGAGGAAGGGTAGGATGCTGCATAGGAACTGGCCTGATTTGCAGCCTACATTTTGTTCTAATGCTGTCCTTTGTTTCTTTCTATTCTTTTTTTCTCAAATTAGCATTAGCATTTATTAGTACCATATGTTTGTTTATTTGCAACAATAGGGTCATTCCTACCACGTAGCACATACTCATGTGTATTATATAATAGATTTAGCCTATTGTATAATTAATTGTATGTGTTATATATAACTCTAAACTCACAAGTTTAATAAATGATAATTATATACAGGGCGTAACTATATATATATACTAATATATAACATAATAACACCATACTAATACTGTTTGACCCCCTTTCACCTTCAGAACTGCCTTAATTCTATGTGGCATTGATTCAACAAGAAAGAAAGCATTCTGTAGAAATGTTGGCCCATATTGAATGGATAGCATCTTGCAGTTGATGGAGATTTGTGTGATGCACATCCAGGGCACGAAGCTCCCGTTCCACCACATCCCAAAGATGCTCTATTGGGTTGAGATCTGGGGGGGGGGGCTTTTTAGTACAGTGAACTCCTTGTCATGTTCAAAAAACCAATTTGAAAGGATTTGAGCGTTGTGACAGCATTATCCTGCCGGAAGTAGCCATCCGAGGATGGGTACATGGTGGTCATAAAGGAATGGACATGGTCAGAAACAATGCTCAGGTAGGTTGTGACATTTAAAAGATGCCCAATTGTTACTAAGGGGCCTAAAGTGTGCCAAGAAAACATCCCCCACACCATTACACCACCACCAGCAGCCTGCACAGTGGTAACAAGGCATGATGGATCCATGTTCTCATTCTGTTTACACCAAATTCTGACTCTATCATCTGAATGTCTCAACAGAAATCGAGACTCATCAGACCAGGCAACATTTTTCCAGTCTTCAACTGTCCAATTGTGGTGAGCTCATGCAAACCTAATAATTACCATCATTTTTTTTTTAAATTTATGATATATATATATATATATATATATATATATATGACAAATTTTCCAATCCTTTTAACATTTCCTAAACTCTTATTGCACCAACACACCTACAACACACAATTGGCAAAACAATTAATTTCATGCTCAAAATCACACATTGTAAACTAAACTCCAACACTAATTTTCAAAATACAATAATACACTAGCACAATACACCATATCTACCAAAAAACTGCAAACATCTCTCGAAATCAAATAATTTTTCAAAACACTAACACACGTTCTCTTCCAACAGGATCATTTAGTCAATCATAGCACAATGTCATAAAAACACTAACACCAGATGGAACTACGAAACTGCATTATTTTATGTGTCAGGTCTGCCCTTATACAATAGACAGTATATTGTATTGGTCATAGATTGTGTGTCTTTTGAAGCCATTCCACATTTTTGTTTTGTTTCTTTCGCTGCAGAAATTCAATACAAAAAATGAATGACCTATCTCAGAGTAGCTTTATAGAATGCTCTTCAGTTTTATTTTTTATTATTAGCAATCACCATGTTGACTATTGCAAGTTCCTGTTCTTCATTTAGGAGCTTTCCCGAGGGAGGTAGACATTGAATCCTTTGAAAGACAAAATACAGTTACATATTAGAGACCAGAGGCACAGTACTGTAATACACTGTAAAAGTATTTACACTTTACAGTAGGAGAAACCCTTATATACAATATCCTACCTGTTGGTTTCTCAAATTCTGGATGATGGATGCCACACTGCAAAATGGCTCTTCTTACTTACAGTTTTTTTCAGTCGCTAACAAGCGTTTGTCCAATCAGTTGTCACATTTTCAAAACTCTAAACACAATTAGCACAGCATCAGTCTTTTGTGGCCATACCATTCACACATTTCATGTCGTTTTCACACAATATGCAGTTAGTGAACACATTTCCACAATGCTTATATTTTCTTAACAGACAAGCTATACCTCCCAACAAAATTATGGATTGTTTTTGTTGTATTTGCGAATGCTAACACACAACATCCCACAATAGTAAAAACAATATTCCAAACCTTAGATACAGTATAAAAACCCCTGCTTCTGCAATGCTATCATTTCAAAAATAATATATCTCAGCTGATAATAATTTCATTCTCAATTGACATGTCAATAAGGTCATACAGTAATGCATATGTAGAATATTTTGTCCCTCTAAAGAATACAACGTCTTCCACCCTCTGGGAGAAGAGGAAAGCTCCTCAATAATGATCAAGAGCATGCCACATGGTTCTTGAAAATAATGCAATAAAACCGCAAGATATTCAAACTAGAATTGTGGCGGACCATGAGATTTTTGACACTATCGATAGCATTAGCCTCACAACCATTACGCGGGCATTGTCCAAACACTGAGTGCGAATGAAGCAGCTCTACACTCTTCCCTTTGAGAGGAACAGTGAGAGAGTCAAGGAGCCCTACCTTTCCTCAACCCCATAGAGGAGATCTTTTGTGCATGGAGATGGAAGGTTTATGACCATCAGCCACATGACCAGATGTCCCTCCTTGAAGCCATGGATGCTGGCTGCAGGGACATCACAGTTTGTAATTGCTAAGAGTGGATCCGACATACCAAGTGGTCTTATCCCAGGTGCATCGACCTGCATCGATAATATCAGATTTGATGTTGATGAAAACATGGCCTATCCCTGTAGATCGCAGAGATTAGATACAGTAATTTTGTGCTTATTTTTTTCTTTGTTCAAAATGTTCTTGTGTGTTAATTTTGTTCACTGTAAGCAATACTGTAAAACTTTTTTCTGTTCTATCATACATTGTATCTACTTTATCTCCTGTAGTAAATAGTTAAGTAAAAAAAAAAACTGATTTGTTTTTTACTAGAATGCTTTTGAATGTGAACATTACTGTACATGTGGACATACAGTTCCCAACCAAGATATTTAGTGCAAAACGGAGGATTGCATGTTTTGCATGCAAATACCTGTAAAATTGAAACATAAAAGTCTATGCAGTCTTTGTAATGTTAACAATAGCCAGAATTTTGAAACCTGGTATACTTTAATTGACTGCATGTACCTTGTGAAGTGAAAACAAGTGTTATTCTTTGACAGAATAATTCCATTTTGAGTCAGATTTCCAGTGTTTTGGTAAAGTTAGTGTTTGCAGAGAAAGATGTGTTCTGTTTTGAAATGAAGAGTTAGTGTATATTTAACAAAATGTGTTATTGAGAATAAAATTATCCATTTGGCCAATTGTGTTTTGTAGGTGTAAGTCTGTGTTAAGAGTTTAGAAAAATTATCTGAAGTATGGGTAAGTGCTTGTTAGCGACTGAAAAAAACTGTAATATTTTTGTCTTGTTTCTAGTCTAAATATCTAATAATTCTTAAACATAAATACAGTAAGATTATTTTTCTTAATAATTTGGTCTTTATTTATCCAAAACAATAAACCAAAGACTTAACTTTAACAGACTTGGCTTGACATACAATGTACTTACTGACAGTGGTTACAACTTCACAATAACAGACCAAGACACATGGCAAACATGAGGGCTTAAATACACAGACTAATGACTGGACAAGGGACACCTGTTAACAATGATAAACCAATAAACCATTGACACAGCAGAACACAAGACAATGGAGCACATGGCAGGATCATATGACAAACCAGGAAGTGCTTGACAGAACATGACAGTGAACATGAAAACATAAACCCAACACCAAAACACCCTGTGACAAAGAAGAGCATTTTTTACAGTGCTGTGTCCTGGCTGAGATTTGGCTGTACTCATTCACCAGCCTCTCAGTATGATAGGCTGTGGTCTATGTCATGGTCTATGATAGTAGCTCTCATTTCATCAGTTAACCTCCGGCCCTTCTTTGAGCACCACCATGCAGTCTAACTCCTCAATCTCTCCCTTGCCCTTGTCCCACTCCTCTCCCTTGTCCCGGTACTCATCTTCCTCTCCCTCGTGCAGGCATTTTCTTACTTTCTTTGTGTTGCTCTATGTTGTTCCTTTTTTCACACAAGATCAGTCCAAAGAAGCCTTTTTTACTGTAAATGGTCATGTGAATGAAAGAACATTAACACCTGAACAATTCCTGAATGGGAATCATCTGTGATTTATATATTTGCACAACTTCAATCGGCTGTTTTTCAGTAACAATGGAATAAAATACACGATTAATCTGTGTTTTAATACACAATATAAACAGCTGTTCACTTTGACTTTACCCTATAAGGTTAGAACATGCTGTTATCTGTTCTGCACAATCAGTGTTAAAGCACTGGTAAATTTGGCAGTAAAAATACATTGTTTTGGTCTTGGTTGAACTTGTGTATGAAATAAGTTTAAGCCTTTTAAATTTGTGTTAACTATATGTATTTTGTGTCAAATCAACAATAAATGTGTTATTTGTATAGCCCACAAAGACAGATGTTGTCCTAACTGCGTTAAGAGTTTAGGAAATTTGTTAAAAGTATTGACAAAATTGTCATAGCGATTGTAAAAAACTGTAAGTCAACACAGGATTTTCCTTTAAAATGATTTTACTATACAGTACTATAAATCCACCAAGTGGATGTGTATATGTAAAAGAAATGCGATGGGAGGATAAATTATATTATATTTATAAATTATATATATATATGTACTTTTGCGCTCGCTCAAAAAAGTATTGCATTTTGTCACAAAAGTATAGTGTTCACCCAAGAAACTTTAGTCTTGCTCGTAAAAGCACAGATTTAATTTATTAGTCTGAACGTATGCTATTTACATCACAAAAGTTTTGCGAAAAATGCAACGTTTCTTAGGCAATGCATAAAGCATGACACATTAGTGAATCATACATTTTATTTATGTATGCAATGGTTTTGCGCATAAGAACAAAATCATTTTCCATCCCATCTTATTTCTTTTTTTTACCATCTGTTTTTTTGGGGCTCTATACAATACATCTCCTTGTATCTTATCATATCTTAAATATATCTTCTTAAAACTCCCATGACCAAACTCTGTACTATGGGAAATCGGGCCTTGTGCTCTGCAGTCCCGAGTCTAAAACCCACCTTTTTAGCAGAGCTTTTGATTGATTTGTTACTCCTTAATTTTTCAGTTTTATTTATTTTATTTTATTTACTTATTTATTTATTGTTGTTGATTGTTTTAATAATGTAGCACTTTGAGATTTTGTTTAATATAAAGTGCATTACAAATAAAATGTATTATTATTATTATTATTATTATTATTATTATTATTATTATACTATAAGTCACATCCTATTGGAGCACAAACATCAGTGGGTGCTTCTCAATACTCAAACTGATGTTTCCTCGCTCCTCTGTCCTCCAGCTTGTGACCCGGAAACCGATCAAAGCCATCTTGAATGACATTCTCTAACTGCACCGTGAGGAGGCGAGGAATGAGGAGCGAGGAAACTTTCTGAGGATCCATGAGCGGGTGGATGGGTGGAGCTAAGACACGAATGCGAAACAAGAATGCACAAATAAGAAATGAGAAGAACCCAGTATGTGGCAATATTTTGTGGCATATTAGTTGGATTATTTCACTTTAACATTCCATCCTGTTTTATAAAATAAAATAAAAATTGTATATTGTCTTCATTGCAAACTATGATGAAAAATGAAATGAACTTTGTCATACAAGCTAAAACAATCCCTCACTGAGAAATTGCAAACTTCAGCTCTTGGTAAAACATTTGACAAAATATATGAATTAAATCAGAACACAAGCCTATTCATTTACTTAAAAGTTATAGAGTTCAATGGTACATAGCAGGAACGACCCATACGTTTCATGAATTCTCACTTCATCCTCTTTTGTTATCATCATCCTCCTCCTCTCTTCTGGCCCTTAAAGAGTAATGGTGCTCTCTGGGTTTGAGAGATGAGGTGTTGGGACTTTTAATAGCCTGAATAAAGAACGCACAGACACTCTGAGAATCAATCCAGGCATAATGGCTGCAACTCTGTGCTAATTAGAACTAATAGTGGTAAAGAAAGAGGCAGAGAGGTTTTTCACACCCTATTGAGCAACAGATGCGTAACACAGGGAAGAATAAAATCAAGGATAGTTAGGAACTCCTCCTTAGGTTTCAGATCCTCTCTCTTTGTGCCATAAGTGGACATTTCCATCTTGACGTGTCCCTTGGCCAAACAAAGGGCAAACAAATAGCAAATTTAAGCAAGTTTTCTAACTATGCTAAAACTATATATAACTTTACAATTTTGAAATAGAAATATTTACAGTATAGGGAACAAAAACACTTGTAAATCAAAATCAAAACATAAATCAAAAACATACATTTACACAAAATACAATTTGCTTCCTGCAACAAGTAAACACTAATGCTAACACATTAAATTCTCAGCATTGCCTCAAGGGGCACTCTAATGGGTATTTCTTTCTTCTTCTGCAATCAGTTTTCCCTTTTAGCTCCACTACTGTCATGGCAGAGCAACAATTTAATAAGAGTCTTGCTGAGCAAGTTGTCATGCCAAAGATAGCTAAAGTTAACTCTTTTCAGTGGCGTAACTAAGATTGTATTGGAACCAATGCAAAAACATTTGATTCCACAAAACTCCCAGTGCAAAACATTTTTTTTATGTTTACAAGTTAGTACCATTAACCATTTAAGCCCTAACAACCACCCATGAGCACTGTAGGACTGAATTGTGCACACATTCTACAAATTGTACATTGTACAATTTTGTTCCTTTTAGGTGCTATGTACACTTTATGTACTAATATATACCTTTATGCACCCTTTAGGAACAAAACAGTGACATCTTTTGTACATTTTTTTTTCTAAGAGTGCAGGCAGCTCCCTGTCAACATCTGGTTTAAAACTAAAGGATGCATGTTAGCCTAGAAATCTAGACGCACCCTAGCGGCAGCAAATCTAATCTGCCCACAAGTGTCGTTTAGCAACTCTCAATACACTTCTGAGCTGTAAACGCCAAGCTCTTGACAGGCCAATCACATCGTGTATAGAGTCGGTGGGCGGGGCTCAACATAATGACGACAGCCGAGTTGCGTTTGCGTGCTTCTAGTAAACACAGAAACTGGGGAACGGCGGTCTTTTGAATCGGCTTTGACCGCGACTCTGGAAGACTTGGAGTTAAGCTTTTCTCTGAGAAAAGAACAAAGAACGGCACTAAAGTCATTCTTAAAAAGGGAAGATGTGTTCGGAATTTTGCCGACCGGATACGGCGAATGTTTAATCTATCAACAAGCTCCGTTTCACCTTCGTTGCTCTGGTTGGTGTAGCACTATCCTATCGCGTGCCGAGGGAGTTTGAAAGACAACCGTTTATCCCGCCCCTCGGATTGAGCCCTGTCGATGGTGAGTTTCCAGACCAAGCATCTTGATGTGGGTCTGACTTGTGAGGATATGTGTATGTAAGATTGTGGCCAAAACTGGTACAGCAATCACTTTCAAATGACTGTAGAGCGGTGTATCACCTCTCCCCCTCCCCCCTGACTCGAGGTTGTCAGATCCAGCAGGATCGTTTGTAGCCGCACCTGTGGTAGCTAGAGCAGCTCTGGCAACCCGGTTGATGATGCCAAAACACAACTAACTTCGTTATTGGTAGATAGGTGGAGGGCGGAGCTTCAGGCCAAAACACAACATGTCAACATCATCATCAGTTGAGGGCTGCAACAACAACTTTTAAATGACAATATTCTGGCCGGACTACTGTTGTCAGTGATATAAGTATTTGAAATGAACATGATTTCGTAAGCCATGATTATGCATTAGTTCAATTATGACAATTATCTTTTATAAACATGCCTTAGAAAAAAGTTGTTTTCAGTTAAAACAGCTCAAGCATGCATTTTATTCTGGGAATAGGCTTAAAGGCACAGTTCACCCAAATATTTAAAATTATAATTTTTCTTTATAATTTTGTTCCAAACATGTATGAGTTTCCTTCTTCTGTTCAACTCAAAAGAAGATATTTTTAAGAATGTTGGTAACCAGACAGCAGATGGTAGTCATTGACTTCCAATGTATTTTTTTCTTTTCTTCCTACTATTGAAGTTGAGTACCATCAGCTGTTTGATTACCAATATTCTTTACTTCTTTTGTGTTCAACAGAAGAGAGAAATTCAAACAGGTTTGGAACAACTTGAGGATTAGTATATATATATATATATATATATATATATATATATATATATATATATATATATATATATATATATATATATATATATATATATATATATATATATATATATATATATATATATATATATATAATTAGTATATATATATATATATATATATATATATATATATATAAAATAGAAGATAGAAAATGCAGTAAATGTAATCTCTCAATAAAGTATCAATACAGTTTATGTAACATCTAACATCTTTTATAAAACTATTTCTTTCACTCTCTGTACTAAGAGAGAGTTTTGATATCTGATTTCCATGCTGAAGTGTCCATCCCTGGGCTGGTGATGTGATCTCCTTTCATATAACGCATTAAATCTTAATGAGGCCAGCAGCGAGCAACCTTTGCCGATCACAGCAGAGGAGAAAGTGACATACGAGCCTGCCACACCTACTCAGACGTGGGTGCACAGCCCCAATCGGATGCCACCATGACTATGGGGCTACAATTCCTGATATCATTTGTGACATTTTAATGCATTTGTTTAATTGAGTTTCCGATTTCATAAGAGGTTCCTTTAGCTCAGTTTATATGGCTTTGGGCCACTCTAAGATGAACAGGAACCATGGATAATTCAGGCTTCTGAAAAGAAGTTAAAACTAATAGAAAGAGACTGTATAACCGTCTGATCTGATGATTGTATTTATCATGTTTTACAGTTAGTTCAGGATGGTTGGTCTAGCTTGTTATTGAGATCAACTAAAAATATATTTTCTAGTGATGGTGATTTAATAGTGAGACATACATCGATTAAGCATAACATTATGACCACTGACAGGTGAAGTGAATAAAACTGATTATCTCTTCATCTGGGATAGGCAGCAAGTGAACATTTGTCCTCCAAGTTGATGTTTTAGAAGCAGGAAAAATTGGCAAGTGTAAGGATTTGAGCAAGTTTGACAAGGGCCAAATTGGTTAGACGACAGGGTCAGAGCATCTCCAAAACTGCAGCTCTTGTTGGGTCACTGTAAAAAGAAAAGTTGAGAAAACTTAAAAGTTTACGACAACCAGCTGCAGAACATTTTTGAGTTTTATCAACTTAGGGTCAATAGTTCAACAAACTTTGTTTGAGTTATCTCAACTTTTTTCATGTTAAAAAGTTGAATTAACTTTAAAAGCTGAATTTTTCATGCAAAACATAAGTTGGATTTTTTTACAATGTGGTCAGCAGTGGTCAGTATTTATCAAAAGTGGTCCAAGGAAGGAACAGTGTTGAACCGGCGACAGGGTCATGGGCGGCCATTGTATTATAGTATATACATTTGTATGCCCGATAGTTCAATGAAAACCACAAAAACATGCAATTTAGTTAAAGAAGTTTTCCAAATCTCATACTCTTTCCCCTCCCTAAAAATGGTTTAGTCCGATGATTATAAATTGTTTCAACTCAATCAGCGGCAAACAGCAGAGAGATCCAGAAAGTCAACCCCCTGTAGAGAGAACCAAACATAGTTGAGGCTGCTCCGAGAACAGTAGTTGAAGTCAGAAGTAATGTTAGTAATGACATTTATTAGCTTTATTTAATAAAATAGCACATTATCTTCATCTCACACACACACACACACACACACATGTCATGTTTCCATGTTTTATGGGGACTTTCCATAGGCGTAATGGATTTCATACTGTACAAACTGTACATCCTATCCCCCTACACTGCCCCTGCCCCTAAACCTACCCATCACAGGAGACATTCTGCATTTTTACTTGCACAAAAAAACTCCTTCTGTGTGATTTATAAGATGTTTTCCTCATGGGGACCTAAAAATGTCCCCACAAGGACAAGGATTTCGGATATTGCCATCTTTGTGGGGACATTTTGTCCCCATAACGTAGGGATTACCAGGTCACACACACACACACACACACACACACACACACACACACACACACACACACACACACACACACACACACACACACACACACACACACACACACACACAGACACACACACACACACACACACACACACACACACACACACACACACACACACACACACACACACACACACACACACAAAAGAACACCGTGAGGAACTTCAGTGGTTTTATTTTACAGTTGACTGCATCCTTTTTCATTTATGAATATTTATCTCAGCTGTTAGACATCAGACTGACTGGAAATACATTTTATAAGCCTATTATATTGCTGTTATGCCTACTCAATTTCTTGTCTTTTGTTGTGTTACATATTTTCTTGAGGACTGTAAGTGGTTATAAAAACTAAACGCCATGTTTTATATAATACTTAAAACTTTGAATATTTGAGTAAAAGCAATAAACTTTATTTACATTTATTTATTTATTTATTTGACTGTTTAGTTATTTTGCTAGAATTCCTTATTAGATGCATGGCACCAGATGTGGGCCTCCATGCCCATCCATGCTACCGTTACCGTATATGATATGAGTGGAGGGCGTTGGGGGCCCACATCAGTGTTTTTTCAGGGGGCCCATAATTCCCTAGCTACAACCCTATACACAGTGCATCGCAATTTGGTGTGAAAGGGACAGCATAGCCGCAGACCAGTCAGGGTGCCCATACTGACCCCTGTCAACCGCCAAAAGCACCAACAGTGGCACGTGAGGCTCAGAACTGGACCACGGAGAAATGGAAGAAGGTGGCCTGGTCTGATAAATCATGTTTTCTTTTACATCACGTGGATGGCCAGGTGTGTGTGCGTTGCTTACCTGGGGAACACATGGCACCAGGATGCACTATGGGAAGAAGGCAAGCCGGCGGAGGTAGTGTGATGCTTTAGGCAATGTTCTGCTGGGAAACCTTGGGTCCCGCCATCCATGTGGATGTTACTTTGACACATTCCACCTACCTAAGCATTGTTGCAGACCATGTACTTTCTTTCATAGAAATGGTATTCCCTCGTGGCTGTGGCCTCTTTCAGCAGGATAATGCGTCCTGCCACAAAGCAAAAATGGTTCAGGAATGGTTTGAAGAGCACAGTAACGAGTTAGAGTTGTTGACTTGGCCTTCAAACTCCCAATTCTAAAAATAGGTGGGTGCACAGTGTGTGTACACTCTGCTTATTACAGGCACAGTGACGAGCAGCAGCACACTGACATATATTACAAATAAAAGAATTACAATGTAAAAGATTATTATTGTAGCCTACATAAAGATAAAAATGCCTATATATCAAAGTGTTTAGTCATTGAATGTATCAGCATGACTTATTGCTACTTATTTAACCGATCTTGGCAATACACACATGTATTTAAACTGACTCATCAGGTTGAGGGTGTCTATATTCCACCATGTAAATATCAAATCCACCATTTAAGGTATTTTATATTTAGTCCGAGAGCGTATCAAAGTGTATGCACACTATACTGTCCATGTCCAGAAAGGGAATAAAAACATCATCAATGTAGTCCATATGTGAGTCCATGCACCGGTCGTGCTAACCATTTCTCCCATCGTTAAACTAGCAGAAGTGGATTCGGACACTTTATGAGCTTAGATTGTTCAAATAGGGCACATTAAATTGAAAACAGCAGATGAAACAAACATCAATGCAACATGATTTGGCACATTTTTATTCCACTAGATTTTTAAGAGGATATTTTTTTGTGTGACATCTTATCAGTCATTGACCCAGCTAATAATTAACTAATCATTCAAACACCCCCTGACTAGCATGTTTTAAATATTTATGATTTTGCAAATCACTGTATGCAATTTTGATGCCGTTTTAATCTTCCGTTTTAAGCTTCATAGGCCTAAAATATCTTGAAAAAAAGGTTAATAGAGTGTAAACTGCTATACACATTTGTGTGTATTCATAAATCTAGTCAAAGCAACACTCAGGTCCTCTAAAGATGGGAGGATTTAGTCATTTTCAGGGGAAAGAACTTTCTGATTCTTTCTGTTAATGTAATTCTAAACTCTTATATGCGATGAGATTCTTTTATCCTCAGCACACATGCTCAACGGGAGGCTTCTGTATCTCAGATACATCTCTCTGGTTCGGGGGAGGGGGGGGGGGGCGGGGGGTGATAAAAGATTTTTTTTTTTTTTTTAAAGAAGTAGAATATCTTGAATTGAATATTACCGCACCACCTCCCGCAGTGAAAGAAAGGTAATTTACAGATGGAGACAGAAAAAGTATCAGTGCATCTGCCTATCCAAACTCACTCTCTGGCATTTTTTGGCTTTATAATTAATCTGTTTTCAAAAGTTTGCAATGTGACAGGATTCTAGTTACTTTTCAAAGCTCCGCCAGGTGCGCAAGTTTTCTTTGGCATGTTGTGACTGTTTTATCATTGTGGAAATGCTGTGAAATGTTGTCTTCATGCTGCTATGAAGATGTGCGTTTTACAGCCGTACAGAGCTACAGAAGCTGAAAGACCTGTCATTTATCGGCAAATCGGCTCAAAGCGACAGCATGATTTATCGCAGATAAAAACAAATCTTTCTCTCAGATAACTCTTCGCGGTTTCATTCTCCTTTTTACCCTGCAGTAAAATGGCATTTAAACAGTGCAATGAGAAGTCCTCTCATATCTTTTTCTCTTTTCTTCTTTTATACGCACGCACACATAAACACACGCGCCTCTTTCCACACAACAAATTGACAGGGTGAAACATCTTGTTTTTCTGAGATGAGAGGGACGAAGAAGATGGGATGTAGCATGGAAAAATCTTCAGCTTCTCTGGCTTTAGTTTTCAGATAATGACACATGGTCGTGTTAATGTATTCAAGACCTAAAAGGTCATGCATATTAATAATCTGCTTTTAATGCTGGTTGTGTACACGAGTGTTTCCGCAGTCGTATGGGAAGAATCCTGTAAGAATTAAAAATGTATCTTCGCTCTCACACAGGCCTTTGACCTTAGCCCTCCTTTGAGACGGGACACGGTCTTTGCAGATTTAATGTCATTTAAAAGTCAGATCTCTCAATATACATTTGTTAGCACACAAGGGATCTTCTCCCAACCCTACGGAGCTGCCTTACATAATAATGGCATGTTTACTTTCCAAGCTCAGTGAAACAAAATCTAAGTTGTCTCATTTCAATGAGCTGTCATATGATTACCAAATGTTATACATTATGTTTATTCACCAATGTTTCATCAATTGTTTTGTGATTCATAATAGATAGGCTATTTATTGTGACTTACAACTTACCCCACATTTAAATTGAACTTTAATTCAGAAAATATGCATCGAATTGATAGGCATTTATGTTGTATAATGTAATATTTCTATTTTTAAAAAAATGCTGTTCTTTTGAATTTTCTATAGAAAATGGGGAAATTATGTTGAAAATTCAGCTTTTCAATCACAGGAATAAATTACATTTTGAAATATAGTCAAATAGAAAACATTTGTAATAATATTCACAGTATTAGTGCTTTTACTGTATTTTTGAGCAAATAAATGCAGAACTGGTGAACATAAGAGACTTTTTGCAAAAATATAAAAATATCTTCCTAACTTTTGAACAGTAGTGCCCAGGAAGAAAAATGTTTTTGAACATGTAAACTGGCACACTTTCTTCATTTCTACTATATTAGCAGTGTAGCAATAATATGTTAATAAAAAAATTATATTTCTAATACTACTACTACTACTACTACTACTACTACTAAAAACTTGCAATAAATAAAAAAATAAAAAATCTCACTGCCACCAAACTTTTGATAAGTGTTGTACAGGGAGTTGAATTAAGACATGTTTATATTGCACATACATGTATATATATATATATATATATATATATATATATATATATATATATATATATATATATATATATATATATATATATATATATATATATATATATATATATATATATATATATATATTTGCAATAATAGACATAAGAATGGAAATGTTAAAATAATAATAATTAACAAAACTTGTTACCAACCAAAAAAATAAATAAATAAATCCTTAATATCTGACACCTTTTGTGAGTTTTGTGCAATGCTAAACTGATAAAGGATGATAGGAAGCTTCCAAACTAAGTATTTGTTTATTTTATTCTGCATAACTCATCACATTCGGAGTTGCTCTTTCTGCACACAAAAATGAAAAAGATATTTCAGAAGTTAGACCTGAAAAAAAAAAAACGTTTTTTGGGGGTGTTTTCACAGTTTTTGATGCGACTGCATGAAACCGCTCTATTTCTTTGCCTCGCGCCTTTGAGAGGATCAAAGACCTTTGCTTTCAACAGCATACTTTTACTCCATTATATTTGACTAGAGGTTATCAATGTTGGGTACTTGTAAATATATATTTATTTATTTTCCTTTTTTGATTTTTCTATCTCTTCCAACATTCCTTTTAATATTACCATGTTTTTCTGTGGAATTTCTCTTCTTTTCTGCAAACGTAACATAGACAAGCACACTATCACAGCAGCACTGCTTGTTTCAAAAGTCTTAAAAAAAGTTAATTGGTTATCATTTTCACAACAGTCCAGTTGAAGTGTAAGAAAATGACTTCCGAGCCCTTAAACCAGCCCTCGCTTTTAACTTCTGTCTTGCCAGACACTAAATTTCCCCTATCCAAGGCTTTAGTGTTTGAAATCCAAAACACTAGCGTGTCGTTTCTCATCAAAACTCTTTTAATGACTTAAGCTGCACTGAACTTTGATCCAAAAAGATGATTTACGCTGAAATCAGGCTTTCTTATGAAAACTTTTCTGTTGCATCTTTTTCTCTTCATTATGCCGATAGACATGGGTGAAAAGGCGAGTATATGGATACAGCTGGCAATTAACACCAAGTTCATCCATGAAAAGAAACAGGACTGAGAGAGATGGGAAGAGAACCCTTGATCATTATCATCTCAGACTGTATGAAGATTTCAGTGCATTAATACGCCTGCACATTTTGATTTTGCCCAGTGCTTATAAGCTACTGCTGATGAGGACAGGCATTGTAAGAGTTTCTAATGCTCACACATGCAGTCCAATTTGGTTTTCAAATTTCAAATGCATTTGGGTTTTCTTATCTTTAGAACTGACTGTCTGATATGAAATGTGATCCTTTTATGGTAATGATGTAATTGCCAACACAATGCCAGGACATTTTCCCATGCAAAAACTGAGAGCTGCCACTGTGGAAAGGCGCAACAGAAATGTTGTCTCTGCTCATGTCTGTCATGACATCTGAACTCAATGGAAGAATATTTTATGCATTCATGTCTATACCGTCCAAAATGCTGAATCTTCGCTCAGTGACTGCAATTTGGTTCAGCTGGTTCAGGTATGTTTAATTAGGATTGGAGACAGCGGCACAGAACTAGTTTTTCAGGGGTGGCTTAAAACTTGGAACATACTCTGCAAAATAAAATAAATTTGCCCTGGGAGCGAGAACTTTTTTCTCTGTTCTTGCGGAGTAGGCCTATGTTGCAGCCTTAATATGTGGTGACTTAATCACTTAATTTGCATCTAATTGTGATTGTGTATAGCCTGAGTGGAATCCCTTAAAACAGTAGAGGAATGGAACACAAATCGAATGGATTTCATGTTATTGCTCTTTAAAGGTCCCGTTCTTCCCGTTTTTGAAGCTTTGATTATGTTTACAGTGTGCAATATAACATGAGTTCATGTTTCGCATGTAAAAAAACAGTATTTTTCACACAATTTACTTATCTGTACACCGCTGTTTCCTCTGTCCTAAAAACGGCCTGATGATTTCCTTGTTCTATGAAGTCCCTCCTTCAGAAACACGTAACGAGTTCTGATTGGGCCAGCGCTTCCCGTGTTGTGATTGGACAGTAGCTTAGCGCACTTTGCCCGGAAAGGTTCCGCCTCTTACCATAACGGGGAGATGTAAGCATAGATATCCATAATAAGGACTAAATATCTTACGGCGGAGTCACCATCGTCATCACCGACGGCCATCTTGTCACAGGCAAGCGTTCTGTTGGGCTCTGTGGAACCTGATGTAAGATGAGTGATATGAACATAAATACTCTTATCTCGCTGAAATCTTGACGGATTTACAAATGGTTTGGTTTCTTACAAACGTTATTAACATGGATACAAATCTGGATGCTTTAACACATTGAAATTGCAGCTTTTCGTTTCGATAAACGACTTAATCATGCAGCTTGTGTATCACGGCTAACTTACATGCACGTTATCAAGGCTGAGACCACAATCGAGCTGTTCAATTATGTGGGTTTTATTGACACCAATAACGATTTTATGACAACCAATCTTTTGTCTAGTTAAAATAAACTTAGTTTGCATGTTTTTTTAAAAAAAAAAATACAAATTATTTTACTATAATAGTGATATTCTTATTATAAAAGCATATATATATAGCTCTGGAAAAAATAAAATATATATGTGTATAAATATATATATAATTTCTCATGTTGCCATTCGGTACACAGTTTTAGTAGCCTATATATTGATTTAACATTAAATACAATGTGTGTGTGTGTGTGTGTGTGTGTGTGTGTGTGTGTGTGTGTGTGTGTGTGTGTGTGTGTGTGTGTGTGTGTGTGTGTGTGTGTGTGTGTGTGTGTGTGTGTGTGTGTGTGTGTGTGTGTGTGTGTGTGTGTGTGTGTATTCATTGCACCTATTTGTTCTGTTCAATGTTACTTTCATATTGAAGTCCATGGTTATAATTATTCATAAGTATGTAGTGTCATAACTACATCTCTAACATTTATAGCAAACGAAACAGTTAGTTTACAGTTACTTTGTTAACAAGTTATGGTTATTTGAAAGTACATGCACAATTAAAACACACTGTTACGAGTGAGCGAGCTGCCTGTGACAAGATATGTCCAGCAGTTGCGGACGGCGACCTCCATTGGCCAACAGCGTGCACGAGACATCTAGCCTTTATTATGGATATCTATGGATGCAAGCGCTGAATGCACGCTCTTCTCCCCGTGGGAGAGCAACAGGACCACGCCCCCTTTTTTGCGTGTTCTTGTGGGCGGGGGTTTAGTCAACAAACGGTTCTAGTGACGTCATTCCTGAAGGAAGTGCAGGGGTGTAGTCCAAACCGGCCATTCGCTGTAGGCTTTGAAAGGGAACTTCTGTTAAATAAAATATCTCGCTTGGCATTGAACTTTGAGCTTAATAATTTTACAGGTATTATTTATGCTCTAACAGCAACATTACACACTAACTAAAGTTTAAAAGATGGAATCGCGAAGAACGGGACCTTTAACAAACACTGGTTAGCACTGGATCATCATTCCTGAGCAATGCTTGCCTTTTTCCGTGGCATATTCTTTTCCATACAAGGAGTCTCTGACAAAAACATGATCTAGCCATACTTTAAGCATAAACGGTAGATCAACAGGCTTCTAGTTGTCAGAAAAAATGGCAAAATAATGTTATTTAAAAAAACAACAAAAGATCACAATTGCAACAGCTTGTGTTCACTTACATTTGTGTTGCAAAAAAACACTTTTCTATCAGAACCTGCGTTAACTTCTTAAGCAATTTGAGCTAGAGTAGCGCGTCTGTTGGTCAGACCACACGGGCCAGCCTTCGCTCCACATGTGCATCAATGAGCCTCGGCCACCCATGACCCTGTCGCCGGTTCACCACCATTTCTTCCTTGGACCACTTTTGATAAATACTGACCACTGCAGATCGGGAACACCCCACAAGAGCTGCAGTTTGGAGATGCTCTGACCCAGTCGTCTAGACATCACATTTTGGCCCTTGTCAAACTCGCTCAGATCCTTATGCTTGCCCATTTTTCCTGCTTCTAACACATCAACTTTGAGGAAAAAACGTTCACCTGCTGTTATTCAGTTCCAGCGAGATGTGTCACTGTCCGTGGTGCTGAAAGAATTCACTTTTAGAATTATTTCTATGACCAGACATTTATATTCCACTTAAAGATGAAAATGATGATCACGTACCAAAGGTAGCAATAAACCCATTAAATGGCATGTCTTTTAGCTTAAGGAAAACATGACAGTATGAAGCATCTGTGCATTAAAACTTTTTGAGCAACACAGGTGGATGTGTATTTCAGTGACTCCAGGCAGCCCATGGGAGCTGTAGTCAGCCATAGAAAGAATGATGAGGAATAGATTAAACCGGGAAGAGCAAGATCAGAATGGGGCCTTTGGGACAGCTTTAAAGTATGGCAATGTACAGACCATAAAGAAGGAGATTTCACCTGGCTCAAACTCCCAGCAGTCTCAGCAATAAACAGATACAGAGAAATATCTTCCCTGTCACAGAGTAGATCTGTGAACAGTGATAAACCTTAAGAAATCAACACCACTGAGTGCAGCATGTAATATGTCATGCTTTATGATGTTATTTTATGAGCGCTTTCCATGAATACGTTTCAAAACAAGGGCTCAAAAAGGGTTACACTTTATTTGAAGGGCATTGTACTTAGTCAAATAAGTGCTTACTATAGAGTCATGGTTAGGGTTTGGTTTAGGGTGAGCTATTTATAATTATGCATAATTTACTTTTATAATAAGTACATATATACACTGTAAAAAAAAATATTTAGAAAAAAGTTACCTGGTTGCCTTAAAATTTTGAGTTCATTGAAATTAAAATTTTGAGTTAATACAATGACAATTTTTTGAGATTCGACAACTGTTATTAAAATATTATTAAAAGATTTTGTAAGCATATTGGGTAATTGTGTGTGTGCTATTTCTGATGAAATAAAACATGCCAAATAGTGCTATTTTCATGATTTATCAAATTTTTTATGTGGTTCAGATACAAAAATATCTTGAGATTCTATTTATTAAACAAATTTCCTTCATTGTATCAACTCAAATTTTTAATTTTAATAAACTCAAAATTTTAAGTTTTTAATTTTTTTTACAGTGTAGTAACATATATCTACATCACCTTACAATTAAGTGTTACCAAAAACGATAACACTACATAAGGTTTTATTTGTTAATATTACTTAACTACATTAGTTAACATGAACTAACAATGAACAATGCCTCTATTGATTCATCTTAGTTAATGTTAAAGGCACAATATGAAAGATTTCTGGATTAAAATATCCAAAAACGACTATAACTGTGTTGTATATTTGGTTGACTTGTACTTACATTATCCCAGATGTTTCCCAGAATGTTTAAAACATTCTTATTACAAATGTTTACATTTTATTCTACGGCATAAAGTACATCTGCCTTACCCCGCTTGTGATTTTTGAAGTTATGTCTTGAAAAAGGCGGTTGCTAACAAATGGCTAAATGGGACTACAGAGGCTGTCGAGGAGATGGGTAAGACAGGTAAACTCACAGGTCTGCTTCTACAGCCTCACTATGCTTATGATTGTCCTCTTATAAACTATTCTAACTCAAACATTCTGGGAAGATGTTTTAAGATAAAAACTGGAAGAGTTGTGAGAAGCTTGGTGATGGTGACGCTGAATTTGTGTAGTTCGTGTAGCTTACCTGTAATTTACCTGTAGATTTTGACTTCTGGCGACAGCATTTAGACTTAAAAAAATTCATAAAAGTTCAGTTCATCTGTGATAATTATCTTGATGGACAATAAGTGGAAGTATCCAAACATTGTTGATCGCAAAGGTTGTTTTTAGCGATAATCCAAAAGTCTATGGGAAACTCCTATTGGGTTTCTCTCGAGGAACCGGCATGGTGCTAACTGTCGTAAAAGCCTACAAAGTGAAGTCATACCTGCACCACTCTATGGGGGAAATATTTGTGGAGCTATGGAAAAAACAAACAAACAAACAAACAATATCTTTCCTCACATACTCTTTGGAGGATTCAATACTGTCCTCTTCGACCAATCGGATGCTCAATGATAATCTATAGCCTTGTCAATGAAATCACTCATGTTGTTAAAGATGGCGAATGATAATTGGTTCGGGAAGCAACATGTGGTCTGACATGTTTTTTGTTCATAATAAAAGATTTAGGAGTCAAAATCGCATAATCTGATGTAACAGACAAACATATTGAGTCTGAACCTGGCATAAATATTATTCATGCACAAAATAATCATAACTATTAATTTAACCAATTTAACCGTTATCCTGCAGCCAATCTAATTTCCACGTTGTGATTTACAGATAAGCTTGCACAGAGTTGAAGTATCATAAACAAGGTAAGCACCATGAACCTTTCTTGAAAACTGGCATTCAGTTTATGCATAAAGATCATAACCTTCAGGCAGTGAAACATGCACCTGCTTATAAAGTTTTGGCTTACTATATGAAGCCGGTCTGCAGTTTATGTGGGTTAATGTAGCTGGAGGGTAAGTTGGTGAGGCCAAATTTAACAATAAGCTCGGTTTAGTCTAGGGCTTTGACAACACTGCAATTTAACAGAAACCGCAATAGGCCTGAACAAATCTGCCACAAGCCTTCCTGAGTACATGAAAGCAACAAAGTGCTTATTTTGAAATATTCTGAAGTTACTCAACATGTAGAGGGCCTGACTAAAGAGTTTTAGTAATTCAAGAGAGATAGAGAGAATTCACACACAACTTTAATCCAATCACCTTTGCAATGAAACAACAGAATGTAAAGATTCCAAAGAAAATGAAAACAATTCACTTGATTACTTTATACATAACGACACACAAACAGCTCTCTTGGGCCCCATTTACACTGCATAGTTCAAGTGAACCAATTCCGTTTTTTTCCTCTCATGTGGCACAGATCGGATATGACATGTGAACGTGTAAGCAGGAAAAAAACGCCTGAATTCCGATATCCTCAGATCGGATTCAGGCCTCACTCATATGTGGTAATAAACCCGATATGATTCGGATGCGTGCATTAGCGTCTGCCCTGTAAGCGGTCAAATCGGATATTCCCCAGTAAATGCGAGTCGTACGTCATTGAAAAAAAGGACGGAGGCGAATGACGTCAACTCAGGTGGACACAAACTGCCAGTGTTGCCGAGTCTGCGGTTTTCATGCGGAAATTAGCTACTTTAACACAGTTTTGAGTTGCAATTGGACGGGTTTTGTTGTGAAAACCTGGCAACCCTGTCTAGGGCTCTCCTCTTTTTCTCCGCCTTATGAGAGAAATGTTTTGCCGATCTTTAAAGATGTGTGGAACACTGCAGATAGCAAAACATTGTGCAATCATTTTGTCTGCGTCCATTGCATATCGCACTGTTTTACTTCCTTTCACTGGTTAAGAACGTCTTGGGCTGTTTCGCCAGTGTACAGTGTAAATGCAAATATCGGATACGTGTCACTTTTGAAAAGATGATGTAAGCGGGTCGTCAAAAATTTCGGATATAGTCACCAAATCGGAATTGTGCATCAAGACCTGCAGTGTAAATGCAGCCTTGGACTCTTTATGCCTTCAGGCTTTCATATCTGCATCTTTATGTGTAACTCTTCAGCCCAGGAACAGTTCATCCCTCCACCAGAGGGAGCCATCACCTGAGTTCTAGTGACACTTCCTGTTTGTAGTCTTACTTCCTGTTTGTAGCTTTATAAGCCACGTGCTTCTCTTAACACATTGCAAAGTATTACCAGTTTATTCTGCCATGCCAAGTGTTTTCTCTTGCCATCATCTTTGCAATGTTTTTAAACCCTTTTGCCTGTTTACTGGATCTTCTCCTTGTCTGCCTGCCCAGTTTTGTTCCTGAACCTTGTCTGGACTTTGATTATTTCTTTTGCCTCTCATCTTTGATTGTTTGATCATTTAATTGTTCTTTCTCAATAAAGTTCCTCTGCAACATGGATTCTAATCCCCCTCCAGCTATAGGTTCGTTATAGAATACTTCGCCTGACCCAAATCCAGCTGTGGTTACACAGCTCAGAGCCAGGATCACTTATCAAGGTGAATCTTCAAGCTGCTAATGAACACCTGACACACTATACCCAGTCAACGCCTTCCCCATGCACTGACATGGTAAGACTGGCACTGCAAGAAAAGTTTGATAGATCTGCTGACAAATGCAAAGGGTTTCTGAGGCAGTGTTGCTACAGTTTCCAGTCAAAATATTGCTCTTCCAGTGACCGTTTTTACAGAAGATAACCAATCATGTGTTACAGCGCTGTGTTAAATGGCTGCATTGAACCTCATTCATTTTCAGACCGTCACCAAACTTAAAATACCTACGATATCATGTAATCCTCCTATCAAAAGCAAAGTAGTAGATAATGCACCCATTGGCACCAGGCAGATTACCCATGAAACAATCCCTATCCAGATCCAAGTAGGAATTTTCCATGTTGAAAACATAACACTCTATGTCATGTTGTCTAATCAGGTTACCCATCGTTGGTACTCCATGACCCACTGATCTTGTGAAAAGAAGGGCAATTGCTTGAAAATGCACGGTGCCAGGTTTTGCAGTCAGCGAAGGCAAACAATGCAAAAAAAGAAGACAGTAGGCCTACATGTAAAGGCAATGCACAAGAAGTCTTTGGATAGACAAAGAAATCAAACGCGAGTAAATATCAGCGTGGCTTTCCAACGAGAACTGAGGGACCTCAAGGGGCTAAAAAACGACTCAATACTGGCTGTATTTCTACTGGACAGGTAATCTTTCATTTCGATTATACATTTTTTTGGTTTATGTTTTCATGAAGCATGTATCACTAGCACATGTAGCTGCCTAATATAGCTAACATAACATTACTTAACATAAAGTTACAATTGTATGCACTTAGCCATTAGTAGAGATGATAAATACTCAATATGCTTAGCTCAAGTTGATCGCTTTCGTGTTGAATCGCTCAAAATTTAACTTTAGATAACAAAATGCATGTGTAAAAGCTAGTACACCGCATCCAGGAACTTTTTTTTAGAACTAAGTTAGCTTTAGCTACTACTAATCAACAATGCTTTCATCATGGAAACTCTTACATGCAAAACACAGTATATGTTATGAACCTTACACGAAATACATCTTCATCACAGTATAACTGATGTTATTGGGGAATTTTTTTTATCAATGCTACTCGTTTTTAGCTTTGCCTTATAAATATAACTAGCTCGTTACAGAATTAAACAAAAATATATTTTCTAGCTTGATAGTGAGTACTAAAAGACATCTCATTTGTTTACATTCATACTAATAAAGTTCATTTTTTTTATTACATGTGATTCTGACATGATTTCCCTACATGCACACTGCTCGTCTGAGGTAAATAATGCGTCTTCCAGCTGAGCGGTCGGTGAGGCGTGGTTATGTATTTTGGGGGCGTGGCTTTGGAAAGAGCCCAGAAGGGAGAAGGTGGAGTGAATGGCAAAAATGAGCTGTCTTTAAAACAGTCGTGAGAGGTCTACAGACACTCAAATTTTATGCTTTCTTTTTTAGAGTACTTACATTTTAATTTTGTATTGATATATGAAGAACGTTTAAACAAATTTGGAAAATACGTTTTTTAACCAATTCTTACCTACCCTACCTTTAAGTACTGTTATCCCCTGCCATTAGTTCCCCAGTTTTTCAGTCACTTGTCAATTTCAGAGATCTTCTCAAAAGCTCTGTAATTGTCTACATTGATATTTTCAGAGATATTCTCAAAAGCTGTGTGATTGTCTACAATGATATTCTTATCTACTCAAAGACCAGGGATGAACACATTTAACAAGTCAAGACATTACCCAAACGTCTACTCCACCATCAGCTTTGTGTGAAGGCAGAGAAGTGTGAGGTTCATACCACCACCATAACATTCTTTGGCTATAACATCCACCCCAAGGGAGTAGAGATGGATGATCACAAGATCAAGGCAGTCACTGAATGGCCAGCTCCCACAACCGTCAAGGAACTACAAATATTTCTTGGTTTTGCAAACTTTTATAGACGATTCATAAGGAACTACAGCACTGTTGCAGCCCCTCTCACTACATTACTCAGGAAGACCCAAGAAGTTGACTTGGCCAGAGAATGCACAGGATGCTTTTTAACAAACTCAAGTCCTGCTTCACCACTGCTCCCATCTTAAAACTTCCATATCCAGGGCTCCCCTTCATAGTTGATGTGGATGCTTCTGACAATGGCATCGGAGCTGTATTCTCCCAGCATTGTGGTTCTCCAGGTAAACTCCACCCATGTGCCCTTTTCTCTAGAAAGCTCACCCCTGCAGAAAGTAATTACGTTGTGGGAAACAAGGAATTGCTGTCCATCAAGTCTGCTCTAGTGGTGTGAAGACACTGGTTGGAGGGATCCAGATACCCATTTCAAGTCATCACTAGCCACAAAAAGAATATCAAGAAAGTACCCAAAATCTTAGACAGAGGGTCTTATAGTGGGTGCACACTTCCCAGGGTTCAAGTCACCCAGGAATCCAAAGAACTACAACGCTGGTAAGTAACTCTTTCAGGTGGTCCACTCTTCTCCATGCTGTGACTGAATATGTCTATTCCTGCCATGTCTGTGCACAAGTTTGAACTCTCCGTCAACTCCCTGCAGGGCTGTTGGAACCTCTGCCCATCCCTCAACGATCAACAATCTGGTCAATCTTGGCAATATACTTTATCTCAGATCTCCCTAATTCCAATGGTTTTACTGCCATCTGTTTCGTAGAGGATCGTTTTTCTAAGTCATGTCATTTGATCCCCATGAAAGGTCTACCCACAGCCATGGAGACTGCAGAGGTCCTGTTCAACCAGGTTTTCAGGGTGTATGGACTCCCTAAAGACATTGTTATTGACTGGGGACCACAGTTCACCTCACGGTTATGGAAGGGCCTTTTATCATCAGTTAAACATCAATGTTAGTTTAACCTCTGTCTATTACCCTCAGGCTAATGGTCAAGTGGAAAGAGTGAACCAGGAGATTGGATGCTACTTGCTCTCCTATTGTAGTCGTGAACATCACCAATGGAACACTTTCCTGCCATGAGCTGATTATGCCCAGAACTCCCCCACTCATCTGACTTCCAGCATAATCACCAGCTCATGGCAGGAAAGTGTTCCATTGGTGATGTTCATGACTACAAGTAGCATCCAATCTCCTGGTTCACTCTTTCCACTTGACCATTGGCCTGAGGGTGATAGCACTTCAGTCGCACTTCAGTCGAGGAACAGTTCATCCCTCCACCAGAGATAACCATCACCTGTGTTCTAATGACATTTCTGTTTGCACTCTCACTTCCTGTATAGCTTTATAAGCCATGTGCTTCTCTTAACACATTGCAAAGTATTGCCAGTTTATTCTGCAAACCAAGCGTTTTTTCTTTCCATTGTCTTTGCTTAATTTTATTTTTATTTTCTTTCTCAATAAAGTACCTCTGCGACATAGATTCTAATCCACCTCCAGGTATGGGTTTATGTTAGGATTCAAGGACTGGAATGGATCGATGTTTTTCTGCTTATGCAAAATACAGTTTTATCCAAACTGAGACTGAGGAAAATCAGATGTATGAATAATATGGCACATGATTTTCTAAACCAATGTGTGTAAGTGTGTTTGCACTCATAACGCATACATGTGGAAAGGTCACTACGGTTAAATGCACCCTTAGAAATAAAGGTTCAAAAGGGGGTTTCATAGAGCAGCAAACTATAGATGAACCATTTTGGGATCTGCAAAGAACATTTCAGTGAATAGCTCTCTTGTACAGGATTTACAACTTTCTAAATGTTACTTATTTATGAATTTTGGATTTTAAAATGGATTTGGATTTTATACACTTTTTAATTTTACTTAAAGGTCCATGTTTCTTCAGTTCAGTTCTTAAAGCGAAACAACATAAATGGCAATTAACTGTATACATTATTTTCGAAGGCAAATAATTAAAATTTCTATTATTACTCTAATTAATTCACAACATCCTCCCCATGATAAACAATTGTTCTTCTCCTTCAGATGTAGGTGCTGAGCCTGTGGTGGAAAGCAAGCGTCAATGCCGTGAACTTGATGTGAGCAGCGAGTGGTAGCCAATGCAGAGAGATGAAGAAAGGTGTAACGTGGGCCCTTTTGGGCTTGTTGAAGAAGGCAAGGCGTGCATCTTGATCGCACACGATTGAAGTCCAGCCAGAAGCGTTTTGCAGTTGGCAAGGATAGCAATGACCAGGGCCTGGACGAGAAGCTGTGTTGCATACTCTGTTAGGAATGGGGCTAGGAAAGCACAAACCTGCATGACTGAGCTGCCCTTGAACTGTGGTCTTTAAAAGGACAGCTGGTCAAAGATAACTCCAATATTTCTGATCAACCTTGAAGGGGTAATCAAAGACGAATCTGGCTGGATGATGAAATCGTGCTGTAGAGTCAGATTGGCAGGGAAGACGAGAAGCTCAGTGTTTGCCAGATTGAGCTACAGGTGATGATCTTTCATCCGTGCCAAGATGTCCTCCAGACCACTTGAGATTTGTGCAAGTTACTGTGGGATCACCTGTGAGATAGGATTCAAACCAATGGAGTGGAATCCCTGTGATGCCTAGTGATGAGAGTGTGGAAAGAAGAATCTGATGATTCACAGTTTCAAATGCATTAGATAGATCAAGGAGGCTGAGGACTGATGATTTGGAATCAGCGTTTGCAGTCTGCAGGGCATAAGTGACCAACAGTAATACAGTCTGTTGAGTAGCCCCTTTTGAGACCTGATTGGTTGGATGTCCATATCAGGTCAGACGGGTTGTTTGATTTGCACCATTTTCTCTCCGGTGCCCTGAGTTTGGTCTGGTGTTCACGAAGAAGCTGTAAGCACCACACTGTTTTCTTCCCTGTGTAATGTTGTGCACCCACAAACGTCATTGTGAACCGGCTTTCTTCTCCCCGTTAACTTCAAAGCCAACGCAAGATCCAACTTTCTCAACATTTTGTATCTCTGCACCACATAGCACTGTTGTTGCAACTGTTGTTATAGCAACAATAAATACACCCTCAGCTGCTATTTGGTACCAAATGCTGGCAATGTTTTTTTAGTTTTTGTTCTATACTAAAAGAGCACTCTTGTCAACTTTTTCTTGTCAAAAAAGACACAGCCTTCGTGCTGTAACGTTAAATGTTTACATTCAGAACGTCGGGCCGGAAGACAAACAGAAGTGGATGAGGGCTTGCTTTTACACTGTAAAAAATTATTTAGAAAAAAAGTTACCTGGTTGCCTTAAAATTTTGAGTTAATACAATGACAATTTTTTGAGATTCGACAACATTTATTAAAATATTATTAAAAGATTTTGTAAGCATATTGGGTAATTGTGTGTGTGTTATTTCTGATGACGCAGTGAAACATGCCAAATAGTGCTATTTTCATGATTTAAACAATTTTTTATGTGGTTCAGATACAAAAGTATTTTGAGTTTCTATTTATTAAGCAAATTTTCTTCATTGTATCAACTCAAATTTTTAATTTCAATAAACTCAAAATTTTAAGGCAACCAGGATACTTAATTTTTTAAGTTAAACCAACAAAAAACAACCAAATTTTTTTACAATGTATGAAATGAAGTTTTTGTTGGGATGCTGGAACTGTTGTTAGAACTGATGAAGAGATCGTATAGTTGAGCTTTTGATGAGCTGCGGGAGAAATGGATTCCAGAGCTGGATTGGATTTGAAGATGTAGGCTGCTGACAGACCATTTTGAAATGGGTGGAATCGGTAGATTAATGACAGTAGAATGTAGAGATGAAGTCTGTGAAGAAGATTGATGAGGAGCAGAAAAAATGGGGATCTTAAGGGCGGAGGAGAGAGCAGTCTTCTGAAGCCTGGTTTGTATGAGTGCTGGGTTTTTTGTTTCTGTGTTTGGATGTGAGATCTGATCTTACGTGAGATTTGACTTGGTGTCTCGGGAAGAAAGGACAATTCATCGTCTGAAAGGAAAAGCTGGATTTCCAGAGTGTTAGGCATTGTTCAGTATGGCATTACCAGATGCTGGAACAGCTGATACTGATGAGAGGTAAGCAGCTGCTTATATACTCTTGCTGTTAGCTTTTGATTGGAAGATTGGATTGGCTCGCTCCTCCCTAAATAACTTTTAGGAACTTCACAAAGACAAAATCATCCCTTTCAGTCCTTCACTTTTGCTTAGATTTACTCATTGTTGTCCTCCATTTCTCCTTAAATGCAGCACAGTTGTCATTTGCAAAGGTCCAAGCCAGCTGTAGATATTATTCGTTTTGCACCAGTAGTAAGCATTTTTAACATAATTTGAGATGAAGTCATCAATATAAAGTGATTCGTTTATTGTCTTTACTACCTCAGGAAGTTGGGCTTCGTATTCCTTCAAATGCTTTCTCACTAAAGCTGCCAGAAGGAATGTGCTGGGGGACACTCCAAACACCACCTTTGTTATTTGCTTCCAACCTTTGTCTTCATGGGGTGGTGCAATGAGCCAGAGGAATAGCAAGTATACGTTGCATAGCAGCCAAATAGAAATATTAACAACTGCCTTACCTAATATCCTTGGCTTGGACCAGGCCAGGTTACAGAATGAAATCAAAGAGGGTGGTTCTGAAATGAATTCCCCGACCAAACCCCCCTCTGACACAGGGCCTGCTTCCACCATACCTTTAACGATGCCCTGCTCAAGGTACAAGGTACGTTCAAAACTTCATTATATCTGTCATACAACAGTATACTGTACATCCGACTGCAACATTCTTTAAAGTCCATCAGATCTTTTCCTTGCAATTCTGTAGTTATGCATGCATGCTTCTTCAGAAACATTGGACATTGTGACTAGGTCCTGCACAGATAACCTAAAAATGCTCTCAATGGCCACAAGTGCATGTGTGATTCATTCTACTTGGCCTGACACTATACACCAATAGTAATCTGCAAATCATTGTATGACAAGTGCCGTGGTCTTAGTAGACTGCCAACTGCAAGTCTTTTAGTTTCAGCTCTGCTTGGATGTGCTCAGCTGGAATCTTCATGACAGCGATGCACACCCGGGGTGTCTCGTGTGCTTCGACTTCAACGACTTCAACTTTCTGCTCCTTGTTCCAGAATTACAGCTGTGTTGCACTTTGTTACAGATGATGCAGAGCTTTAAAACTCTTACTTTGGTCTCACCAATTAAACTTTTCTTTCTCTGCTCAGAATCTCTTTCTGTAGAAATCCAATAACTTCTGAGACCTTCCATTCATCACTGGTTCCTCTTTGATGACTACTTTTGAGAAATGTCGTCTGATATCATCTGTAACTGAACAGGGCATGACTCTGATATGACACCCAATGATTCTAAGCTATGGATCTGTACTTTACATTCTTTGTAAATTAGTCCCAGAGTAGTCAAATCATTGGATTTCTTAATAGGGCAGAAATTCAGAAACTTGGTCATATGGGCATTAATAAGCAGATCCTGTCTTCTTAACTGGTTTTGAAGCAGTTTGTTCACATCAGCGTAATTGCTGTCTGTCAACATCATACGGCTATTGCCGGGTAGATATGCCTTAAAGTAATGTTTTTCTCAGCGGGTCATTTCCTATCAACCTATGTCTTGCAAAAGTCTCATTTTTGGAACCGCATACAGATCTTTGTTTTCGCCGGATTCTTTTAAGTTGCTCTGCCCTTTCGGATGTTGCTTGCTAGTTTCCCAGGTTTTCAGCACCAAAGCTTGTTGTGTCTTTTCTTCTTAGCAAGCGATAATGACCACTGACAACTTTCATTCAAATAAAACAAACTTTACTGAAGTTTTGTGCAGTATTGGGATGCAGCACACACACATTGAATTACTCTCTCTCTCTCTCTCTCTCTCTCTCTCTCTCTCTCTCTCTCTCTCTCTCTCTCTCTCTCTCTCTCTCTCTCTCTCTCTCTCTCTCTCTCTCTCTCTTCCCTTTTTTCTTTGCTGCGTATTTTCACTGCGTCTCGCACTAAGCATTCTGGTAAAATTTATTCTTAAAGCTGAACAACATAACTGGCAATTTAAACAGGTCATATGTTTTACTGTAGACAATTAAACAGCCTATTATTGCTATTATTACTCAAATTATATATATATTTTTGTTTTGTTTTTTGTGATCGTGTCATGTCGAGCAGTGTCATGTCATGATCGTGTCACGTCGATTCACCTTAGCTGTAGACAGACAAATTACTTGTCGCTGGAATCGCATCACTTCTGGCTAGGACACACTGAGGAAACAAATCAGCAGACACTATTCAGACCGTCTAGACTGTGAGACTTCCTTCAATACATCTCTCATCTCTTTTCTATATTACAGAAATTATGCTGATGGCTAAGATTGGAGTGAATTATACAGAACATTTAATTTATTTGCAATTATGGCAAACAGTTAGACCTGGCACTTGTCTTTTTTTCCTTCCCACTTGGTTTGATTTGAAGGTTCAGTACTCTTTCAAAAAATGTGTAATAGCACCCCCCACCCCCCCACCCACTCCTGTAAAGCAGTGAAAATCATTTCCTTCAATGGAGGGTAAGCTTTGTGGGGGAAAGTGTTAATAAACAGTCAATGATCAAGGTCGATTGTATCTAGCCGATCAAAAGGAAGTGGAAAAATGTGGCAGACTGCAACTCATACACTCTAAAAAAATGCTGGGTTGTTTTAACCCAATGTTGGGTCAAATATGGACTAACCCAGCAATTGGGTTGTTTTAACCCAGCGACTGGGTTGTTTTAATCCTTCGGTTGGGTTAAATATTTGCTTTAGACAACCCAATCACTGGGTTAAAACAACCCAACTGCTGGGTTAGTCTATATTTGACCCAACATTGGGTTGTTTTTTACTCAGAATTTATTAGAGTGTACTGCATTAAGAAAATGTCTCTATTAGAATGTAAGACTTTTCACGAGTTTGTGTGCCCATATAATCTTAGTGAAAGTGGTAAACAGATTTGGCTTGCTGTCTGCTATTGAGGGGCTCGGAGAGGATATTCTACCCGAGCTCCGATTGCCCCCCATAACAGGCAAAATTGAATGAATAAAATAATGAATGAATGAATGAATGAATGAATGAATGAATGAATGAATGAATGAATGAATGAATGAGTCATTTATATAGCGCTTTCATATGTACTACTGTACACCCTAAGAGTTTTACACTCGTGTCAGGGATCTCTCCTCAACCACCACCAGTGTTGTGTACACAATTGTACAAAAGGAGGAGCAGGGGAGGAGGAGGGATGCTGCAGGAACTAAAAAGGGGAAGAGTTAAACTGCTGGTTTTATACCTTGGTATTAATTGAAAGATTAGATGGGCGTACTCCTCCCGAAATTACGTTTATTAACTTCACTTAAAGTTAACACAATAACATACAAACTCAGTTCAAAAGAAGCTGTTCCCTTCCACAAACATGATTTGCAGTGGACCTCCCATTCACCAATTGCAAAGAGCTTTTTGCTTCATTACTTCTGATAAGCAACAAAGGCTCCAAATATAAAGTACTGTCCATTTTATCATGAAAATCAAACAATAAATGCTGTTTTTGTACACTCTTAAATGTGACAACTGGCTTTATAGCTGACCCAAGTTCAAGTGGCAGTGTGGATCTCTTCCACTATACACAAAATTCAAAAAATGTAGCCGAATATTCTAACCATATACATAACAAAATCTTAAGAGATTAACACCAAACAATCTGCTGATGTCATTGTGAATAATCAGACACTGGTATTGGTGGAGAAATGTCATATCTGTGCGTGTCAGTAAATATGTATATGCTGTACTTTCAGTTACTTTTTAAGGAAAGAAACTAAACGTATATGCAATTTATTTATATGACTATGTGCATAGAAGTAGATTTATGCAACAATGTACTTATCTCACTTGCACAAAAAACATTCTATAAAGTGCACACAATGTATCAAAATAATATTAATTGCAAGCAGAACTCTATGCTTGTCAGTTTTCCACACGACTTCATCTTGCATAATTATTACCACATATTTTGCCACGGACTTGCACCACAGTACTTTGCACATGTATATAATTAAATAAGAGATGATCCATTCCATATGTCATAAAAAATGACTTTTTAAATGTTATTTTTAGTTTCAGTGTTATAATTTTAAGCACAAAAAAATCTGTCAAATTCTGTCATGACAACACTAGGGAGAGATTGGCATGGTAATATATATGGCAATGTAAATGTATTTGGTCTTGGAAGAATAGATCTGTTATGTGCTGCTGTTGCTGCAGAGCAAGTACCGAGGCTTGCTACTGGCAATACATTGCTGTGAGCATGTAAGAAATGCTGCTGCTGCTGCTGCACATATAGCACATAAAACAACCCCTGTAGCAGATCTACACAGGTGGAGCTAGGGAAGGTGGAGGGTTTCTGAAAGTGCACTACAGACTGTTAACAGCAAACTCTGCCTGAAGTTGAATAATGAGCTGCAGCTCATTGGCTGCTGATGCAACAGCAACCAATCGTGTAGATAACGATGTGATCGCTAGCAAACGAGTTAAGAACCGATCCGTCTGCGGCATTTAGAATTTCAGGCCAGAACATCTGTTTAAGTGTTTATGTGTCTGATTTGATCTTATTTGAGTTTATTTGATTCATGCTGCATTAATGCAAATGTATCTGAATCCAACAACTGTCTCTAGGGCAGAAGAAATTATGGACCAACTTTAGAGAAATGCTTTCTCATTCGGTCCAAATAGAATAACCTGTACCAGAGAATTCGAGATTTTCTATATGCCAGAAAAAGAATAAGAGACAGCTGTGCCCTTGTTAAAATGTAAATGAAATGGCTGCACTGTCCTGCTTTTAATTTCAATACTAGATGATTCAGTCATTTGGAAATAACGTTCATGGTTTGTGTGCCATGTACTCGCTTTTTTTATGTAAAATCATAATGAATAGATCCTCTAATCATTTAATATTGTACAAAGTAGTGTCACATTCATTAGCCACTGGTTAACCTTTGTTTAGGCTTCCTGTTTCCTTCAAGCTCAGATGGAGTGATTGAGTCCTTCATGGTGTCAGGTACACATGTGTACCACATAGGGCTCTTTTACAGCCACTTATAGGGTCAATTGGTGCTTAGAAATCGCAAGCACAGATGGCATACAGCAATTAACATAAATTAAAATCCCCACTCAATTTCAGTGATCGGCTGTTTTTTGAGTCCCAAATGGATGTCATATCCATCCTACCGATTGCACCTACTGATCCCTTAATGGCATTTTGAACAGTCCCTTTGTGAAGTTTGGATAAGTTTTGATATTAATGTATAAATGAAAACAAAGAAACTGATTTCACAACATGACTTTGTTTGCAAGTTGTCACACCTCACACTTTTCACTTGGAATAAATATAGGATACAAAACGTTTAATTCTGGACATGATAACAGTTTGAAAATGTGAGTCATTTCTTTATTTCCTAGCACACTAAAAAGTTTCTGGTCTAGTTTCAGGCCTCTCCAATTCAATTTTTTTTTCTAATGGCCAAACTGAATTTCTGTGAATTAAATTTTAGCAATTGTGGCAACAGTCTTTAAACATGGGCTCAATCAGAAATAATGCGTTGAGCCAATGGTAATTTACCAAACTGTGACATTGGTATTGGTCCAATTAAATATTTTAAATTGTATTGTTTATTTCTCACTGTCCCAAAAGACAAAAAGGATTAAAAACTAATATATTAAGCAAAATACAGAAAACAAACAACAGGGCTGACATTTTATCACATTACTTTAAAACTAGTATAAATCAGAAAAACTAGAAGTCTTCTCCATAACAGGATGTCTTGCTGAAGAAAACTTGATGTGGTGAAGAAAACCGTCACTGAATAGGCTAAAAACCTAATGAAAAAGTTCCCCGGCATCACAGCTGGCAAGTGACAGAACAGAAGTTTGTGATTTATATAATGAGGATGAGATGAATGGATGAAAAAGAAAATCGCAAGTTTGACGTGTTTTATATTAAAAGGCAAATAATCCCTGAAAGAGACTGACACACCTACTGCAATCTAATGGCACTGTTTATTATGGTCGCATGGCGCACATATCACACAAATGACTTCATTTACTTATTACTTATTATTTTATATTAAGTGAGGGAAATAAAAATATGGGCTACCACATGCACTGTAAAAAAAAATATTTCAAAAATAAGTTACCTGGTTGCCTTAAAATTTTGAGTTCTTTGAAATTAAACATTTGAGTTGATACAATGAACATTTTTGAGAATCGACAACCTTTATTCAAATATTATTAAAAGATATTATAAGCATATTGGGTAATTGTGTGTTTTATTTGGGAAGATTTATCAGTTTTTTTATTGTGGTTCAGATACAATGTTTCTATTTATTAAACTAATTTCCTTCATTGTATCAACTCAAAGGTTTAATTTCAATAAACTCAAAATTTTAAGGACACCAGGTTACTTAATTTTTTAAGTTAAACCAACAATATTTTTTTACAGTGCATCAGATAATTATGTGATAAGTGGATAATGAAACCAGTGAATGCATGCACTTTCAAAAATGCTGGGTTAAAAACAACCCAAGTTGGCTTGGTAATGGACAAACCCAGATATTGGGTTGTTTAAACCCATTGAATGGACCCATTCAAGCAACCCAATTTCTGGGTTTGTCCATTTTCAACCCAACTTGGGTTGTTTTTAACCCAGCATTTTTTAAAGTGTGAACTTGTGATTCTACTAAATATATTTTAAACTTCCTACCGGGTCATAAAACAAAATAAATTGGGTTGTTTTAACCCAACGATTGGATTGATTTAACCCTGCGGTTGGGTTAAATATTTGCTTAAGACAATCCAATTGCTGGGCTAAAATAACCCAATTGCTGGGTTAGTCTATATTTGACCCAACATTGGGTTGTTTTTTACCCAGAGTGTATGCTCACCAACATAAACCGGCATAAACCAGCTGCCATGCTTCAAAATATACCTAATATGTTGGGGGTTTTTTTCAACAGGGAAGTGCCACCTACAATGATTAGCTGAACTTTACATATCATTGTTTTCTTGCGCCAGTTGAGTTGTTTTTTTTAGCCTTCCTTCACTGATACTTGCAGGAAAAGAACACTCAGCCCAATGTTTTAATTCTCAAGTGCACACCGGCCTTTAAGCCAGATGGGGCCTGATTGGGTTTCTGATATCCAGAGGCAATCTTAATCACTACCAAACACACACACACACACACACACACACACGCACGCACGCACGCACGCGCACACACACACACACACACACACACATTCTGATGAGAGAAGTACTTCTGGGAGAGATAATGACCACTAAAAGAGGAGAAGAAAGAGATACAATCACACCATCAGAAATTAGCCATCCTCTATGTCCTGATTAGCTGCCCTGGAAGAATTCAGATATCTGCTCTTCTAAGCACCTGGACCTGCTCGTACACCATTTAGAAGTTAATGTAGATATGAATTAAAAGAACTCGACTTGCTCAGCATGATAATGGTGCATAAAGTGGAAGTGAATCAAAAGTACTTCAATAACAATTTCTTTCACAGTTTATTCCCTCAACAAGCTGTCAGACTGTGTTTTAGAGGCCATTTATCTGTCAAATTATAAACTGATGGAGGTGAGGGGTGAAAACGTGTGTGTGTGTGTGTGTGTGTGTGTGTGTGTGTGTGTGTGTGTGTGTGTGTGTGTGTGTGTGTGTGTGTGTGTGTGTGTGTGTGTGTGTGTGTGTGTGTGTGTGTGTGTGTGTGTGTGTGTGTGTGTGTGTGTGTGTGTGTGTGTGTGTGTGTGTGTGTGTGTGTGTGTGTGTGTGTGTTGGAATGAATCTGTGTTTGAGCACACTAAATATTACTGATGTCCTAGCAGTGCTTTGCCACTGTGCAGTTTGCCAATGCAATGCAGCATTCACAGTAATTAAACACACAAACGACCACACACACATGCAGTGAGAGAGGTAAATTATTTCACAGCAGGATGAAAGAAAAAAGGAAATGTAGTTTAAACAGAAAAAAGTTTACAATCACTTTTAAACTTTTCATCTTGATTAACATATACAAGAACTGCTGCAGAGAACCTTATATCAGGTTTAGTAGAGTGAGTATCTAATAAGTGTAATTAATGACTAATGCATGCACTAGCAAAACTAGGAAATAAGAACAGGGGAAAAAAGAGTTTCACTAAAGAGGGGTTTTTTTTAACGAAGCTGGCTGACGTATCTTGTTTTCACAGGTAAAGAAACTAAACTCAAAGAACCAAAAAACAGATGATATGTGACAATATGTTTTCAAATTCTGAGGTTGTTATGCAGATGTTTATGCAGATTCTAACCTTGTCATACGTTTATTTGTCTGGGGAAAAAAATATTAAAGGGAATCATTTTGATTTGATAAGGGAATCATCTATATAGAGGAGATTCCATATTGAGTACTGTACATTGTCTAAATGCACCGTTCGTTAATTTATCAATACAGCAGCCCTGGAAAAACTGTGACGTCATCGCCCAGCTCAGTTCAGTTCTCAGACAATGTTGTCAAAGCAGGCAGAACAATAATATTAAGAATAATAAGTGTCTTATTCTTATTATAAATCAACTGAACAGAGCTGGATGATGACATCACTGTTTTCTCATGTGACCTACAGCAACATCAGTGTAGCAGATCTATTACTCTAGGACCCAATATTGTCATATCCATTACCATGCCAAGCACTCCGAGAGTTGTCATGAATAGCTTTTTTAGAGTAGTAATGAAATAGCCATTGAAAAATGTGTTGAGAAATGTGTTTGTATGCATATAACACATATAATGTGTGCTAGATTTAGACTTATCTTCCTTTTAACATAATTTAAAGCATATCTTTAAACACAATAAGGTCTTCTTTGTCACATCTTCCTCTTTATGATGCCCCAAATGTTTTCTATGGGTGAAAGATCTTGACTGCAGACTGGCCATTTCAGTATGTGGATCTTTCTTCTACATAGTCATGATGTTGTAATTGATGCAGAATGTGGTCTAGCATTGTCATGTTGGAAAATGCAAGGTCTTCCCTGAAAGAGACAACGTCTGGATGGGAGCATATGTTGTTCTGGAACTTGGATATACTTTTCAGCATTTATGGTCCCTTTCCAGATGTGTAAGCTGCCCATGCCACACACACTTATGCAACCCCATACCATCAGAGATGCAGGCTCCTGAACTGAGTGCTGATAGAAACTTGGGTTGTCCTTGTCCTCTTTTTTTCCGGATGACATAGCATCCGAGTTTTTCAAAAAGAACCTTACATTTATATTCGTTCCATTTTACATTTTTTTGTCCATTTTAAATGAGTCTTGGCCCAGAGAAAACGCCTGCGCTTCTGTATCTTGTTTAGATATGGCTTCTTTTTTGACCTATAGAGTTTTAGCGGGCAATGGCGAATGGCACGGTGGATTGTGTTCACCGACAATCTTGTTATTTCCATTACAGTAGCATTCCTGTATGTGATGCAGTGCCGTCTTTGCCTTGTTTATACTTTTGCCTGGCTCCGCAACACGAGCCTCCACTGACTGCGCGCACTCCTCCCTAAATGGGCGAGGCATTTATACTTGACGCGTTCGCCGTTGTGCTATTCTTTGAAATGACAGATGGTGTTTCTTAGCCTGATGTGGTCACAATTCTTCTGCAGTAGGGCTCGTCCGCCCGATGCCATGAGCTGCTCCCATCAAAGGCAACACAGGCCCTCCTGGCCAGGTAACCAGGCAGCACACCATTTCTATGCGTATTTGGGGGGGTCTCTGGAGGCTGTCCTTGTCACTTTGCTTTTGGGGGGATACTCTGGGTTTGAGCAAAAAAAATTAGAGCCCGAAGTCTTGCACTTTGGCGTGCAAGGTTTTGCACGCCAAATACGCATAATCTTTACTCTATTTAATTGATGTAAGTGTGAACTCCAATCTTGGCCCTTTTTAGCTCCAGTCCCAATCAAACACACCTGAAACAGCTAATCAATGCATTCATAGGCATTGACTAGCTGTTTCAGGTGTGTTTGATTGGGGTTGGAGCTAAACTGTCCAGGACAGTGGCCCTCCAGGACCAAGATTGGGGACCCTTGATTTAGACATTCATTATTTAGACAAATTTGAATATTGACCATTTATCAGTTATCAGCTGTAATGTTAAAATAACTACCATCTTATTGTACAGTATCAGCCAGCCATATCGGTGCATCATAAATAATTAACATCCCTTATTGTTTTATTACAACATAAAACCTTTTTTAAGTAATAAATGATAAATAAATGTCATTTTTATTTAAAAGGATTAATGAAATTATGAAACTAATTATGGTTGAATAGGGGTGGGAGTACTACATAGATAGTATGTGAAGTGAAACACAGCCAATTTTGTATCACCCACACACATTAATTACCCATGAAAACATGTAATTAGACAAATATGTCACTAATGCCCTCGTTCATTATTGGCATTCTGTTTTCTTCCGTATGCATGTGTATGAAAACCTGCTATACTTGGCAAGCCCTGGCCTTTAGAAAACATAAAAAAAAAAAAAAAAAAAATGTAGTCTGGAAAAAAAAACAGCTGTTTGAAAGTTAATGGCTAAAAGCTACAGGAAACAAAGGCAAAAGCAGAGGGAAAAACAACAGAAACATTCATGAAAGGATTTGTCAGTAGGAATCACCTTTCATCATGGAAAATGCACCAAATCATAAAAAAAAAGATCAGCAAAAATGAGAACAAAACTGAACACATATAGGTGCAAACTATAAGAGAGAACATGAAGTGTTGCATGTATGTTTCATCATGTATTCCAGTATATATTTTTATGAATTATTAATTTCTTTCCTTGTACAGACATTCATTTATTATTTTTGTGGTGTAGAGGGAGTAAAATATTTCTTTGATCATGCTCTAAATGTGGGCACTTAGTGTGTAATAATGTTTTTGTTCAGTTAAGTGGTCATGAGCTTGAAGAATTTTCTCTGTTGCTGATCTTAAAGATGTGACAGAAACCCCATTTGAGAATGACGGAACTACCCTGAGAAATCCATCAGAAAATTCTGCCCTGCAGTGCAAATACACGATATAACATCCACCATAGTGCAGAAACCGTAGCAGAGAGAGGTAGACATGCAATGATTTGGGGGAGATAGGGTTATTGAAATAAACAGAACCAATATTCATCTCAGTGTCCTTCACCATCAGGACAAACAATCTAAAGGAGAGTATAAAGGACAGCTGAGAAATATCTGAATGTGTTTAGAGGAAAGCTGCAATAATTGACCCATGATATTCTAAACAAGTGTTAAGGCTATGTTCAGACTGCCATCAAAAATCAGATTTTTTGATCATAATGTAACAGCCTCCTCCTTTGCTGAGTTTTTCTTGTGATAAATGTGGATATGCCTATGTTGTTACCAATGCAACCCATGCAGATATGATATGTCTGGACACAAATTTGATCACTAGTGTGGACAGTCTGCCTGAAAAAATCTGATTTGAGAAAGTTTTGTGTGTGTGTGTGTGTGTGTGTGTGTGTGTGTGTGTGTGTGTGTGTGTGTGTGTGTGTGTGTGTGTGTGTGTGTGTGTGTGTGTGTGTGTGTGTGTGTGTGTGTGTGTGTGTGTGTGTGTGTGTCAAATCAATCAATAAATCAATCAATCAATTAATCAATCAATCAATCAATCAATCAATTTTATTTATATAACGCTTTTGTTAAATAAGACAATATTGCAACAAAATTTGATTTGGCTATACAGTTGTTCTGGAGAAAACAATGATGCTATCAGCTTGTTTTAATTTATCATATAGCGACAATGTTGGCAGGTCAGTATTATAGTTAATTAAAGCTGCAGTCTGTAACTTATAACTCTAGTGGTTAATAAACAGAACTGCATGCGTCTTGCGGAAGAACATTGCACCCAGATCTACTTCTCTCTGTTTATGTCTATGGCGGATCACGTAGGTACTGTGCTCCTCCGCAGTGGTACCTACCGGTCTGGCCTGAAATAGTCCCAATATAAATACTTATTATAAGTGTACCATAATGATTCAGGGTAAGACAAAAACATGGTTTGGATAATGGATTCATGTTGTACATTCTCATTATATAATCTTTGTAAATCTTGAACACAAAAAAGTTACAGACAGCAGCTTTAATTAACTTTATTTGTATATTTAGTTAAATAACTTAGATCATAATTTCAGTGTCCCCAACTGAGCAAGCCAAGCCAACAGTGGCAGTGACAGTGGCAAAGAACCAAAACTCCACCAGGGCATGATGGAGAAAAATAAACCTTGGGAGAAACCAGGCTCAGTCGGGGTGCCAGTTCTCCTCTGGCCTATTAACACACCGTGTATGATTATTATTCTGGCAACCTTACAGGTCAGAAATCATATTAGATCGGAATATTTTACGGAAAATAACATTTTTACAGTATTTTCTTGTAACTTTGAATTACGTTTAAAACTATGTAAACATATTACAAACAATATCTGTAAATAAACTATTTGACTGTTATTTTAGTGATTATATCATTAATGACAAATTACAGTAATTCTCAGTTTCATACAGGAAAATCACTGTATTATTTATACAGTATTTTTCTGTTTTCATAAATAACATACAAATTCGTCGTTCCTGACCCTCCAGGCAGGGAAAAGAGTCGCGCTAACGTTCAGGGCTTGGTCAGACTGCGCAAGCATTTCTGCCCGCCTCCTGGCAGCTCTCTGAGTCCACCCCCTTCACACTCGCCGCCAGTGTGTCTCGAGGGGCGGGGTCGGCTCAACCTCTTGCCACTCCCACGCCAGGGAATGGAGACGCCTTAGGCTTTCTCCCCCTGAGTCCGTCGGATCCCATTTCCACTACCCGTTTTCTAGGAGACACGGCTCAGTCTCTCCAGCAGTCAGTGGACCATGCGTTTCCCACTCAGGTCATCGCAGCCTCCTGGCCACATATGGACGCGATTCCTCCACGGAGTCCCACCCTAATCAGGTATGCCACTGCACTTCACTACTCCTCTTCTCTTTTCATCCAAGAGTGGAAACGTTTTCTAGGAGTGTCACCCTGGGTGCTTCACACAATTCAGCTTGGCTACACACTTTAGTTTTGCTGCCCCCCCCCCCCCCCGAAGATCCAAATTACAGCATCCCTCTACCGCCTTCTGAGGGTGTCAAGGTTGCTTTCAAGCCCTATCAGTGTGGCGAGACCCTCTTTTTCTCCAAAGAGGTGTCAGCACGGGGGTCGTTTACCTTCGCCAGATTATCTGGACTAAGGAGACTCAAGCCTGGCACGTTAACTGCCCAGAGCTAAGAGCGGTCTCCCTGGGCCTTCGGCATTTCCTCACCCTCCTCACAGGGCACCATGTTGTTGTCAGCACAGACAACATGGTGGTAATGTCTCATGTGAATCGCCAAGGGGGCTCTCGGTCGCACACCCTGGACAGGCATGCGTGCCGTCTCATCCTGTGGGCCAAGGGCAAATTCCTGTCCCTCAGGGCAGTCCATATTCCCGGGGTTCTGAACCTCACGGCAGACTCCTTTTCGAAGCAGAAACTCAAGTCAGGGGAATGGATGTTAAATCCTCTCACAGTAGCCCAGATCTGGGAGCGGTTCGGCAGAGCGGAGGTGGACCTCTTCGCTAAGATGGAGTTGTCCCAATGCCCGCTTTGGTTCTCTCTAAGTCCTCCTGCGCCGTTTGGAGAAAAAGAGGGTCTCGCCACACTGATAGGGCTCGAAAGCAACCTTGTGACACTCTCAGAAGGGTGCCTGAAAAACCTCCCACTTGGAAGAGTAAGCTTCCTCATAGAGGGAGCTATGGCATTAGCGATGGTCTCCGTAGCCGTAGCTGCCAGTCATTTACCGTTTTTTTTACTTTTTTTTTTTACAGTGTAGGTATCACGCAAGAGACGAGTTTATTTAGCATGGCGCGTCGATGTGTGTGTGTGTGGTCCTGGCATTCCTTATGTTGTACTATGCTCAAAGGGATAATAATACAATATTTTGTATGTAGTGGGGACATATTTTTGTAACTCTGAGGAAAGCAGCTTATAAATCATGAAAAAATTTTATATATGTAAATATTGTGAACGCTTTCTGTGAGGATTGTGTTTAGGGGTGGAGTTAGTGTTAAGGATATACAAAAATACAGTTTGTACAATATAAAAATCATGTCTATGAAATGTCCCCTTAAAACATGGCAGCCCAAACCGTGTCACATGCACACCGGGCTCTGGCCTGGTCATATCCTGAATCTTCTCAAGGCTTTGATCAACTTAAACAAGCTTTTACCACTGCTCCTGTTCTCATGCACCCAGATCTTGAATTATCATTTGTAGTAGAAGTGGATGCTTCGACCACTGGAGTAAGGGCCACGCTTTCTCAGCGGCAGGGGAACCCTCCATACTTCACCCATGTGCTGCCTTTTCTCTGAAGTTATCTCAGGCAGAGAGAAATTACGACATTGAAAATCTGGAATTAATGGCTATTAAGCTAGCCCTAAAGGAATGGAGGCACTGGCTCAAATGGGCTCAACATCCCTTTTTAGTGCTCATGACCACATAAATCTTGAGTAAATCCACTGGTCTCACTCCCTTTTAGTGCATACTCGGCTTTCGACCACCCCTGTTTCACTGGGCAGGGAAAGCATGGAGGTTCCAGCTGTGGACCACTGTTTTAAGGAGAGCAAAGGGGTGTGGAAAACACCTCATCAGGAAAGTTTGGCACCAGAGCCAGGCCAATACCCAAAGATCAACCATCCTGAGCAGAAGGTCAGGTTCTCAACCATGGAAATCCAGCTCCGACTCCCATGTAAAAAGTTATGTCCAAGATTTATTGGTCCATTTACCATTGTCAAACAGATTAATCCAGTGATTTACCAACTCAAGCTTTCTATAAATTATCATATTCATCACAATTTGTAGACTGGGAGGGTTACGTCCCCAAGGACAAGTTCAGGGTCGCAAGAGATGATATCCTCGATCCTTCTTTAATCACCAGAATCCGTGTTGTACATCCCAGCCATCCAGCGCCTCAGGGTAGAGGCAGACCCAGACATTGGGATCGCCGGTCCGCAGCACACTGGGCTCTTCCTCTCCATCATTCATCCACTCATCTCCCCAGAGTTTTAATGAGCCACACCTGAAACATTTCATTAGAGTGTGTGGAGCAGATATAAATGCTGAAACAAAGACCTTTGTGTCTTAGGGCGTTTCTCAAAACCAAATACACAAACTTCAGATGTGTGGCCTTATTAGATTAGACTTGGTAAGTTCGACTCAAGAGAATGAACTCCAGAGGAAGTCTGGGAATTCTGCAAACGAACCAGCAGCGTTCTTGATCACTCAGCTCGCTCTGGCTACTCCGGTTATCTCTGTATGTATTTTTGACACTACAATAAAACAAAATATGTTATAAAACACCACTCTGCCTCTATTCGTTATTCAAAAAATAAATAAATTCTTGAACATATTAATACAGTATATGGTTCATTCAATATGTGTGCACATATGATTATCTTCACAGTAATAGGCTACAATTAAATATGACATAAAACACAACCAAGTCTCTTTTTGTTAAATGTCCATTTTAATTATCAAAGAAATAAATGAAACTTCACTTTGCCCTCAGCTAAAACTAATAGCCAGGGAACAAATTACAGATTCATGGCACCAAAGATTGGCCGTTAGATATAAACAAGACAAATGATATCTCATTTTTAACAACTACCGAGACATCAGAGCCAGTGCAAACGGCTGAAGTTCTAGCAGAGAAAAGGCTGCTTTCAGCGGGGTTAACGAGCACCGAGCACCTGCTGATCAACTGGACCTCACAATTTCGAAAACGGCAGATCAAGTTAAAATATGCGCTTTATAAATAAACCACATATTTGAGCTTTAAACAAGTACATTCTCACCTTAAAAGTATTAAAACTACATTTCTTGATGCAATAACAGTAGTATTATTATTACATTTACATTTATGCATTTAGCAGGTGCTTTTATCCAAAGCGACTTAGAATTGAGGAGTACAGGAAGCAGTCATGAAGAGGCGAAGAAACGCAAAATGTGCCCTAAATACAAAGGTTTGGATATTACTCAGAGTAGCAAAAACTAGAATAGGGAGGGAAAAGAGAAAAATAGAGGAGGAAGAGTTAGATTAGAATGTTTGTTTTTTTTATGATAAGATTAAGTGCTCATGGAAGTGATGAGTTTTTTGAATGAAGCGAGTGATTCTGTCGTCTGTATGGATGATCATTCCACCAACCAGGAACAGTGAATGAAAAAGTTCTGGAGAGGGATTTCATGCCTCTCTGTGATGGTACCACAAGCCTACGCTTGTTAGCTTGTTACATTATACGTGGGTTTTACCATTGTATGATGCTTGTTGTTTGGTGCGATATGCATTTTGGGATACTGGTCTGTCTGATGTCCACACAAGTCTCCTCTCGATGCATCCTCGATAAAAGGGGTGGATCAAGGACACATCTGGTGATTTGAACTTTGCTTGGCTAGATGTGAACTTTGAATTGGAACAGTACTTGGGCAGTGATTGATGACGATTCACAATTCCATGAGCAGACAAGTAGCCAAGAACGCATGTTGAGAAACAGCTTTGGTCTGACTTTGAAAACTGTAAAGAACCAAATTCACAGAATGTTCCCTGTTATGATTATAAGGAATCGATTCGGATCAAATAACACAAAAGGGTATTGAATTACAGTGAAAGGAACCGTAATACATATTAAATTATTAAAAAATTATATTTAACACTTTATCAATTATTCGTCCAGCGATATGCTGAAATTAGAGTACGTTATCAATCTTGAATCGGGATATTACCCGTTACAACGGCAATAATTCTCTGGCCCGTTTGGGCATCCTTGATCAGTTTTACAACCGGTTCAGGGTTCGGAGAGGGGGGTCTCTGGAATGCTTTGTCGACTCACTGCTGGAATATATATATATATATGTTTAATCATTCGAAGGGACACAATTTAAGTTTTAACTTACTTGAGATGCATTCTGTTCTGTTTCTTCATTTCAAAGTGTTAGTTGGAATCCCCACGTCAGTAATATCAACTGCAGCCCTGGATGCCGGACCTTGTCAAAAGATATCCATTTTGTCTGGTGTGCTAACCAGCAAAACGTGTCAACAGAAAGTCTTGTCTTGTACCTCAAGAGTCTATTAACTCAGCTTGAGAGTTTGACTGAGAAAGCCAGAGAAGAGCAGAACCGTGAGATGCATAGTCTTAGTTGTTCATGTTTAAATGCTCTGGCCAGTACAATTCCAACAAGTGTTATTATACCAAGAGACAAAACAATGGAAAATTACTGCTTCGAGTTTGAGTGTTTGAGTTCCTACAGTAAATCATTCATCATTTGATTTTACCAGGAGGGATGTTCACAAAAACCAACTGAGAAAACCCCTCCAAATCAAATCGTTCAGACTCCTCCACCTTAGACACAAATAACTTCATGCTACCGTGACTGATAATATTTTATTTCATTGCCTTTGTACCAATCAATAAATATCTATTTTATGAAATCTAACAAAAATGATTAATGATGTTATTTATGGCCTGAACAGAAGATAAATGAAGACATTATTCCCTCATTTTATGAACTGATACAAAATTCAAGACTATTCTGTTTCTTTCTCTCTCTTTTGTCATGTTGCTTTTCTTTTTGTTTTATAAGAATAAATGTGAATGTGAAAAACCTCTCCTCTCAAGTGTGCATAACAACCCTTGAAAACAAAGAGCTAGGTTCACTTTACTGTACACGGGATGTAATAATGTTTTGGTATAGAATTAACCATTTTTTTCTGCTCCGCTTCACCTCAGCACATCATTCCAAGTTTGTGACTATTAATAGCGAATTCTCCATGACATGAGTCTGAACCAATGGCATAGGATTTTCAAAAGCATGCTGATGTAAACAAAACAATCTTACTCATGCTGACTGTCAGATCCGAGGCAAGCACACAAAGCCACCTCAGACAGTGCACAATCATATCCACACATACACAGAATTACAGTATTTCAAAATATGTCTCTGTATTCACGCATACATTTTATTTTATGCCTTAAGTGAACGTTTGGTTAACTGTTGGACACTGGATGTGTAACATTATATCCATGCATTACACTAGGTCTGAATATATAGGCTGTCTGTTTAACCGCCTTCCATAACTTACAGAAAAAAACGTGACTGGCTCAGCATATGACATCGGACATAGTGTAAGCGTTTTGAATTGCGAGAGGCGTAACACTTTCTTTGTAAGTTGAAAACAGAAGGCAGTCTGGCAGGAGCTAGATATTTTAATTCATAAAGTTTTAAATATGGATATCTTTCTTACAAAAATTCAGCAATTCACCTCAAAGGGCCTTTATTGTGGATTACTTATAAAATGGATGTATGCACTTTATTGGGGTTCTAATTTTGGGTTGCCCTTATAAAGCTTGGATTAGCCAGGACATTTTTTAATATAAATCTTATTGTATTCGTTTGCAAAAAGAATGTCATACACACCTAGGATGGCTTAAGAGTGGGTAAATAATGGGCTAATTTTCATTTTTATCTCTGTCCTTCTTAGGTGTGGTTGCTAGGGGATTTTGTTTTTGAACCTTCAGAAAACCTTAACTTGGTTTTTGTCAGAATTTACTTTGCTGACTTGCTCAATTGTTTTTTTGTCTGACAAATCATAAATCATTTTGAAGTTTTCTTGAATAGAGAATGAAAATAATTATTTTTTTTTTGCTGTTGAAAATTTGCTCATTGCGACTCATTTTGCCAGCACGGGTCAGATATATATAAATATTAAATGCATGAACGTCTCAGGTTACGTATGTAACCATGGTTCCCTGAGAGGGAACGAGACACTGCGTCGAAACACTACGGGAACGCCTCTGCGTGGTTGCTTCATGAAGCACTAGTGAAATCTGTCCAATAGTGTGGAGATACGTCATAGGCGGGTGACGTCATCGACCAGGAAGCGAAGCTATAAAGCACACACGGACAAAACGGTCGTCAGCTTCTAAAAAAGTCGAACAAGTCGGTCACAGGCATGCCGGGAGTATGGCATCGCGACGTAGTGTCTCGTTCCCTTTCAGGGAACCATGGTTACATACGTAACCTGAGACGTTCCCTTTATCGAGGGAACTCGAGCTGCGTCGAAACACTACGGGATCGAAATACCCATGTCGCCATAGTACCAAGTGTCTGTGAACTGCTCAACCCACAAACACCCGGGAACCTGGGGTAGAAACTACATCTAAGTTGTAAAACCTCACAAAAGTGTGCGGAGAGGACCACCCTGCCGCATCACACACCTCTTGAAGAGAAACTCCTGATACTAGAGCCATAGAGGCCGCCATACTCCTGGTTGAGTGCGCTCGGACTTTCAAAGGTGAAGGCTGTCCAGCCAACTCACATGCTAATGAAATAGCCTCAACTATCCATTTGCTCAACGTCTGCTTAGATGCTGGTTTTCTCTTACTCGGGGACCCAAAACACACAAACAATTGATCCGATTTTTGCCACAGGGCAGCTCTGTGGACATAAGCATCTAGGGCCCTCACTGGGCAAAGCAGATTTAACCTCTCCTGGTCTTGGTCAAGGAACGGAGGCGGAGAGAATGCCTGCAGCATTACAGGACCTGCTACATTAGTCGGGACCTTAGGAACATACCCTTCCCTCGGGAACAAGAATGGACAGTTTTTAACGTTAGGAACTTCTCTGGTACCTCTTCAATAGTCTCAAACGGGGCTAGCATTAGGCCTTCTAATACTATGGCCAAGTCCCAGGTAGGCACCACCCTCGAGCGTGCTGCAGGCCTCAGCCTGTAGGTAGGCAGATATAGCCGCCACGTAAACCTTTAGAGTTGAAGGGGATAACACTGTGGAGAATTTTTCTTGCATAAACTCTAGTACTGAACCAACCGGGCAGTGAACTGAATTTAAAGAACGGCCTGTGCACCCTCTAAACTCTCCATTAAAGGGCGTATAGTCTCCTCGTAGAAGGTGCTCTGGAGTGCAACATGGTTTCTATCACCTCAGTAGATAGACCTTATTCTACGAGCTGGGCCCCCTCAGAGGCCAAGCCTACAGTTTCCATAACCCCGGGCGCGGGTGCACTACTGACCCCTTCACCTGGGAGAGAAGGTCCCTCCTGCCAGGGATTTCCCACGGGGGACCTTCGAGGAGAGACACAATGTCCGACAGCCATTCTCGGCCCGGCCAGAATGGAGCTATCAATAATAGCTGGGGCCCCGTCCCGGCGGACTCTATCCTGGAAGCAACGCCAGAGGGGGAAAGACGTACAGACGTGGCCAATGTGGCTGGATACGTGAGGGAGTAAAATAGGGGACAGTGCGTTGTCTTGCGAGACGCAAACAGATCCACCTGAGCTCGCCCGAAGCGATTCCAAAGGAGTCTCCATTCCCCCGGCACTACGGAGTCAGAGCTGCATCCATGCACTTCGTGAAAGTGCGGGGCGATAAAGCTAGGCCGAATGGCAGCACCCGATACTGCTTCCCCCTCGAAAGCAAACCTGAGGAATTTTCTGTGCTGCGAAAGGATGGAGATGTGGAAGTATGAATCTTTTTGGTCTATTGTGACACACCAGTGCTCGGACCTGATCTGACACACGATCTGTTTCAGCATGAGCATTTTGAACTTTACTCTCTTTACTGCCCTATTTAACTGACGCAGATCTAAAATAGGCCTTAGCCCCCCATCCTTCTTTGGAACTATGAAGTACCGGCTGTAAAACCCGACTCTCTGCAGTGGGGAGGGACCCTTTCTATAGCCTCTTTTCGCAGAAGAGTCTGTACCTCTTGCTCCATGACCAGAGCCTGCTCGGCGCTTACTACTGTAGGAGTAACCCCTCTGAATATGGGTGGGGTTAACCCGAATTGAATTCTGTACCCTTTTTCTATTGTGAGCAGGACCGATTTTGAGATTTTTGGCAGAAGTTTCCACGCTGCCAGAAAATCTACTAAGGGAACCAGCCTTTTAAGGCTGGCCTCTGGATTAGAGGTCTTCACGGGGCACCCGAGACCCGTGGACCCGGGATCCGACCCGGGACCCGTACGGGTTCGGGTCTATTTTTTAAATGGTCAGCCGGGTCCGGGTCGGGTCCTAATCTATTACTTCGGTTCCCGGGTCTGTTAATGTTGTAGCCTATGTAATACGTCAATCGGACTCAGAGAACACCTGGCCGTGAGAGTCAGCGCGGCTTGTGTGTTTTGTGTAACTTACAAATTGCTAAATTAGGATAAGAAAAGTGTGAGCCGGGAAATGAGGTTTAGAAATACACAACAACAACAAAAACACAAGCGCTCTCTCTCTCGCGCGCGCGCGCGCTCTCTCACTCTCTCGCGCGCGCTCTCTCAGCCTTTTAGAAAGCGGGCAGATTTAATGCATGCGCGCGGTAATAATGTACTCAAGAATATATTTCAAATCAGCAACAAGACCTCAGGTGAACTGTCACATAAATGTTTTCTGTGATGCTCAAATTGCGTAAAAAAAGGCTCATATTTCAGGTTGCTCCAGCTGACGCGCGAGTGCAGTCTCAAGCGCGTGTTATGTTTCTATGGCAACCCGAGCTTCCGCAGACCGCAGTGACTGTAATGACTTTAAAAATAATATGAATGAACCGTCTTGTTTAATCTTAAAGTTCTGCTAGTCAGACTCAGAGAGATTATGGCAAATAAATAATGGTAACGCAAGCGGCCATGGCACTAAACGAGCAATAGTTATTAGTTCAAAAGGGCAAACAGTCAAAGTTATTATGCGAATTAACTCATAAATCCGTCACTATGAAATAAAATTGACTTTTACAGCTGAAATGAGTGAATTAAGCATGCTTGGAACAATTAATGAGGAATATTGTAATACATCACAATCAAGGTACAAGGGAGACAACGGCTATATCGTTAGGTAGGCTGACTGAGACAAAGTTATTTTTCGCAGCTTGTTCATTAACTTGTTAACAGCAGTAACGTTATATTGTGTAATATGAGACAATCGGTCCAGTCGCGTCTGTGTCTTCCCGGCGGGTTCGGTTCCAGCTATCAAATAATAGACGGGTCCATGTCGGTTCCGGGTAATATATTTTTGGCATTTTTCGGATCTGCACGTGTCCGGGTCCAGTTTTTGAAATAATAGACGGGTCCAGGTCGGGTCTGTGTTGAACATTGCGGGTCTCTTCGGGTTCGGGTGCGAATTTTTGGACCCGTGAAGACCTCTACTCTGGATTTCTCTGGGCGGTCAGCCCGATGTCCTGTAACTGCATACCGGCAGGAAGCAACCGAACTGACCCCCTGAGGGCCCTCCTGGGAGGGCACAAACATCCCCACGCCGCTACGTTTCAGGGCGGACATGGAGATATATGTTCGCCGGGGACCGCCGCGCCCTGAAGCACCATAGGTGGCAGGGTTGGCAGTCCGGCCCCCCAATGGCATCGAAAGAGAACGGGCGCCTCGGCAAGCCGCACTCTCCCGAAGGTGACTGCCTTTGGAAGCCCTGCGCTTCTGGCGTCAGGACTTCTTCTTTGCCGAGGCCTTCCTAGAGATAATGACAGACCTTAAGTCTGCCCTACCTCGGGAAGACCTCGGCTGAGCGCGTTGCCCAGACCCCCAGCTGTCTCTCTGTGGGGGAGCCCGTGCAGCCACGCTCTCTTTTTGCTGCGCTCTGTAAGAGGAGGACGCACTCGGCTGGGGCTGCTCCCGCCCAGCAGCCCCAGAGGGATAAGATTTGAGGGGGAGAAAACGTTGGAATGCGGCTGCTTGTTTCTTTGCCTCTTGGAACCTCTCGACGAATGTGTTGACTGAGTTGCCGAAGAGGCCGGCCGGGGAGATAGGAGCATCCATCAGAAATTTCTTATCTCGCTCCTTGATGTCAGAAAGATTTAGCCACAGATGTCTCTCCGTGGCCACCAGGGCTGCCATAGAGCGGCCGATAGATTTGGACGTCTCCTTGGTGCCCCTGAAGAGACAAATCTGCAGCCCTCCTAATCTCCGCTATTGTTTCTCTCCCCACTTCCTCACATTCATCATCTATATCCCTCAGCAGGTCAGCCTGATAAGCTTGTAAAACAGCCACCGTATGCAAACACGCGGCTGCCTGACCTGCTGCCGAATACGCCCTGCCCACTAACGCTGATGTTGTTCTAACAGGCTTAGTGGGCAGCTGCGGAACCCTCAGCGACGATGCAGACTCGGGGGAGAGATAGCTCGAGAGCGTCTCTTCCACCTGAGGCATCACCGCATAACCATGGCTCTTCAACCCCATAATATTAGAGTATTCACATGTGGCGGGGTTGAAGACTCTGAATGATGCCTGTTTCGCCCAGGACCTCGCCACCTCTGTGGTGGTGGCGGGAAAAACGGTAAGCCCCGCTTTGGAGGTTGTGATCTGGATGGTAGGAAGCGCTCGTCTAATTTACTATACTGACGGGCTTCCTGTTTCTCGGCTGGCCAGTCAAGACTTAATCTGGCTACAGCGCGAGTCACAACTTCCAAAAGCTCCTCTTGAGCGTGTGTGTGTATAGGTGAGATGTGCTCTTCATCATCCAGGCTCACAACATCTAGTTCCTCGGAACTGGAATGCTGCTGCACCTCAGCATGAGCAGAAGAAACCGCAGAGCATGCTTCTAACTCGTGAACTGAGGCGTGAGATCCAGCAGGTAAGGGCAGAGATAGGGGATCGCCCGTCTCTAACCCCGCCGCTAGATTCATTTGCGATCCCCAGGACGCGAGCCTTCACTGCGCCTCGGCAACAGTGGGACCCGAGCCCTGAGGACCGCAAGCCGAACCACCCTCCTCGAAGAGTGCTCGGCGTGATCAAAGCGTTCTCATAGAGAGCTTTTTGCAATGCTCACAGCCAGCCCCCTCGAGAGCTGACTGGGCATGCTCTAGTCCCAAACACATTACACACAGCTCGTGTGTATCCCCACCCGTGATGTAGCGTGGGCAGGGAGTGACACACTGCTTGAACTGTTTTTCTCAATAGACAACACAAACATGAAATGGACAAACAATATTCACATAGAGCGCTTGTGAAGACACAGAAGCTGACGACCATTTGGTCCGGGTGTGCGTTATAGCTTCCTGGTCGATGACGTCACCCGCCTATGACGTATCTCAACGCTATTTGGCCAGATTTCACTAGTGCTTCATGACGCAATCACGCAGAGGCGTTCCCATAGCGTTTCGACGCAGCTCGAGTTCCCTCAATATAGGGAATCAGTAATTCACAATAAGATCATTTAGTTTACATTTCATGCCAACTCAAACTAATTTAATAAATAATCTTTTTATAATATATAATTATATAGCAGTGATGTATCCTATAAAAAATTCCAAGAAAAAATATAAGGTAACACTTTATTTGAATGGTTTCTTTAGAATTTTTTTTTTTGGGGGGGGGGGGGTTGCTAACTAATGCTGTCTTCACGTGCTATCAGAATTACCATAAATACTAGTGTGGTGTGGCAAGCAGCGGGGCGAGGGACCGCGAGAGCGGGCCGGTGATTAACGTTCACGAGTGCCAGCTGCGTGGCACACTGGTCTCGTCTCGCGGCCATGTAACGGGAGCATATAAGGAGGAGCAAGGACAGCGGAAGACGAGAGAGGACCAGGCCTGGAATTTTATGTTTAGTTTTGTTTATGTGTTTGTGGGCAGTTGTCCGTGAGGGGCTGCCCACGTTTTATTTTGTGTGTGTTTGCGGGCAGTCGTCCGTGAGGGGCTGTCCGCGGTTTTACTTTCATTTTGTTTATTTATTTTGAATAAATGTGTTTGAAACGTTCGCCGGTTCCCGCCTCCTTCCTTCCCATCTACAAACCGTATTACATTGGTGCCGAAGCCCGGGAGGAAGGAGGGACGCGCTGTCGGAGAGCCCTCGCTGCTGAGGGGGATCGCGGTGCTGAGGAGTTCGGGCAGCGCGGATGAGGAAAGACCGCGAGGGCTGCCCGAGGCGATGGTGCTGGAGCGGGAAAGGTGGGACAGAGACCTCGCTGCCGTGCCCCTGGGTCGAGGTGGGGTGGCTGCCGTCTGAGAGGGAGCGGAGGAGTCGCCGCGCTTGCCGGGGGCCGGAGCCTGCTGCCATCCGCCTGATAGGGGAGGAGCAGGGAGCGCGGGGCTCGCTGCCGGGTCCCTCGAAAGGAGGAGTCACCGCCGGCCGCCAGGGGGCGGAGGAGGATGGAGCGGCCCACCAGGCGTCCAGTGCCATCGCACAGCACCGCGAGGAAGAGCCTCTCGGCGGGCGGAGGGCCGAACGGCAGTGTGTCTGGGAACCGGACCAGAATTTTTTTTTTTTTTTTTTCCCTTCTTTCTTTTTTCCCTCTCTCCCCTCTCTCGTCCGCGG